>NC_138737.1:26890655-27490655 GCF_965113295.1 Leuciscus leuciscus | reverse complement strand
GGATGCAGAAGAGGAAGGTACAGGATACACACCAAACTGCATGTTTTTGCTGTGTGCATAGAGTATTAATCTGTTTTTGGGTGACTCTTGACAACTCTATGCTTGTGTGTTGCTATCATAAATGTCACCACATGAATGTAAAGATGTAAAGCACGTCTTTCCCATGATTCACATTTATCCAATGGCCTGCATGGATAGATGTAGCTACAGATAGATTAAATGACTCTACATAGTTGTTTTCACTGTTGCACAGCGGTTTCCTGTCTGCCTGAGTGGATTGCATTTGTTGCTTCGTATAGCTTTTTAACCTAAACCGCTATCACTAGTACAACGTGCTAGCATTTCTCTAGCCTTTTAACCTGCCATCCGTGCTTACCGTTTTTTTTTTTTCTTGAGCGCGCGCCTTTTACGAGTTCATCAAACAACTGTGATGCGGATCAGTCAACAAACACGGTGAGTCTTGTCATCTTCTCCTGTTATTGTCACCTGCACTGCCTGCCACATGTATAGCATTAAATGCCGTGATGCGAAACCCCTATTCTTGGAGTAAACTTGCACAACGTTCTTGAATAATTCATTTATTAGATGTACGCCGGTCTATTATTGTAGGGACACCGACTTTACATTTTCACACTAATCATGACACGGAACAAAATAAACTGTGATTGGTTGCGTGACATGTCAGTCAGTACTTGGCTGATATTTTTACTCTTAAATACATTTAAGTGAATGTTTTTTGTCATTTAAGAAATCTTTATAATGATTATGATTCATGTTAGTTGATCTATAACGCACAATGGGCGCCATGCCATGTTAGTAGGCCTATGCACCGCAGTTCAGAGAATTATATCTGACAGATTTAGGCCTACAACACGTCAATTCATCCACTTCCTCGAAATACATTAAAGTAAGTGGCTGGTGAAGTGTTTGAAGAATAGAGTAAATTTTATAGTTACCTACACAATGTTTATCTAAATAAATTTCGGTACTCAACCCTACCAGCCACCATAGTCACATGTTTGCCGGGAGCCAGAGCGCCTGACATCAAAGCAAATTTAAAAGTGCTGGCTAATGCTAATCATAAATCCTCTAAGATTATTATTCACGTCAGCACTAATGATGTCTGACTTCGCCAGTCGGAGATCACTAAAATTAACATTAAAGAGGTGTGTAAACTCGCAAGTACGATTTTAGACACTGTAATATGCTCTGGCCCCCTTCCTGTTTGCAGGAGTGATGAGATACTTAGCAGACTGTCCTCACTCAATGGCTGTCTAAGTGGTGTCCGCAGAATAACATAGGGTTCATAGACAATTGGAATAGTTTTTGGGGCAGACCTGATCTGTTGAAAAGAGATGGTATTCATCCCCCATGGGGTGGTGTCGCTCTTCTCTCTAGTAATATGGCACATAGTCTTAGAGTTGAACCTTGACTAACTGGAGCCCAGGTCAGGAAGCAGACAGACTGGCTAAACTGACCGTCTGCTAGCTGTATCACAGAAGTCAGATAAATTATTAATTACAAAAAACTCTCAAACCCATTTAAGGGTAAAAATTTCATTGACGTTCAACAAATAAAAAAAACATATAATACAGATAAACAAATAATAAAGCTCGGGTTGCTGAATATACGATCCCTTTCTTCAAAAGCACTTGATATGATTACAGATCATAACCTTGATCTGCTGTGTTTGGCAGAAACCTGGCTAAAACTAGACAATTACATTACTTTAAATGAGTCCACCCCCCAAGATTATTGTTATAAAGACGAGCCTCGTCTGAAAGGCAAAGGGAGAGGTGATGCTGTAATTTACAGTAATATCTTCGGTAGAGCTCGACCGATTGATCGGACGGCCGATTAATCGAGCTGATTTTTGGCATTTTTTAATTAATCGCCATCGGCCAATTGTGCTGCAAATTAGGCCGATTAATAGGCAGGTACATCTGCGAGCAGCTAAGCATTGTTGTGGAACACATGACGCTGCCGCGGGTACCAAAACCTAGTAAAGAGTCCAGCGGCTAAATTATTATAGTAGCCTGCGTTGTATAGATACAGTACAATATAGATTCTGACGTAATCAATTCTGTTACTGTACTGGATAATTTCTCTCCCTGTGAGGTTGCGTGTGAGACAGAGCAACTAACACCATGCCTTGTTCACACACAGCTTTAGCCAGTCACGGTTCTACGGGTTGAGGGTCATCCTCAAACTCAAGCAAGAGCACCCTTAGGTGATAATGTAATAATATATTGGCAAAACAGATTTGGCAAAGGCTCCCGTGCATTTGTGTTTGCGCTCTGGAGAACGTCAAATTAATCTATTTTCATCGTGTTTTTGCGAGCGGTGAGTATTGTAGCCAATCAGAGGTGTTTAAGTTTAAGTTAGTCAGTCTCAGTCACAATTAGTCTCACCGCTCAAAACGCCAGAGTTTTATTCAGTGCTGCAGAATTATGCAGGCTCGCAAATCCTTTCATTAACAAACAAAGCGTAGACACGATGTAAGTAAGAGATTTATTGTGCATAGACTTTTGATTTGCCGTTTTGTATATTTAACGTATACATAATTTTTTATTTAAATTATACAAGTCCACTGATTGGAGAGGCTTGTTTCATTTAAACAGTTTTCTGTATCACTTTTTATTACTTAACTGTTAGATTTTATGAGATTAAGGAAAAAAAGAGAGAAAATCGGCAAAACATATCGGCCAAAAAAATCAGCATCATATAGGCTGCCCTGATTTCTAAATATCGGCTTTGGCCAGAGAGAAACCCATATCGGTTGACCTTTAATCTTTAGTATTACTCAGAGGTCTAGTTTCAAATATAATTCTTTTGAAGTGTTGATGCTTTATGTAACGTTATCCAGTGTAAGTGATAAATCCCGTTTAACTTTTGTGCTGGCTACTGTATAAAGGCCACCAGGGCACCATACATAATTTTCTGATTTTCTATCAGAGTTAGTACTGGCTGCAGACAAAGTCCTAATTGTTGGTGATTTTAATATCCATGTAGATAATGAAAAAGACGCATTGGGATTGGCATTTATAGACATTCTAAACTCTATTGGAGTTAGGCAACACGTGTCAGGACCCACTTATTGTCATAATCATACTTTGTCTAATATTGTCACATGGAATCAATGTTGATTTTGTTGAAATTCTGCAGCAGAGCGATGACATCTCAGATCATTATCTAGTATTGTGAATACGTCTCGGGTTACGTATGTAACCCTCGTTCCCTGAGTAGGGAACGAGACGCTGCATCGATACTCGATACTTTGGGGAATGCCCTCGGCATGACGCGTCTGAAGTCTACTATACAACTATTCCAATCTTGATTGGTGCAACGTCATTACGTCACGCGTGACGTCGCATGTGACGGTGATCCGGAAGCTATAAAACGGTCACAGGAACCAGGAAGTATTAGCTTCTAATTGGTCAAAGCAAGTCGTTCTCAGGGCGCGAAAAGTATGGCCGAGTGATGCAGCGTCTCGTTCCCTACTCAGGGAACGAGGGTTACATACGTAACCCGAGACGTTCCCTTTCGTAAAGGGAACTCCCGCTGCATCGATACTCGATACTTTGGGGAACGAATACCCACGCCGCCATACTGAGAGAAAAAACGCCCTGGTACAAAACATCTGGTACATCTCACGGACGATAGAATAAGTAGAGTACAGATCCAAACTAGCTTGTCATAAGATTTGGTGTAGAAAAGAGGAGGTCTGGAACTAAAGGCTCGACTGACCTCCTGGATGGGAGCCCCATACAAATAGAAAGCATTGGAAAAGAGGTGAAGGCAAAAAGCGCACCTTATACTTCAGATAAGTCTCTTGGTTTATAGATAGCCAGCTGCTCTCTTAATAATAAAGGGAAATAGCTCCTAACCTTGACATCGCTAGATGGACTAACTCCTTTCAGCCTGAGGCCTATATAGAACCCTCCAAGGCTATGACCTTGACCATCCGACACATGCGATGGAGGATAAAATACCTTGAAGAATCATAATTATTACCTACCGGCACCTTAGTACCGGAGCAACAATGATGCAGAGTGGCTCCTCCAGTAATAAGTGAGAGGGGGCAGCATCACCACTCTTACAGGGAGTAAGATAAACAGGAAACCGACTCATTAGATTCTTCTATATATATTCATATATACTCATATATATAATATATGCATCCACAGGACATGATGGGTGCCAGGGATACCCCATCAGCCTGATGCCAATAAGCTGGACGAAATGATTTATCCTCCAATCTACAGGAACATGGAGTTTGGGTGGGAATGTCCCTACATATACACCCCTAGAGGCTTGCGGAGGGCACTAAGGCCGCCACAGAGGCCCTAAGCATGAACGGGAGATCCCGTTAGAGAGTAGGATGGAACACCAGAACTGAAGCCAGTGGGCAGTAATAACCCTGGGTTCGATGCCCTCCCTAACCTAAATGTTTAGTTCCTAGTAGAATGAGGTTCTAGAATGGCTGTCCTAACCACCTCAGTGGAAAGGCAACCTGATTATGGATGGGGCCCCCTCAGGGGCCAGACCCATAGTCTCCATAACTCTGGTCTGGGATGAAATATTGTACCATCAGCCTGGGACAGAAGATCTCTCCTAACAGGAATTCTCCATGGAGGACTTTCAAGGAGACTATTAAAGTCCGAAAACCAAATTCGGGCCGGCCAGTACGGAGCTACAAGGAGTAGTCTCACTCCGTACCTCCTGACCCTTTCTAGAACCCCAGGGAGCAGAGCGATCGGGGGAAAGGCATACAGAAGTGACCTCGGCCACCTCTGTACCATGGCATCCAAACCCAAAGGAGCTGGATGTGAGAGAGAGTACCAAAGTGGGCAATGAGAGTTTTCATGAGAAGCGAACAGGTCAACCTCCGCCCGGCCAAACTTTCTCCATATAAGCTCAACCACTTCGGGGTGGAGCCGCCATTCCCCGGGCCTCAGCCCCTGCCTCGACAGGATGTCTGCTCCCATATTTTCAACCCCAGGAATATAAATGGATCTCACAGAGAGAAATTTGCCCTGGGACCAAAGAAGGATTTGATGCGCCAGTCTACAAAGAGGGCGAGATCTCAAACCTCCTTGGCGGTTGATATACGAGACCACCGACATATTGTCTGTCCTAACGAGAACATGATGGCCTCTGAGGTATACAAGGAAGTGCCTCAAGGCAAAGAATACAGCCAACATCTCCAAACAATTAATATGCAAAGAGAGATGATGGTCCTTCCAAGCACCTCGGGTGTAACGGCCCTCCATAACCGCACCCCAGCCCGTGAGGGACGCATCCGTGGTAAGAGTCCTTCTCTCACATGGTGCTCCCAAAACCGGACCTTGAGACAGGAACCCAGGTTTCTTCCACATGACCAGAGAACGAAGACATCTGTGCGTAACTCTGATCGTGCGAAAAGGGTTTCCCAGAGGAGAAAACCCCTTGTTCCTGAGCCACCACTGCAGGGCCCTCATATGAAGCAGACCAAAGGGAATTACCGTGGAAGCTGCAGCCATAAGACCCAAAATTCTCTGAAAATGTTTTACAGTGATATCCTGGCCTAACCTGATACTCTTCATTGTGTTTAAAATGGTTTCAATACGAGCGGGAGACAACTGTGCCCGCATCGTGACTGAGTCCCACTCTACTCCCAGGAACGTAGTTCTCTGAAGAGGAGTCAATGAACTCTTCTTTACATTGAGTCTCAGCCCCAAGCACCTCAAATGGTTCAAAACAACATCTCGATGTTGAATTGCCAGTTCTTCCGACTGAGCTAAAATAAGCCAGTCATCTATATAATTCAGGATACGAATCCCCTGAAGTCTCAAAGGAGCAAGGGAAGCATCCATACATTTAGTGAAGGTGCGAGGGGATAAGGCTAGGCCGAACGGAAGAACTCTGTATTGATAAGCTTTACCCCCAAAAGCAAATCTAAGAAACTTCCTATGATGTGGGATGATGGAAACATGAAAATACGCATCCTTAAGATCTATCGTAACAAACCAGTCCTCAGATCTGATTTGTTGAACGATCATAGGTATAGTTAACATCTTGAATTTAAATCTCCTCAAAGATTTATTCAATACCCTAAGATCTATAATGGGACGCAACCCACCATCCTTTTTTGGAACTATGAAGTACCGGCTGTAGAACCCGGAATCCCTCTGCTCTAAGGGCACATATTCTATAGCCTCCTTAGCTAAGAGAGTCTGAACTTCATCTTCCATCACCTGAGCCTGATCAGGAGATACCAATGTGTGAATGACGCCACTAAACTTAGGTGGTCTAAACTGGAACTGGATTCTGTATCCCTTCTCGACTGTATTCAGGACCCACTGAGATATATTTTGAAGACCCTTCCAGGTGTCTAAATAATCTACTAAGGGAATCAGTCTCTCAGGACTGACCTCAGGTGCTATATTCACATCTGTATTTCTTTCCTTATTCTTGTATTTATCTTTATTATCGGTGACCTGAAGCAGTTTTCTGGCAGGAGCTAACCGAATCATCTTTTCTACAGGCCTCGTGAGAGGTAGCGAATGTTTTAGCCCACTAGATGTTATAAAAATCTTCTGTGTGATACATTCGCTGGAACTCGATGCGTCCCGAGGCGCACTCGGCGGCGGGAAGCAACATCGATTTCCTGAGGGCTCCGCGGAGCGAAGTTTTAAAAAGCCCACGCGGAGGGGGATGCCCTCAGAGGCCTGGGTGTCCCGTCATGGCCTCTTAGCCGAGGCCTTCTTCGCCTGAATAACAGTCCTCAGATCTGTTTTCGGCTTAGAAGACCTCGACTGAGGGTGTTGCTTCTGCCTCCAGGCCCCTTGGGGGGGAGCACGAGAAGCAACACTCTCCTTCTGCCTCAGCAGGTGTGAGGAGCTGGCGGCGGCCTCGTGGGACTGCCCCCTGGCAGCAGACCCACGAGACCTGGAACGACGGCGGGGGATAAGTTCTTTAAATGCGGCTGACTGTCGTTTCGCCTCCTGAAACCTCTCGACGACCTGGTTGACTCCGTCGCCGAAAAGGCCAGAAGGCGAAACCGGGGCATCGAGGAGACAAGCCCTGTCCTTGTCCCCGATGCCCGACAGGTTCAGCCACAGGTGTCTCTCCGTAGCTACTAATGCTGCCATGGAGCGGCCGATGGCGCGGGCCGTCTCCTTAGTAGCACGGAGAGACAAGTCAACCACTCGACGCATCTCCCTGATGTCGTCGAAGGCGACCTCCCCGCTGTCGTCCACCTCTTTAAGGAGGTCGGCCTGGTATGCCTGCAACAGCCCCATCGTATGCAGACAACTACCAGCCCGACCTGCCGCCATATATGCCTTTCCCACCAAGGCCGATGTTGTACGGCAGGGCTTGGTGGGAAGCGTCGGAGCCCGCAGGGATGATGCAGCGTCAGGGGAGAGGTGCGACGCAAACGACTCCTCAACCCTGGGCATCATCCCATAGCCCTCCTCCCTAGCACCCAATATATTGGAATATAAATGAACATTGGGGCCAGATATGCGTGAGGAGAAGGGCTTATTCCACGATCTCGACACCTCAGTGTGGAGATCGGGGAAAAATGGCAGGCTCCGACGTAGAGGCTGTGACCGAGGCTGCAGGAAGCGCTCATCGAGTTTACTTTTTACTGTCGCTTCCTGCACCTCAGATGGCCAGTCAATTTTTAATTTATCAACTGCTCTGGTCACAACCTCTAGCAGCTCCTCAAATGCGGGGGAATGGATGGATTGATTTTCACATTCCCCCGCGTCGATGCTCATACTCTCCAATTCCTCAGAACCAGAGAGTTCGAGCATCGGTCCCGCTACCGGGGCGGAAGAAGCCGCAGCGCGGGCTTCCGCACCCTGAGCGGAACTACGGGAACTAGCTTCAGAATGCTGAGAAAGGGCCGAAGCCGTCTCAGCATTCTCCACTAGATCCCGCTGCGATCCCCATGAATGCAGACGCCGCGCTGCCTCAACAGACGCGGGACCTGATCCACGAGGATCGCGGGGCTGGCCGGACTCATTAAACATAGCTCGCCGGGAGCGGAGCGTTCTCAGGGGCATGATTTCACAGTTAGCACAGACAGCGCCCTCGAGCGCTGCCTGTGCATGCTCCACTCCCAAACAAACTACACACAGCGAATGTGTGTCACCCTCGGCGAGAAACCGTGGACAAGGGGACGCACATTGCCTAAACTGCTTTTTCTCAGCCATACTCATACCACTCTCAATTCAAACGTGACAAACAACACCAAATAAGACAGACAAGTTGTACATAGAGCGCTTGCTGAAGACCAGAAGCTAATACTTCCTGGTTCCTGTGACCGTTTTATAGCTTCCGGATCACCGTCACATGCGACGTCACGCGTGACGTAATGACGTTGCACCAATCAAGATTGGAATAGTTGTATAGTAGACTTCAGACGCGTCATGCCGAGGGCATTCCCCAAAGTATCGAGTATCGATGCAGCGGGAGTTCCCTTTACGAAAGGGAACTACATTTAGCCAAGGCTGCAAAACCGACTCCTTGTAACAAATATGGTAGAACTATCACTTCTACCACTAAAGATTGCTTTATAAATAATCTTCCTGATCAGTTAAATCTCCTCAGCATCCCAGATAGCTTAGAAGAACTCAATATTGCGACAGAAACTATTGACTCTCTCTTTTCCAGCACTTTAGACACAGTTGCACCTTTGTACTTAAACGTACACTATGTAATTTTTTTCGCCGCTAGGGGTCGCTAACCTCTTACAATAACAAAGGCGTAGTTTGATGACGCAACACTTGCTAAGAATTATGGACCTTGTCGTCAACGTCAAGCCGACCGATCTAATAATGTTTATGGATGAGTAAATACATAGATGTTTTTATCATGACTGTGATATGAAGCAGGTCGGCAGTGCTAATAGACAGCTATCAGTTCCACGCGCGACGCGAGTCCCGCGGATATAAAAGAATATGGACATTTCATTCTACCAAACTACACGCAAGTGCAGAATTACAACTCACAGGTCAGTTTATTAGACAAATTAAACTTGTGAGGTAACGCAGCGCTGTTTCACTTGGTCTAACATTACACAATCACACTAAACTGCATTTGAATTAGGGCTGCACGATTTGGGGAAAAGTCATATTGCGATAATTGAGGTAAATATTGCGATTGCGATATGCGATATAATAAACAAATGGTTTCATGAGTCAACTTGCTTGGTTCTCAAGGAAAATAAATGCACACACAGATTAGTGATAATCTGCCTAAAGAAAAAATGTCTTTAGTCAAGAGCAGTGAGTGTTTTTCTCTGTTCCCTTTGTTCATTGATAAACTTTAGTGACAGATATAATTAGTGGCTACTGTGTACTGTCCCTTTAAGACCAGCCGCTGCAGTCAGAGACGCGGATCTCACACGTGCCTCATTCTCTCACGAGTCATCACAACTCTTCATGTTCATCATAAGACTACTCTTATGTTATGAAGATACTCGACAAAAAGACATTTTGGCATAATTGTGTGTGTTATTGTTCGTTCAAGCTCGAAAGAGAACTGTATTCTGGCATGCTGTTTTGTGCGCACGCACGAGTCTTTCTGTGTGTCACAGTCAGGACATTCACAGGCAGCGCGTTCATTTTGGCATACATGTGTGTTGTTCGTTCTACAGCGAAAGAGAACTTGATAGGCTGGCGCGAGCACGATACTTGCGCGCGTCTATCTATGGAGGTATTTTTGGTGCAAAACTACTGAACGCCTGTGACAGTGGAATTTGTAGTTGTAGAGAATAGCCACACGTGTATCAGTAAATTTGAAGTCACAGACAGAAATGTTTTAAGAGTTGCAAACTTGTAGACTTTTTTTTATCTTCCACAAACACAACACAACAGTTACACCTTCTCAAATTCTTCATTGCAGGTGCACAAATCCTATTCTACAAATCACAAATTAAGAAACTCATACGCTCACATTTTTGCTACAGTTGCTGCAGTGAATATGGTGCAAAACGCATTTACACACCCGCATCAAGAAATGTGAAGTCACGGAGAAATTTTGCTCATCTGCAAATCAGTATGTGAATTCATCCAATGAGAGTTGCACACTTGTAGAATATTTTCTCACAAATGTCTTGTATATTTTTCTAGCACAAACACAAGTACATAACTACAGCTGCTTGAATCTGCTGCGACGAATCTCAAACACTGTTTTTCGCTTTCAAGTGACAATTTTCGCGCGCTCTCCCTTTTGCACCAAGTGCACCGTGAAATGTGGGGCAAAAGTGAGTTGTGCATCTGTAGAGGCAGTGGGCGGAGCCTACATGAATATTCATGAGTTTCCCGGGCATGCACGCAGATCTGATCATTTTAGTTCACGCTCCTTGTTTCTCAGCAGGTTTAATGGATTATTTCAAAAAAGGTAAATATAGTTTCAGCGCGAACTTAAACTACAATTGTGTATCGTTTTGTTAAATTCATAATGTTTTTATTAATTCGTCACTGACTGAATGATTGCTGGCATTCACTTCGTGTAGGCCTAGCTATATACAGTAGCTACAGCAAACTTCAACTCGTTGTATAAATTGCACCTTGCGAAGCTTTAAAACTGTGGCTTTTACTAATTATTATTATTTGTTGATTGCAATAAATTAAATAAACCCTCATAAATGTATCTGTGGGCTAACACTTTTTAAAATATATATATAATATATATATCCTGGTGTGATTGTTCTTAAATTCTTGTTCGTTTAAATAAGCCAAATCATTTAAGACCAAACTCAAGCATGAATGTGTTGCTTTAATACATACGTACAATTTGGATTAAACAAAATTGTATGGACAAAAGTGGATAAATTACATTTGATACAATTAGGTTACTGTAAATGAGAAACAAAAAAACACACCTTGCAATCAAAACATTAAAAATAATATTGTTACATTATTTTGCCAGTATGTTTGTAAATATTTTTTTTAAAACATCAAATCGGTGGCTTATTATATACCGTAAAATAATGTTAAGTGTTTTTTTGTTTCTCATTTACAGTAACCTAGTGGTCTAAATGATTTGGCTTACTTAAACGAATAAATTGCCAGCAATCATTCAGTCAGTGACGAATTAATAAAAACATTATGAATTTAACAAAACGATACACAATTGTAGTTTAAGTTCGCGCTGAAACTATATTTACCTTTTTTGAAATAATCCAGGATATATAGCAATCATTCAGTCAGTGACGAATTAATAAAAACATTATGAATTTAACAAAACGATACACAATTGTAGTTTAAGTTCGCGCTGAAACTATATTACCTTTTTTGAAATAATCCATTAAACCTGCTGAGAAACGAGGAGCGTGAACTAAAATGATCAGATCTGCGTGCATGCCCGGGAAACTCATGAATATTCATGTAGGCTCCGCCCACTGCCTCTACAGATGCACAACTCACTTTTGCCCCACATTTCACGGTGCACTTGGTGCAAAAGGGAGAGCGCGCGAAAATTGTCACTTGAAAGCGAAAAACAGTGTTTGAGATTCGTCGCAGCAGATTCAAGCAGCTGTAGTTATGTACTTGTGTTTGTGCTAGAAAAATATACAAGACATTTGTGAGAAAATATTCTACAAGTGTGCAACTCTCATTGGATGAATTCACATACTGATTTGCAGATGAGCAAAATTTCTCCGTGACTTCACATTTCTTGATGCGGGTGTGTAAATGCGTTTTGCACCATATTCACTGCAGCAACTGTAGCAAAAAATGTGAGCGTATGAGTTTCTTATTTTGTGATTTGTAGAATAGGATTTGTGCACCTGCAATGAAGAATTTGAGAAGGTGTAGCCTAACTGTTGTGTTGTGTTTGTGGAAGATAAAAAAAAGTCTACAAGTTTGCAACTCTTAAAACATTTCTCTCTGTGACTTCAAATTTACTGATACACATGTGTGGCTATTCTCTACAACTACAAATTTCACTGTCACAGGCGTTCAGTAGTTTTGCACCAAAAATACCTCCATATCTATCTGTGGGTCGTGTGTGTGTGTGTGTGTGTGTGTGTGTGTGTGTGTCTGTGTGTCAGGAGGACATTCACTGACAGCGCGTTCATTTTGGCATACATGTGTGTTGTTCGTTCTACCGCGAAAGAGAACTTGATACTGGCGCGCGTCTATCTGTGAGTCGTGTGTATGTGTGTGTGTGTGTCAGGAGGACATTCACAGGCAGCGCGTTCTTTTTTGTCTTATCGCGCATGAATGGTTTAAAAGCATTTGCATGAATAATAGCGGGATCATGTAACACTAGCCAAAGGATGCCAAAAATTAACAGATGCTGCGTTATTTGCGTTAACAGCGCTAATTTGTTTATGTTATATAAAATCGCAGCATTTTGCGTCATATAATCGCGTAGGCTTGACATCGCGATTGCGATACGATTAATCGTGCAGCACTAATTTGAATGTGTTGAAATTTATGTTATTCTATGTGTTAGTTTGTCTGTATGAGACTAGCAGTAAGCTAGATCAACATTAGAATAACATGCAGATCATATTCTAACATTTTATCATTGTTGAACTATATAACACTGATTAGTTTTATGTAAATGTGCTCACCTGTTTACACGTAGGAGCTCTCGGCATCTCGAAAACACCGCGCTGATATTGATTCTCGTTTTAGTTCTCCTTTTTATCCAAAGTCTGCTTGCCATGGTCCATACTGTTTGAATGAACTACATTGCGAACTACACAGTTGTCCACGTCTGTCGCCTTGGTTACCATCAGAGGGCTCTGGTTACTATGGCAGTACGAGCGGAAACCAGGGATAACGCGGATATGACGCCATTGACGGCGACAAACGGAAATAAAGAAACGGTACGTGTCTTCGAATTAAATTACAAATTTCTCCTGGTTTGAAAGTTGTTTGAAACAGTAGGGATAATGTAAGTACACAACTAAAAAATATATAAAACATAGATATAGTGATTTTTGCTATTTTTAAAGCAAAAAAGTTACATATTGTACCTTTAAAGAAGATTAAAGAAAATAGTCCAACGCCGTGGTACAATGAGCACACTCAGGCCCTCAAGAGAGTAGCCAGAAAAATGGAGCGCAGCTGGAAGAAAACAAAACCAGAGGTTTTTCGCATTTCGTGGAAAGACAGCTCCAATGCATACAGAAAGGCCTTAAAACCGTCTAGATCTGCTTATTTTTCGACACTCTTTTAAGAAAATAAAACAACCCTAGGTATTTATTTGATACAATGACTAAATTAGCGAGAAATAAAACTTCAGCCCCAGACGTTTCCAAACAGCACAGCAGTAATGACTTTATGAACTTCTTTACTTGCAAGATAAGATTGATAATATTATGGAGAAAATTATAACCATGCAACCATCTACTACAGTATCGCATCAGACAGTACATTGTAGTGTCCCTGAGGAAAAATTCCATTCATTCAGTGCTACAGGAGTGGAAGAATTGTCTAAACTCGTTAAAATTATCTAAATCAACAACATATACCCTATACCGACTAAGCTACTAAAAGAGATACTTCCAGAGGTCATAGATCCTCTTCTTAATATCATCAATTCATCTTTGTCATTAGGAAATATACTCAAAACCTTTAAGCTGGCTATTATTAAACCACTTATTAAAAAACACAACTTGAATTAACTCCCACAGAATTAGTCAATTACAGGCCGATCTCAAATCTACCTTTTCTGCCAAAGATACTAGTATGCAGTATGCAGCTAACTGCTGTTCCTTTTTAGAAAGAAATGGTCTCTGCGAGGATTTCCAGTCAGGATTTAGATCGAATCATAGTACTGACTACTGAGACTGCTCTCATTAGAGTTACAAATTATTTGCTCAAATGATTTGCCCTAGTGTTACTGGATCTTAGTGCTGCATTTGATACTATCGACCACAACATTCTTTTGAATAGACTCGAATATTATGTTGACTATAGTGGAATTGCATTGGCATGGTTTACTTTAAATCATACTTATCTCACCGTTTGATCAGTTTGTAGCTGTAAATGAAGAGATGTCATAAAATCACAAGTTCAGTAGGCAGTACCGCAAAGTTAGGGTTAGGGTTAGGGTATTCTTCCGTCTTAAAATATATCTAAGTTATGACATATGCTCTCAATGACAAATCTGGAAAAGTTAGTTCATGCGTTCATGACCTCAATGCTAGAGTATTGTATTATTGTAATGCTCTACTGGGTGGTTGCTCTGCACGCTTAATAAACAAACTCCAGCTGGTCCAAAACGTAGCAGCTAGAGTTCTTACTAAAAACCAGGAAATATGACCGGTTTTATTAGCCTGGTTCTGTCAACATTGCATTGGCTCCCTTTTAAACATCGTATATATTTTAAAATCTTGCTAATTACTTACAAAGCATTAAATGGTTTAGCTCCCCTGTACTTGAGCGAGCACTTAACGCATTATAGTCCTTCACATCTACTGCAATCTCAAAATTCTGGCCAGTTGATAAGTTCAGAATATCAAAATCGACTGCTGGCGGTAGATCCTCTTCCTATTTAGCACATAAACTCTTTCTTTTTTTCAGGACAAAAGTTGTTTACCTCTGTACAGATGAAGACATTATCAAAATGATTCCCGTTCACACGGATCCGCGGAAATTACAAAAAACGCTGTATTATGCATGCCAGACAAGTTATTGGCAATGTCACTTTGTAAAGAAAGACTAGGCCTACGTCATTCAGACGCGCATGCTTATAGACTAAACACGTAATACACATGTGCATGGCATCACTGTTTTCACAGATTCACGTTTTAAGCATATCGTTGTCATGTAAACGTACCCTTGTCTTGTTGTCATGGACACTCATTAGTTATAGCTGTGCACTAACCAATCATCTCATTATCACCACTACTTAAAGGTGCACTGTGTAATTTTTAGCGGTATCTAGTGGTGAGGTTGCGAATTGCAACCAACAGGCCTATTTACCACGACTGATTAAAGCCACACTAAGTAGAAATTGTGTTTTTGTCAAACAGCGACCCCTAGAGTCGCTGTGGAATACTTGCACTGTCGTAAATATATTATATTATAACGTTTTTACATGATTGCAGCTAAATCACAAGTAAATAGTCTATAGTCTAGGCCAACTGTATAATTTAATTTGTGTTGTTTTTAGGGATGGGGCCGATCCGATCCAGTATCGGTATCGGGACCGATACCAGCGTAATTCACGTATCGGATTTTCCCGATCCAACCTGCGGAGATATCCGATATCCTTGAGTCATGTCTGCGCTTTAACGTTGTCTGCTGAAATGACTCCAAAAGTGATTCCCGCCGGCTAGTCTGCTAGCTGGCTGCAAACTGCGGAATGGATTTCCTGAACGGAGGCGCGGCTCAATGAGACACAGAGTTATGAGACACGCCACCGCTCAGGAAATCCATTCCGGAGTTTGCGGCCGCTGTGTGGAAATTCTTCACACTGGAAACACCGCAGAGCAAGACAGCAAAATGCAATGTTTGCAAAGCCGTAATTCAGAGCTCGTTGAAGCTCCCTCGCGTCGTACAACACAACGAATGCAATCAAACATTTAAAAAAGCACCACGTTACTGTGCGTTCACACCAAACGCGAATAGCGCGTCAAATTCGCGTCTGCCGCGTCTAGTTGGACGCTTGAATATTTTGAATCCATTCGCGCGCCCAGAGCGAAATTGACGCTCGTAAAAAGCAAAAGTTTGAAGCGAAATTGACGCGCGTCTGAGGCGAAATCCGCTTGTCTGTTTGCACATGGCTGATGTTGATCGAGCATTCATCGAGAGAGTTACAGCATCGGAGCGAGGATCACCCTTTAGGTAGTGTGTGTGTGTGTGTGTAAGATGTTTACACTTGCACTTTTCTTATATTTCAAGACTCAAAATATTTGACATTTTGGGAATGTAATAAATATTGACATGACCTACAGTTGCATATTTGTTTTCAGAATGGGATTTTTCCTGTTAACAGGATTTACTGTTTTTCTGACTTCCTTTTCTGACCTTATACTTACCATACATGCATAAATATGTAGGCCTACATATCATACTTGCCTGTTGAGAGGAGTTTATTTCAGCATCATATAAAATAAACAATAATGATACTAAAAATATTAAAGCAAACACAGCTCTGGTATCGGAATAGTATCGGTATCGGCCGATATCCAAATTCAGGTATCGGGATCGGATCGGAAGTGAAAAAATGTGGATCGGTGCATCCCTAGTTGTTTTTATTGGAATGTAAACATTACAAAATGCCAGATAACATCAATTAAGTTAAATGTACGTCGCATTATTTCATAACATTGGCTGTTATGATGTCATTAGACATGATTATTGCAATTTATCATAATAGTTTCAGTTTGCAAATTGTGCTCGTTTACACTATTTACAACCTCTACGTTAGGCTTATTTATGTCCTGAGCTATTGAATGCTATTATGTGAGCTATTGAAAGCTGTTCTCATGATAATCGCAGGAATCAACATCAAACGGCGTTGTCTGATATCCCTCAGGACTACGTGATAAATACACCTCACAACACCTGAGTTCAACTGGCAAACTAATTCGTGAGGCATAGCTATCTGATTTATCAAAACGATTCCATTTACACCTGGTCACATAAATGTATTTTTTGCGAAACGGATTTAAATTCGATCTTCAATTCTCGCGCTATATGCAGATTTAATGGAGTGCACGTCACCGAAAGCAACAGACATGAGCTGCATTTTATAGATCATCAGCAAAAATGTCAAAATCAAAGACCGCAATAAGAGAGAGCAGTAACAGCCCTGGTAAGATCATTTCGTTTCTTTACTTTTAATGATGAAGATTGTGTGTTAAGCGTCTGCGACTTACTTTAACTTTGATTTGCGATAGTTTGCACGTTGGCTTGATGCAGTTGCTCATCTGCGGTGATGCGTGTTCCAGCGCGTCGTCATATCTGGATATAACATCTAGCCTATAACACGCTCTCACACGTTTTTTTATTTATTTATTTTTTAGCATTTTTGGGAGGAGTACAATTTACATATGTGGTTTCAACAACCATATGCATTTGGGCAGATGACGTGACGCATGTTTTTTCTGTAATCAAGTCTAAATGTTTATTGAACTGCATTTCTCAATTAAAACGACACATGCCAGTGGGGCATAGAACATCATTTTATTTAAATATTATGATTTTGGGACGTAAAATTTATTTGGTGTGTTTCATATTTCAAGGTGAATAGCAAAATGTCCTGCGGTGTGACTGTAACATTGATGACTCATCAAATGTAAATATTAGTAAAATAAAGCAGGTATGCTTGGAGCAGCTAATAAATGCCTTGGCATTTTTTTGTATGCATTTACTTACTTAACTTAAGTTTTCAAAATGCTAAAAAGTACTAAAATAATATTTACAGTACATTTAGTTTTGAAACACAAATGCTGTCCTGCAGTGTGACATAGGATATTAGATTTTTGTACTGGCAGTTACATGGACAGCCATAGGGGTCCTTTAGTCAAGCCCCCTACCAGGAAGTCCCCCAGATGTTTGGATGTGCTAAGGAGGTTAAAATGTGAGTGTTAATCTCTTATTAATTTGATATATTTGATCATTTCTGTCAGACCATGAACGTGTCCATTTTTGATAGTCCTGTGGTGTGACTGATCTAGACTGATCTAGTTCGAGAAAAAATAAAAATATTTTTAAAAAAGAATCATATTCAGGTTTAAAACAATGAACTTATTCAGTTACTGTAATGCCCAAGGTCAGTCTTGTATAGCAATTACTCAAAATGGCTGCAAAAGTGAAAAAGTCCTGTGGTGTGACAGCCCGTCCTGTAGTGTGACATAATTAAATCAGATGTCTAGCTAGATTCTCGTCTGTTATGTTTGCAATATTAAACATAAATATAAATATATCTCTGTCTCTATATATATATTAAACAAATATTGTAAATATTATATATAATATACCTATATTATACATATATTAAACATAAATATATATCTGTCTTCATTATACATAATATACCTATATTATACATATATTAAGCATAAATATATATATCTGTCTTCATTTGTTTGTTGTATGTGTATGTTAACAGTCACTGATCATTGTTTTTAAAGTGATTTGTCAGTTTTTAGGCATGAGTAAAGAAAGGACAAGGAGGTACAGGGAAATGATGAAGTCAGATTTCTCTTGTTCACTGGAATCTTTGTTCAAAGAGCTGAATTGATGATTTTAACATGCTTTTAATTATTTTATTTAATTATTTAACATGCTTTTATGCTTTCCCCTGAGAAACAAGATATTTGTTTAGTCTTTTAAGTTAAAAATAGAAATGAATGGTCTTTATGACTGGGTCTGATCTGACACCTCCAAAATGTTAATTATTCAGTATGTCTTGTTCACTATGTTTTTAGTTCAAATTCATACACTAAGTAATAAGATTGTACTGATATGGTGGATTTTCATTAATGTTCAAATAGAGATGCAAATGAATTTGTTTGTTACAAAAGTATTCAATAAATTTCACCATAAATGTTCATGCAGTGTCTCATTTTGTCCTGTGGTGTGACGGGATGTCCTGTGGTGTGACATCACTTCAAACACAATTAAACGACTTTTACTATGTTAACTAGCTTAAATAATTATATGCATTTGAAAACATTGCATAATATAACCATATAAAAAAATAATAAACATTTTCAAATATTTTTTCTCATTTTAAACAATATTTCCACTGGAGTGAGTGGTAAAAGATGGCACAAGCAAAGAATATAATCGAAAAACAGCTGTGAAAAAAAAAAATATGCAGAATTTTAATGATCATTCTTTAAGAATACTTGTTAAACATAAAACATACCTGATTTGTATTTGAAATTAATAATATTTCAATATTTGAATTTTATAGTAATGTCATGTCACACCGCAGGACATATTTTGCCTGGAGCTGTGAGAAAAGCTTAATAAATTACATAATGAGAAAAAAAATCTGCTAACCTCTAACAGTTTCAAAAACAACAGTATTTGTACTTTACAAATTCATACAATTCTTAAGCAATTTAGAACTTTGTTTAAAAAAATGCTGTTTCACCCTTATTTGTCATCTACCCATTTACACTTGTCCAGTTTCGTCTGGAATGCGTCTCAGATCTCCTCCTGAAGTGGTTTGAGCGGTCGGATTCAAATCCGTCTCAAATGCGTTTCGGAGGACATTTACACCTGGACTTTTCACAATCAGATAGCTATCCGAGTGGCCAGGTGTAAACAACCCCCATGACAAAAACATACGCACGAAAGCCGAAAACAAACGCTGGTTGGCCTCTCACGTCCAAATTTGACGAAGTGGTGGGGGAAGTGACGTATGCCGTAAAGCAGTCGAATTTTGTAGTTCTTTTTGTGCTCTGGTTACTACCCGAACCCCGAAGTTACATAGTGCCAGTAAAAGCGATACAGACCCTGTCAGGCTATGGCAGACGTGTCATTCAACCTATTGTAAGTCGATGTACCATCACAAGGATCTTGGAAATATATTATGAAGGTTGAAAAGTTACATAGTGTTGCTTTAAACTTAAACATAGGCTACAGCCTACATATTGTTGTTCAAAAAGATAAGTTGGTCTACGTGCTCAGGTGAGAGGCGTGTGCGGAGTCTATTCACAATTAGGGCCGGCGGTGGAAAAAACGTGCTCCGCTAATTATTATTATTATTATTACATTTAAGGCTACATATTTAGAAGACGCTTTTGTCCAAAACTTACAAAAAAATGAACAAAGCAATTCATCAAATATCAGTCATAATACAGGTTAGAAAATAATAATAAAGTGCTAAGATTATCACAAATAAACAAAAGATTTTGATGCACGTCATTCATATTAAATCGTATATTCCACCCATACCCGCTAAAATTGAGAATCACTTTAAGCATGCAGACGTAGTTAAGACAATTTGATGTATTCCCCTTAATATTCAATAAAACAGTATACAATAAGATTCGTTAACAACGTGTTCTTCTAAAATGAGAGTGAGCCACAAATCCGTGAGTACAGATTACAAACCCGGGGGAACGAATTGTGAAAGCGTGGGCACGGTTTATGAATTTGTGGGTACAGATTGCAAAAACTGAAGGCACGGTTTACAAATCTGAGAGCGCGGATTAGAAACTCGTGGGTACGGTTTATTAATCCGTGGGCACGATTTGTTAAACCGAGGGAACAGTTTGAGAATTCGTGAGTACGGTTTATAAACTGAGCGGACGGATTGCAAAACCGTCGCCACGGATTGTTTTGTTTTTTCTCCCACAGGTGACTTCCCGGGCTCCGTACAAACACACAATAGCCGCGTTTCCACTGTCGGGCCAGGGCCGGGCCGTGCTAGTGCGTGCCAGGGCCAGTCGCGTTTCCACTGTCACTTCCGGGGCTTGATCGGGGCTTACTCGGGGCCAACGGCCAGGATTTCTGGCCCGTCGAATACCATGGGCCAGAGCGGGCCAGCTCGGGCTAGAGGAGTGGTTACGAACAGAGGCGGAGTTTACCTGAGTCGAGAGACGGCAGCGCCGGATAATTCTGTCAGCATTAAAGACTTTTAAAATAATTTAACTCGCGTTGTGTTTGTGATGCAAAAGACTATGCGCGCTAACCGTTACCATAGTAAACATAGTAAACGCTTGAAGATACGCATAGTAAAAAAACATACGCTTGAAGAAATCCGACCAATCATAAAGGCTATCACAGTCATGTTTTTATTTTATCTGTCAGTAGCCCACGTCTCGTCTCTTTATACCGGACTATCATAAAATAAAGCAACTTTTTTTTCGGGAGCTTCCTCTGTGCAGAAACGAGGACGTTATAAAATACATCGTTGCTGAACTTGCTAAGCTAAGCATTCAGTGAACAACGCTTCAAGTTCGGGAAAAAATAAAAAAGTTGTGGGCGCAGTACAAGGCGATTAAAACGCACAATGGACAAAGCGGTGCCCAGAGAAGGAACTTTCCATGGTTCGACTTGATGGACGGTGTGCTGGGTCACCGTCCATCTGTTAGTGGAGAGACAAGTCGGGACACTATGGCAGCCGCGGACGGTGAGTTAATACATGCTATCTTCTTAAAATCTAAGTTTTCTAACTTCCTGCCTGAATGAACATCATAATTCCCGCTGAAATGGGTGAGGTTGTATGACGTTTGATCCAGGAAGGCGTGTTAAGGGCGGGGTTTAGGGCAGCGCTGCAGGGCTAATGGCCCGGCAGTGGAAACGCAAGCCCGGTGCTTGAGGCCCGAGGCCACTGGCCCGGCTCGCTGTTAGCCCTAGCCCGGCCCTGGCCCGACAGTGGAAACGCGGCTATTGGCCACAATCAATGGCACCCTTTTATTCTATACTTTTTGCAACCTCCTCTTGCCAAGATAACAGCTCTGAGTCTTCTCTTATAATGCCTGATGAGTTTGGAAAACAACTGACAACATAATGAAATTAAGTTGTGGCAAATATTCAAAAATTGTGTTGCATTAGAATGAATTAAACAGGACAAGAGGCTAAAATAATTTTTTGTGTATTATATCCATTTTTTTTAATACTTAACATCCATTTTTCACACATAATGTGCCACTTAAATTAATTTGAAAACAACTGCATTAGTGTTTTATTATTCATTTATTTAGACAAAATACAGTGTTGAATTTTAATATCAACCATTTACCCGTTATTGGCCATAAAATAATAATAAAAAAATATTGGTATTAGACATCATTTTAAATCTTTGCATCCCTTCACAAGCACATTAATTATTAATATTTATTTTTTAAATGTATAGAGACTTATATAGCACACATTTAATCTGATCGAGGCCAAAAATTAGAAGCAATGCTCTTAATGCCAGTAGGTAGAGGACCAGGCTTTGAATGCATTTTTAACAATTAATGTTATTGCAGACAGAAGGCCATGTGTGGGCCTGGTTTTGTAAAGGGCAGTTCTCTCTCGTTCTCTCTCTCTCTCTCTCTCTCTCTCTCTCTCTCTCTCTCTCTCTCTCTCTCTCTCTCTCTCTCTCTCTCTCTCTCTCTCTCTCTCTCTCTCGCACGCACGCACGCACGCACACACACACACACACACACACACACACACACACACACACACACACACACACACACACACACACACACACACACACACACACACACACACACACACACACACACACACACACACACACACACACACACACACACACACATAATGTGAGGGATTAAGTGTTTTGAGCCCAGCCATTGTGCTGTTGCCCATGGGCGGCACACTGCACAGATTTATTGGATGATGCCTGGGTGTTCATGAGCATGTTGTTATTTTGTGTGTATATGTTTGAAAACCCATTTAGATATCATTTTCAATTCAAGTACAGCTGCTTCAAGTATGTTGTCAGTAATGTTGGTATGTGGGCGTTTTTCTTTAAAAACCAAAACTGAAACATGAGTGCAGATTTGAAAGCTAATGGCCCCACTGATGGATGTTTATGGAAGCATCCATTTTGGCTTTATTGTGTGAGGATGCTGTACTGGCAGCATGACAGGGCATAAAACACTGAAACACATTACAGATCTCCGGCCAACAGCACCATGGGATCCTGGTACAACTATAACCACCAGAAAAGAATTATCTTATGGAAAGAAAGAGCCTTATTTAAAGAAACAGCTGCAGATAAGAAGGTTAATATACACTGTAGATATGTTAGTCAGATAGGCTATATCTACTCCTGTGCGTGGAACTACTGGTACTTTTTGTAGATCATTGTGATTTATGATTTGTACAGAAGTACAATATGATTAGTGTATTCTAATATGCTGCACTCTAAAAGTGTTGGGCTCTTTAAGAACGTCCTTGGCCCCTCTGTGTGTGTACTTAACACATGTGAACTATGTTAACATGTAATGTCTCATGTTTGTGACTCTGTTAATAAAATAACATCGCATTCACACGTGGCGGTCACTGTGTTAATTTATGGGACAAACAACATGGTGTCAGAAGACGGCACAGATTTTTCTCCTGTGAATGAACCAAATTTGTAGAAAACAGAGACTGCTCATGAAAGTTTTCACAAGACCACGCAGTGAGTGACAACGGCGGACTGTTTTGGCCAACAATGAACGGCCAGAGACGCAATCAAAGACACCTAACCTCGTAGCTTATAGTGGAAGTAAAATCAAAACAAAACGCCTTGTCACATAATTGCAGTGTGGCCTAAATGGGCAAAATTATCATTCTTCTTGGTGGATCAAGATGTCCAACCACTGTTAGGATTTTGTGCATGGCTTGACATGGGGATCGTTACAATCATCACGGGTGTGCATCATGTCAGTATGGACGGCAGTACTGAAGACATTCTTACCGAGTACAAATACTTATTTACCACAAGCTCGGAGAACTTCCAATTACGTATTCCAAGACAGTGGACCCCAGTGTGTCAAAGCGGCGCAGGACCGCATGCAGAGCCTTAGCGTCATAACGACAGTCTTAGAGCTGACAGAATGGGTCTAGTCTATGGTGGTGGTTATACACAAAAAGGTCAGACAAGAAATCAGGCTGTGTATCAACCCAAAAGATCTTAACACTGCCTTAAAAAGACCCCATCACCCTATGCGCAGAGTACAGGAAGTAGCGACCCACAACTCTTTCTGGCATATTCGCCCACAAGTCCTCCATGATGACCACATTCAGCACTCCATTTGGGCACTGTAGATTTCTTCGTATGCCTTTCGGCATAAACTCCACAAACGAGGTGTTCCAGCTCAATGGAGCAGTTGTTTTCAGGATACCCCTGTGGAATTATTGTCGGCGACATAGCAATCGGAGCGTCGCAACACTACTGAACATGGCATTATTCTAAAAAAGGGTGTTAAACAGAGCATCATGTGTGAGGTCAGACTCAAGCTAAACCCAGTTAAATGCAAATTTCGCCAAGTAAAGGCCTAAAAGCCGATCCTTCCATAACAAAAGCAATCTCTGAGATGCCAGCCCTCAAGGATGTCCCTGCATTAAAGTATTTCCTTGGAATGGCAAATTATCTGTGGTAATTTATCCCAAACTTCACCGAAATTGCCACACCCCCAGAAAGATCAAACGGATGGTGTTGGTACCAGCAGCACCAACAAGCGTTTGACACCCTCAAGTCATACTTGTCCACCCCACCTGTCTTATCATACTAAGATGTAAAGAAGCAAGTTACACTATGCCTCATGCTTCGGGCTTGGTGCTGCATGCATGCAGGAGGGCAAACCAGTTGCGTATGCGTCTCGCACACTCACAGACATAGAGACACGGTACGTTCAGATAGAAAAAGATCTGCTAGCCCTCGTATTTGCTTGTACTAAGTTCAGAGAGGGAAACCTACACTCATTGAGATGAACCACCAGCCCCTGGTGACCATTCTGAAGAAACCAATCCACACAGCTCCTGCATGAAGGAGGATGATGCTCAGGTTACAGTGCTACGACATCACTCTGGTCTGGTGTACAAGAAGGGTAAGCACATGTATCTTGCAAGCATCTCGAGCTCCAAACATAGAAGTCCCTCAAGACACTGAAAGGTCACATTTGTGGACATGTCCGTCAATTACATCTCCATTCTCCACTACTCGACTGGAGGAACTTAGAAAGCATATGGCGTAGGATGAAGTGTCACAGGCTCTCACCACTGTGATCCAATGAGGTTAGCCAATTAAAGAACATAGCGTGTGGCCCACTGTGGATCCATACCTTCCCTACGCAGATGAGCTAGCTGTGGAAAATGGAATATTGATGAAAGGCCACAAAACAGTCATTCTTCACTCATCCCAGAGAAAATACATCAGCATAGTCCACAGAGTACACCCTGGTCTGGACGCTACCAAGCACAGAGCAAGAGGTATTATTTTTTGCCCAAAGATGACAGCTGATATCACAGAGGAACTCCTCTCATGCTCAGTCTGCAACAGCACAAAGCCACATCAACAGAAAGAACCACTAAAACCATACCCAGTTCCAGACCTGCCTTGGTCTACAGATATGGTTGGCCAAAATGATCTAGTGCTTATGGACTCATACGCACGGGTTGGTATGAGATTGACTTTCTCCGTGACATCCATGTCACCAGCGGAGGTGTAAAGTCCAGGGTTCAGAAAGTAAAAGTCCTGCCATATGTTTATTCCGCCCATGAACTCAGCCATCTCCTGGCTGAAAAACTGTGCTAATAGGCAAATCCAGGTGATTGGAACAAAATACTGAGGAGGACTTTTACTTTCTGAACCTGGACTTTACACCTCTGGTCACCAGTAGTCCAGACACACAGTCGAATGGCCTGGCAGAAAGAGCGGTTTGCAGCGCAAACAGCTGATAGAGAAATCTCACAGAGATGGCACGGATGTATTCCTTAACCTCCTAAACCTGAGAAACATTCCCCGTGACCTGACGTTGTGTTTCCCTGCACAACGCCTGTTGTCACGACAGACACAGTCAGCCATTCCTGTTAATTATAGACTGTTGTAAGAATGCAAACCCCAAAAGGATGCAAGCACCTTTGTACGGTAAAAAAGGTGAATAAGGAGCCTGGGTAATACACTTTCCAATGCAATGGGAGAACATACAGGAGAAACCGACACTTCCTGTTGCATAGCCCCCTCCATCACAGCACACCCCTGAAAACATTGACTCTCAAAACACCACTACACAGAAGACTTTGCTCCCACTTCACCACACTCAACACTAATAAACCTTCCACTACCAAAATCCACACTAACTGACATGCCAAAACAGTACAGTCTCCCACTAAGGTCAGTAATGCACCTTACAGAACACGTTCAGGTCGCATTTGCAAGACGAAACCAAGGTTCAAACAGTGAGCTCTAGTAATGGGAGAGTCAGTGACACTTTAGTTCTTATATTGAATGCCTGCTAATAGGGATGTAACGATTCACTCTGAGCCGGTTGAAAATCGATACAAATATGTGACGATTCAAGTCGGGTTGAGATGTTAAACTAATTGCGATACACTTTTTAAACAGCAGGGGTGTTTACTGTATACCCGCTTTACAGGAACGATAGCAGCGAGTGTTTTCAGTTCATTCCTAGGGAATGAATTGAAACACTCGCTCTGCTCGGCGACAGTGTGCATGCACCTTCAAACAGAAGCAAACATGGCGACGGCAAGCACGTAGATGTTGACATTGATTCAAAACGGAGGTGTGGCGGCACTTTGACTTTCTGAAGACTAATTATCACCACAGTGAAGCTCCAGTCACCTCCGTCTCCATAAAAAAATATTAATAGGCCAAACCACACTGACAGGCGGATTTACAACCCCACCCTCGGCAAGATCACAACAAGGTGCATCTGTGTTTTCATGGTAAAAGATACGAGGATGTTTTTTGTCGTAATAAATGCATTCCAGGCTCACCAAGAGAAAGACCAGCATGAGGATGTATTCCACAGACTGAAGGAGAAAGCTGTGCTGTTGCAGAACCCGGTGTCTTTCTCTAAATGTCTACATGGATTTTTTAATTTTTAATTTGTAGCTCTGGGCTCGGTATGTTCTCGAACCCAGAGTACTCCCCCCGTATTCCTGGCTGTGGTAGGAACAAGCCAAGAGTGAGGAGTCAGGATGGTGGAGGGATGCTGAAAAACTGTCGAGGAATGTAGGTCAATATGCTTCCTCTCATGCTGATAGGATAGATGTGGTAATTGTTGATGACGAGTTGATTGGATTGATTATTTGAACGTGCTCCTCCCGAACTTTGTTTCACGAGTTCACACTTATGAATGATCAGAGAGTAAGGGCGCTTTCACACTGGCAGTTTAGTGCGGACCGGGGCACGGTTCGCATGAAAAATCACTAATGTGAACGCTGTCATCGGACCCGGGTGCGCACTAGAGTACCGAACCCGAGACTACCTGGAGGAGGTGGTCTGAGCTCGGTTGCTCCCGAACCGTGGCGCGGTTCGCGTTAATGTGCAAGCAACACGGACTCGGGTGCGTGCTTGTTCAGGAAGTATAGTATCCCGCGCATGCGTATCACTGTCGCATCAGTGAAAAATCTTCTGCGAGCAGCAGAAACACGGCGTCCCCTGGATATGTGCTGAATTACACCATGTAATGAACATAAACGTAGTTGTCTCTCACTATGTTGTGCATAATAGCACCAAAAAAAAACAGACAAATTACAGCTATGCTCAGTCGAGTTGTATTCTCCATGCGTTTTACGTGTGCGTTTGCGATGACGTAAGATCACTGCAAATGCACCTGGGTTCGATACAACTAATTGAGTGTGAAACCAGACCAACGCTGCGGGGGGCGCCGGGAACTAGCGCACTCGGGTTCGGACCGCAGCAAACGAACCCAGTGGAAAAACGCCCTAAATGGTTATGCGTATTTGGCGTGCTGTCCGGGGGGAGGGCTCCGAGCTCGGAAATTGGGCCCGAACCCAGAGTACTCCCCCCGTCTCTGGTTAGGAAGATAACCATGCAAGTGTGAGGAGATGGGGTGGTGGAGGGATGCTGAAAACTGTCGAGGAATATGGGTGAGTCGACTGCGTATATTTATAGGTTTAACTCATGCTGATTGAGTGGACCTGTTGATTACTGATTGATGACAGCTGGTTAGAATGACTTGATTGCTTGATCATTAGAACATGTTCCTCACGAACCTTGTTAATAAAACATCATTTAATGAAACATAATTTATTCATTGCAATGGATACATTGTTATAATGAAAGTCATTCATATTCTTGGTTGTTAATGTTAATGTCATACCCCAATTGATCATTGTTAAATATGTTTACTTTCTTTCTTTGATAGGAAGTTTCAGCTAAAGGAAGGGGATGTAGATCATTGTGATAAATGATCTGTACAGAAGTAAAATATGATTTGTGTATTCTAATATGCTGCACTCTGTGTTGGTGTGTTGGGTGTGTGAGGCTCTTTAAGAACGTCCTTGCCCCCTCTGTGCGCATGTACTTAACACGTAAAATATGTTAACATGTAATGTGTTGTGTTTGTGACACGAGCTCTGTTAATAAAATATCATTGCATTCACATTTGGCGGTCGCTGTGTTAATTTATGGGACAAACAACACTTTCTTAGTAATTCTTAGGTGTTGAGATGCATTTTTAAAAAGTTGATCTGCTTTTAACTTGATCGCCGCATTTTTAGAATGAAGTGTCATGCACGAAATCCTGCCAAAGTTACTCTGTCTGTTTTTGCTCCACTAATGAAAATAATTCCAAACAAAGCCACAGCAAAACCACTGCAACACTGCATCAGGGCTTTGAGCCAGTTGGTTGAATGAATGATTTAATGACACACTGATATAGACAGTCACTTGTCGCCACCTACTGGTATAACAATGCAACTTGCAGAAAGAGTCACTGAAAAATCCCCACTTTTGATACCAGTCATATTGTGTAATGGTAGCAGCAGTGCGCGATGAAAACAAGGAAGATCTCGATAATAGTATTTATTAAGCTAAACAAAACTCAGAAACACTGGAAAAATCACAGAAGCAAAATAACACAATGCATCAACAAGAATCAACCAGGAAGGCTTAAATACAATGGGATTAAATACACTGAGCAAACAAAGAGAGCCATCTAACTGATTATGGTATTGACATCAGCATCAGCTATTTAAAAATCAATTAGTTGACCAATACATTTTACATAACAACCAGCCACAGAAATTAACATCAATCAATTGCGTATTTGCATTTGAATTACTTAAAATTACCTCTTAGTAAACCCATTTCTAAAAGCCTTTAAAATAAAATTTACATGGAAATATAAATGTTTACTTAAGTCCCAAATCAAGCTAGCTACACCAGCTTAGATAGCTATATCCGATAACTTTCTGGAAGTTATAACATAAATCATGTTGTCACATGAGGCTTCACAGCGTGTTTGTCTCTATTTGCTGCCTGTCATTTTTAGGCTATCCTCCAAAACAGATCCTTGCATTTCATCTCAGAGAGAAACACTTATCTCAGTTCAGCAAAAACACATGACCAGCAAGCTGCTGTGAAAGATAAGAGAGGATATAGTGTGACCTGCTCACACAGTCAGGAGACATGCTGTATGCCTAGTCAGCTAGTCAGTTTCATAGAAATAAATGCACAAATGTATCTTACTTTTATATAAAACTCGTGAACCTTTGCTTGATTATTTTAACATGACCTTCTTGTTGGACCACTGGTCAACAAATTCTCTGTAGCAGGTGATGGCCACAAGCACAGCGGTGTAGCTTTAATTTAACTGAGGCGAATGCTAATGAACTTACACAACATTGAGACAATTATTATTTTATTTTTTTCTAATAACAAAACCATCACTTTCCTAAACACCTGTTTACGCTGTACAATTTTCCTGATTTATCATAATATTTGCAGTCTTGAGGTTTGGCAAAGTGAGTTCACAATGGCTGCTCCATGAAAGTTTCCCCAAGGGCCTTTTGATGCCTTTTAACCCCACACTAGGCAGTTAATCATAATCAATCCAACAGGATTGTGGGATATCAAAGGCAGAGAAAAAATCTTCAAAAATCAATCAGATTAAAGTATCTCAGAAGACAGGAAGTGAAGCTAACACTGGATTTGGATGTGCCTTGATGCCTTCCTACCTTGAAATGCATCCTCCGAAGGCAGCATTTTTCAGCTTTTGGACACAGCCAATGTGCACCTTCTATATATTACAGTAAAGTTCTGGCAACCACAGCTGCCTGTTCAAACCATACATTTTGCTTTTTTGTTTTTTACAGTGTATTTAATTTTATACTAAGTGTTGCTCTATCAATATTAAAGTATACTTATTTTGATTTCCATTTTTTTTTTTGCACCAGGAAATAAATCATATTTTCAGTATGGACCTGTAAAGGGATAGTTGACACCAAAATGAAAATTCATTTAATCACCCTCAAATTGTTGTATGACTTTCTTTCTTCAATGAAACGGATTTCAATGAGGTCCAATTTTGTTTAGACCCCACTGACTTTAAAATATATACTGTATAAATTATGTGCCACAGAAGAAAGGCACACGGGTTGTGGTGAGACATGAGAGTGAGTAAATGATGACAGAATTGTAATTTTGTTGTGCAAAAAACACAGGGACATTCTTCAAAGTATCCAATTGTATTGTTTTGCAGAAGAAAGAAAGCCATACAGGCTTAATTTAAATCTGTGGATCAGCTACTGAAGTAATAACCTAGCTCAACAAAATAAAAGCTCTCTTTTGCTTTAGTCTGTTTTTGTTTTTTACCTTTTGAAGGGCTTAATCTGGAAATCGCTCTGGGTTTTCTCTCTTTAGCCTCCATTCCCATCCTATCTGCCGTCCCTAAACTCAAGCGTTTGCCACCATTCCTCTACTTTCCACAAGCAGGAATCATCGTCCACCTCTTCAGGAATCAATCTCTCTCTTGCATTACACCAGGCTAAAGTTTGACACTCCTTATAGACGGTCAATCAAATCTGAATCTAGATGCCAATAATCCAGTCAAGAATTGCTCAAATCAATTCTTGAAATGCTCATCATTACTGAATATTGTAATCGAACACTTAAAAACACAACTATGAATGGAATTATCAATACAATCGTTTGCCTTAACTTATCCATCAACATACCCACATTTCCTTTATCCGCCTCTCTTATTCCTATACATTCATCCCTGCACAGATCAGATTGCAATGGGGTTGGTCACATTTTAATTAAAATCCTCTAGAAGGGTCCTATGTAATCCCTCCCTGGTTAAGAAGCTTGAAGAGCGAGTACAAAAGACTACACATAAATCTTTGCTTTATTCTGTCCTAAGGCTGTAATCAAATCCATCTGGTGAACTTGTCAAGAAGGCTCATGTCTCTTCAAACAAATCTTAGACTTCATCTAACACCAAACACTGTTTACACTAAACAAACACACTATTTATGCAATAGGCCTATCCCAGCACCAGATCATGCTTGTTAAAAAGTATAAAGTTTGTCGTCATGACAACCTGTTGCCATGGTCCACGGTGGTCCCTGTTTTAATGAGAATGACAATGTAATACACCTTTATGTGTCCCTAGAATAAAATAAATAAATAAATAAAATTGATAAAGTCTAAATAAAATAAAATTACGGGTGGTAGTGGCGCAATGGATAAGACACATGCCTTTGGTGTGAGAGACCCGGGTTCGAATCCACTGTGAGACACCAATGTGTCCCTGAGCAAGACACTTAACCCCTAGTTGCTCCAGAGGCGTGCGACCTCTGACATATATAGCAATTGTAAGTCGCTTTGTATAAAAGCGTCAGCTAAATGAATAAATGTAAATGTAAAATTGCTTATGCATTCCGATCCATGACTCATGAATATGTATTTCACATAAAAACAGCCTGTTTTTCAACACCTACTGATAGTACGTAAAGGGCTTATTGTCTGTGATTGATAGTGGGTTTCAGAGACGTCTTTAATAGGCGGTAAGAAGCTGGTTGATGAATCATCACACAGCAGATGGATGCTTTTGGGCAAACAGATGGCCTGCTACATGCGGTCAATTAATCCACAGATCTCCATTATATTGGCCACATACCTTCATCCTCTCAAAGGTATGGATGTCAGGTGCATTACATAATCTGAAATATGGGTGTTTGATAAAGTGATATATAAATAGATATGTTCAAGCAGATGTCTGCTTAGAAGAGCTTAGGTAGACTTTGAGGAGTAGTTGGTATTAAGGGCCATCGGTTAATTGGATTCAGAAACCTCTCACAAAGAGAGTTTACTGTATATTATTACACATCAACTACTGATAATTAAGATCTCTCATAATCAGGGGTTTGACGGTCTCTCAGTAATTAACATCCGCACATTCCTCTGAGATTTCAGACGAAATTTAAAACAACTCTGCAACTAGGATCTGGCTCAAAATTGCTGATGAGCCATACAGTATGAATTTGACTGGACACAACTAAAAACAAACAACTGTATGCACATATTACTAGTTACAAAAAGCAGGATGTAAAATGGTTGAGAATATTCGAAAAGATTTTTCTGAGCTCCTAACGACAATTATTTTTAGCACTATTTTTTGAGCGCCAAGTGAATTTCTAGTAATTTAGTAGCTATATACGTATATATATTTAATTTAAGTAGCTATTTATTATATACTTGTACTTATTTTAATAATGACTAATATCTATTGAAATTATTCACTAATACTTATCCCAATGGTGACATGTACCTATTCCATAGGAATCAGTGGGTCAGACACCAACATTCACTTTTGAGTATTATAACCCTAAAAGAACTAGAATCTTTTTCAGTTTCACTAGTATCTTTTCAATAGAGACGTTTGCTGCGATTCATTATCCTTGTAACCAGTAACAAAACACGTATTCACAATTTGGCTAATATTTTAACTTGTATCTAACAAATGTAAGTATTTGTTTATCATAGTTGTTAACTATTCACATAGTTACTAATATCTGTTTCATTTTATTTTAGAAGTAACTGAATAGACATTAGCACAGTTATTACAGACTAGTGTAGATTCCTATTGTTACAATAACATTTTAGTAGGGACCGTAATATGTAACATAATAATAGGAACAGATTGTTCTGTCTCATTAACAAGCACTAGTAATAATAAATATGATGTGTAAGTAGGCTACACGTACTAGTAAAAGTAAAGCTTGAATATAGGCTATACTATCAACTATTGAGTTGCTAGCATCTAATGAATAAAACTGGAATAGACACCAGAAAAAAAAAGAAAAAAAACCCCATACTAGTCAGAAACAAGTTAAAATATTAGCCAAATTGTGAATACGCATTTTGTTACTGGTTACAAGGATAGTGAATCGCAGCAAAAGTCTCCAGTGAACAGATAGGCTACTAGCTGCTAGTGAAACATAAAAAGATTCTAGTTATTTTAGGATTATTTAATAACATACACATTACAAGCGCTAATAACATAGAACCAGATCCTATTTAAGTGTTCAAACGGCTTGCCATAGGCACCTGTTCTCCGTCTCTATCGCCTATGATGTTATGTAAAAGCATCGCATCATCCACTGCCATAATCTCGCCGACTGCATCAATCCTGTGGCGATTTGTGATTTTAGGTTGACGAATGTCCAAACACATCACCTTATATCATAACGTACACTTGCTCTGTTTTCCTTTAATATAACTGTTCGACTTATTTAAGTAACATATAAGATACATTTATATGCTTGAGTAACAGACCAGTGGCACTCGTGGCGGAATCGCGGTTCAATCCCGGAGAATTTCTTGCGCTGGCCAAAATAATTTTACTAGAATTTATTCAATAAGACATTATATGCGAAGTATAAACTTACCTATCCAGCAAATGTGATCCAAAAATATACAGCCTGCACCCCGCACTTCTCCCTGCGATATAATCCTCTGTTTAATTCTACAAAAATAAATATGACTTTCTAGAACGGAGCAGGCGCGTACCCTGTATTGGCTCGGACTGGTTGGTTGCCAACAACCAGCCACAAATATTTATCTGTCGTGACTCCGCATGTCGTGTGACAGATAGCGAGAACGTGCTCGCTGCCGTTGACCGCTGGTTCAATCCATTCGCCGCACCGAGGGGTATTCCAAAAACATGACACTGCACATTTACACTACTCTGGGATTAAACCACACCAAAACAATATATTACATAGTTGGCCTTCCTTTATATGTTTATCTTGTTTAGACTTTATCAATTCATATTTATAAAGCATTTCAGTTAAACACGCAAGGTAAACGTCACATCCTTCAGAATTCTTATTTATCATTTTTATTCTGTTCTTTTAACTTAATATTCATGACATTCTCTTAAATTAGTGTGTTTTAAGTGGTTAATTATTTAATTTTATTAAATATATTACATCAGGTCAGGCTCATATCAGGAGAAGTCTTGTTTTCCTCATGGCTTCCAGGAGATGACTTCAATGGCAGTGGAGGCAGCTCTCTGGATGATGGAGTTAGGGTGTGCGAGTCTAGACTTCAGCAGAGGCACATGCTCCAGCAGCTGTGCCCGGGCCCTAGGAACCTCTGCCAGGACTGTAAGGGCACGGAGGGCATTGGCACACACCGCGATATTCTCACTCACCACCAGCCGCATCAGAGGGGCGATGGCACCTGCTTCCAGTGCCTCGGATTTACCTAGAAACAGGCAGAAAATAATAATCTAATACAGGGGTTTTCAAAGGAGTGCTAAGTGCAGGACAGTTCAGAGACATTTTTTTGTAAAAAAAAAAAAAAAAATATATATATATATATATATATATATATATATTTTTTTTTTTTTTTTTAATTATAACAAATCATACCCAAAAAAAACTAACAAAAAGTTAATACAATTATTGAAATCGACAAAATTTGATATTACCACTGCTTCTATAATTTCGTAGAAATTATAATTATTTTATTCAATAGTCAACACCGTTTCCTCTTGGGTTTATGATCTAAATTTACTTTGATGGTGAGTAGAAAAAGCTATGTAATAGAAAATAAATATTCTCCAGATAATTGTTCACACTATCTGTGAAACTGGAAAAACTGAGACATCTGTTCAAGGAAGGGTTGACATCAATTTGAGACATACAGTAAACTTTTCTGATTTTCTTTCTAGATACATTTTTTCCATTATGTATTTTTATATGTTATTTAATCTTATTTGAAAGCCACCCCCTTTTGCCTTTGTAAAGGTTCTTTTAAAATTCTGTTTGCCTGAGAAACATTTGATATCTAATGAAGACCTTTAAGTTGGCCGAAACTTTTTCTAGAGTTTGAAATTTTAGTTCCCTTTCCCATATCTCTACAGTTGGTTGAGACCTGCTTTTCACTGTATAAAAAGGTCTCTATATTTGAAAATGTATTGCTGCCTTAAAGGGGCTCCCTCGCAAGTGGACCATATTTGAGAGTCTGGGGCATCAAAGAGTCTGAAAAAACCCCTGATCTAAAATATGTGCATAACTAACATGAACACCATTTAGAGATTTTAAAGGGATGGTTCACCCGAAAATGAAATATCTGTTATCATTTACTCACCCTCATGTTGTTCCAAACCTTTATGACTTCTACTCTTCTTCAGAAGAAAACATTTTGAAGAATGCTGGTAACCAAAAATGTTTGGTGGCCATTGACTTCCATTATATGGACAATAAAAAATTTTTAAAAAATAAAAAGACATTTCTCAAAATATATACATTAACATTCCACAGAATAAAGTCATAGAGGTTTGGGGCAACATGATGGTGAATATATTATGACAGAATTTTCATTTTTGGGTTAACTATCCCGGTTTAAGTGTTTTTGAGACGACACTATAACAGATGTTGAAGTGTTTCTAACTTCATTCACTGATTGACTAAAAAATTTACAAACATGCACAAAGTTGATTTTGTGCTGACCCTTAGTGATAACAGCTGTGTTCATAATGGTCCCTGCAGCATTAGCGACAACCCCTTGGTCCTCATCTGACAGCAGCTTGACCAACATGGGCAGAAGATTCTCCTCACACACCTTCATCTTCCCATCTACAGGCACACTAAGAACAGGAGAGATGTTCCAGGGTTTCTTTTTTTTTACCTGGTCTCTGTACTCTAATTACCATAGTGAACTTAACCCAAACTAGATTATTGGGTGCCATGTTGCCTACCTGATTCCCACTAAGACAGATGTGGCTGCCTGGCGGATGGCGGGGGACGGGTGAGACAGCTGATCTTTCAGGACCGGGATCGCATCACTCTCCAGTGCAGGCAGGGCGTTCACACTCACACAGCAGCTTAATGTGGAGAGAATTAAAGCACGGATGTTCTCTTCTTCATCAGAGACCTTCAGCACCAGTCTGGGCACCAGCCCCATACACACCATAAATACTGCTCCTGTAGAGGATATAACAGAGGACACTTCAAATGAAAAGCTTCGGCAATAAATTTACTGTGAAACAGAAGTATAAGAAACAATAGTCACCTGAGGGGAATTCAGCGATCCTATTAAGTGCCTGGTGCACATTTATACGGCAGGCATTCTCAGGGTCCTCTAACAGGTTTGCAAGGGGACCCACAATGTCAAATTTCAAAAAGGCATCTCTGTGTGAACACAATTACATTTAGTCAAACTTGCCAAATGACTTGTGTTGCAAGTATTTCAGTTGTGTTTCAAAAATGTCACATCCATTCTTGTGATATTAAATATTACATTTTCAAAGTCTTGGACACTAAAATATTCATTGATCAGAAATAACTGTTACTGGAAATAACAATCCTTTCTTGATATTTTATTATTAAAGCATGAAGAGCATAGTCAGATTTAGTTTTAGTTTTTTTGTCTGCAAAAGTGTGCTTATGAATTTACACTTCCATTCAACAGTTTGGGGTTGGTCAGATGTTTTTGAATGACGTCTCTTCTGCTCACCAACACTGCATTTATTTGATCAAAAATACAGTAAATGCAGAAATATTGTGAAATATATTTTTTTTTATTTAAAATAATTGTTACATAATTTAATGTATTTTCAATTGTAATATATTCTTGTGATGCAAAGCTGAATTTTCAATATCATTACTCATTACTCACTACTTCATTCTAATACGCTTATTTAGTACTCAAGAAAAATGTATTATTGTTATCAATGCTGAAAACAGTTGTGCTGATGAATATTTTGTGGAAACCATGATAATAATTCATATTAATATGAAATAATAAGTTTCAGGATTGATGAATAGAAAGCTCAAAAGAACAGCACTTATTTAAAATATATTTCTTTTGTAACTATCTTTTTAGTGTCAATTTAATTTAAATTTACAGTCAATTTATCAATTTAATGTGTCCTTGTTGAAAAAAAGTATTAAAAGTATCTTTAAAAAAAAATTTGTGACCTAAACTTTTGAACGTTAGTTAAATACATTTTAGCTCTAAAATTGTTATACTTTTACATATTTTATTTTTGTACAATTATGTAAATACCTAACATTTAATTTAATTATAAATATCCTACATATAATATAAATAAATATTATAGTCCTTGTCGTTGAATCCTGTTAAGGGATCCACTTACTCTGTAACAATTTAACAGAGAAAATATATATATAACTTGTATAAAAAAAACACATAGGCCTAGGCTACAGGGCCAAGCACATTCACATGCCAAAAGCTTACTAGAACACAAGAAAAATAGGCCCACGGACTCTTGTATGACTCACCTTCCCAAGCTGTGTGAAGCAAGCACATAAAGCACTTCAGTAGTTTTGATCCTGACTAAGTTATCCTCATCTTGCAGCAAAACCTTGAGTCTTTCCATACATCCTATGATGAGGTCAAGAAATGTTATGGTTGATATACACCGGGGCATACAACAAAGTGTGTGGTATCTTCAAAAAGTTTTAATTAATGCACAAATTTCTGATTATAACGTTCGCTTCTATATAATGATATATTTATGGACAAAAAGGTTATTAAATATTGTGTTTACCATTGAGAATGGCTTCATATGCGCGCTCGTGGTCATGGACGAGTTCGCAGAGTGCAGCGAGCGCCCTCTGCCGGGTAAACAGCTCGACGTCCTGCAGCTCCATGATCAGCTTTGGAAGCGCCCAGTTCCCGAAAGCGACCGGCGCTTGTGTCGGGTCAATATGCGGCGGGGGCTGTTCGGTTGTTTGCGGACTTGCCATCTTCGTCGACAGGGTGATTCAAATGTGATTTCGTTAAATGTGTTTACATATCAAAAAGTTATTTATTTTAATGGCCGACTCAAGTTTGCAGGATTTTTGAGGGTTCATCATGTCATTATATATTCAAAATGTAAAACAAGTATTCCTAATTTATTTGCCTGTTCAAAATAAGAATTTGCAGACCAACGAATTGTTAAAGATAATATTACCTTATTCGCTGGTTATAATAACGTCCTCTGCTTTCCCCCCCTTGTATAGTTAGGTTGCTTTGGTAACTACGGAATTAACGCATCGCAGTTTTCAAGCAGTAACGTTAACTCCGTAATTCCTTCCACAAGAGAGATAATCTTGTGTATCACTGAAAATATCCGGTGTTCAAGACCTCTATCACTTTTATGGCATAGCTTCGTGTATGCCATGTTCGTTTTGGCTTCACTGCATATTTAATTAATTTACTTATATTTTTGAACAAATTTCATATTTATAGATGCAAGTTTACTAATAAAAACCCAACTTTGTGGTTTTGTTGACTGAAGAAAGGCTGTACATAGACAGTAAAATAGACTCTTTGAAGAAAAAAACTATAAAAACGTTTGTGAGCTCTACAATGTATTTATTTGATTTTTATATATTTATTTATTTATTTGGTAACACTTTACAATAAGGTTGCATTAGTTAACTACTTAACATGAACTACGAATGAACAATACTGCTAGCATTTAATAATCTCATTTACTAATATTGTACTTTATACTAAATTGAATGTTTGTTTTTTGTTCAATATTTGCATTTGAACTTAAGTGTATGTGTGCATGTACATCTATTCAGTAAAAAAAACAAAAAAAACAAGAGAGATAAAAAGTTGTCAGGTATATTCATTTTAATACGTTCATTTAAACTTTATTTTAATGGAAAAGACCCGTAACAAAGCAGGAAAATTGACTGAATGCATTTCAAATGAACAAGATGCACAAAGTTACTGCCCTACAAATATTAAAACCCACATTGATCCATATTTCTTCTCCCCCCTCAATTTTCACTTTAACTAATGGTGATAGTGCGTCTTGGCCATATAATGTGAAGGTTGATCAGTTGTCTGAGGAAGCCTGGGTTGGGGTAGATGCCTCTTTTTTCTTTTACCTTCTTGATTGCCTCTGCCAGCGTCATGTTTTGTTTTAGCATGAGATATGCCAAAACTATAGTTGCAGATCGACTCATTCCAACTTAACAGTGAACCAGGATTTTGCCTTTGATTAATTTTTTTTTTAAGTTTAGTGAGCACAGGAAGGTAGACTGGGTTAGGTTTGGACACACAACCACTTACCCCCCTCTTCCAGTGCTGTGTGTATAAACTCAGCCCATTGTTAAAGTGGGCACTCATGTCATACATGGGTGAATCATATGCACCTATGGCCATGTACATGATGCCCATGCCATCATGAATCTCGGCATTATGTCTGGAGCTGTGGGCGCAGTTCAGGACATGGGTGAATTGCATACTTCTCAGCTCTGCGCAATTCACAGCTATACCACTAACGAAGAGAAAAAGCATCCCACAGCATTATTATTGCATTATTCTTGAACATACGAATTATAAAATAATTTTATAATAACACTTGTTTAATGTTAACACTTGTTTAATTAACACACCAGAACACTTGTTTTGCAGGTATTACAGTTGGTTCACGAGTTCACACTTACGAATGATCATAGAGTAAATGGTTATGCGTATTTGGCGTGCTGTCCGGGGGGAGGGCTCCGAGCTCGGAAATTGGGCCCGAACCCAGAGTACCTCCCCAATCTCTGGTTAGGAAGATAACCATGCAAGTGTGAGGAGATGGGGTGGTGGAGGGATGCTGAAAACTGTCGAGGAATATGGGTGAGTCGACTGCGTATATTTATAGGTTTAACTCATGCTGATTGAGTGGACCTGTTGATTACTGATTGATGACAGCTGGTTGGAATGACTTGATTGCTTGATCATTAGAACGTGTTCCTCCCGAACCTTGTTAAAACATCATTTTGTGGAGTGCGGTAAGTGAGGAGACAAGAGACGGAGATGCGTCGAGTCAACTTTACTATCCACTTCAATATAACTATCACACAGTACAGCGAGTGATATCAAAACCAAAACACAACGTCAAAACCGGAACTCGTCATCGTCTAAACCCCCCTCTCCTTAAAGGTACAGTTCCTTGGTGAATGTCTCTTTCAGACTTCCTTGTGGGTCACCACACAGGCCCCCCCAGAATTCACCCATAATAACAGGGCCAGGCCGAACATGTGACACTATGCACTAGTGCAAAACAGAACAGTCCAGCACATAACAGTCCCTTCAACAAAGTCAACGTACAGGGGGGCGGACTGGGCGGCCATACCGGCTGCGCCTAACAGTAGAGGGGCCAAGGGCAAGGGGCGGGGCAGGGGCAGGGGGCGAGGTTGCCGCAGGTGGGCGCCCTCGCCGCGGGGGCAGGGCCAGCTGAAGCGGTTCGCCAATATCCACATGGGCAGGCTTGAGACGGTCAATAGCCACCCGCTCAGGCCTGCCCCCCATATCCACAACAAAGTTCTTAGACCCCCCCACCAGGACACGGAAGGGCCCATCGTATGGGGGCTGCAGAGGTGTCCGATGGCCATCGTGGCGGATGAAAACATACTTGGCTGATGGTAAATCCTTGGGCACGTAGGACCGGGGAAGGCCATGGTGAGACGTTGGAATAGGAACAAAAGCGTCTGCAATGTCCCGAGACGCAGCCCGATGCGAGGCAACTGACCACGGGGCCGTGGCATCTGAAAGAAACTCCCCCGGGACCCGCAGAGGCTGGCCATACACCAGCTCGGCCGATGAGGCTTGAAGATCGTCCTTGGGGGCGGAGCGAAGGCCAAGCATAACCCATGGGAGGCGGTCAGCCCAGTCGCTGCCCGTAAGGCTGGCCCTGAGCGCGGCCTTCATGTCACGATGAAACCGCTCGCACAATCCGTTGCTCTGTGGGTTATAGGCTGTGGTACGATGGACCTTCACCCCAAGGACCTCGGCGACCGCAGACCAAAGCTCCGATGTGAACTGCGGACCCCGGTCCGAGGAGAGGTCGGACGGTGTGCCGAAACGGGCCACCCAAGCCATAATGAACGCCCGGGCCACTTCCGCTGATGTAGTGGAGGACAGGGGAACTACTTCTGGCCACCTGGTGGTCCTGTCCACCATGGTGAGGAGGTAGGTGTAACCACGGGAGGGGGGAAGTGGGCCCACCAGGTCCACATTCACATGATCAAAACGTCTCTCTGGCACTTTGAAGGGTGCCAAAGGAGCCTTGGTATGACGAGTCACCTTTGCGCGCTGGCACGCCACACAGGCCGCAGCCCAGGCCCTGACGTCCCTCCGCAGGCCCGGCCAGACGAACTTGGCCCCCACCAGCTTGGTAGAGGCCTTCACCCCCGGGTGGGAAAGACCATGGATGGCATCAAAAACTTTATGCCTCCAGGCAGCAGGTACCATGGGGCGAGGTTGCCCAGTGGAGACGTCGCAGAGGAGTGTAGCGTTGGCCGTGTCAAACAACACATCTTCCATGAGCAGCGCCGTGGGGGCCGTCCTGTAAGCTTGCACCTCAGAGTCCGCCATTTGATCCGCAGCCATAGCCGCATAGTCGAGGCCCAAGTGGACGGAACCAGCGACCGCCCGGGAGAGGCAGTCGGCGACGAAATTGTCCTTGCCAGCCACGTGCTGAATGTCAGTGGTAAACTCGGAGATGGCCGAGAGCTGACGCTGCTGTCGACCAGACCATGGCTCCGTAGACTTGGCCATAGCAAACGTCAGCGGCTTGTGGTCAACGAAAGCCGTGAACCGCCGACCCTCCAACAGGAAACGGAAATGACGGGTGGCGAGGAAAAGACCAAGGAGCTCCCTGTCGAAGGCGCTGTACTTCCTCTCATTGTCCCGGAGCTTCCTGCTGAAAAAGGCCAGCGGCTGCCAGGCTCCGCTCACCCACTGCTCACACACAGCCCCCACGGCATAATCAGAGGCGTCCGTAGTAAGAGCAACTGGGGCGGTCGGAGACGGGTGCGCCAGCAGAGCAGCGTTGGCCAGCGCAGTTTTGGCAGCATCAAACGCATCAGTCATCTCTGGGGACCAATCCAACACGTCCGCCGGTCTCCTACCCCGCAAGGCGTAATACAATGGACGCATGAGCTGGGCCGCACGGGGGAGGAAACGGTTGTAGAAGTTCACCATGCCCAGGAACTCCTGCAGGGACTTCACAGTGCGTGGGCGTGGAAAACTGGCGACGGCCTCCACCTTGGCAGGGAGGGGGACTGCCCCCTGTGGGGTGACGTGGTGGCCGAGGAAAGTGATGGATGACCGGCCAAACTCGCACTTGGCCGGGTTGATGATGAGGCCATGCTCACTGAGCCGGCCGAACAGCTGCCGGAGATGCGTCCGGTGGTCGTCTGCGGACGCGCTGGCCACGAGAATGTCTTCCAAGTAAACAAACATGAACGGCATATCTCGCAGCACCGAGTCCATGAGACGCTGAAACGTCTGCGCTGCCCCCTTGAGGCCGAAAGGCATCCGTAGGAATTCGAAAAGGCCAAAGGGTGTGATGACTGCTGTTTTGGGGACATCCTGCGGGTGGACAGGCACCTGGTGGTAACCGCGCACCAGGTCCACCTTAGAGAAAATGGTGGCGCCGGCTAGGTGGGCGGAGAAGTCCTGGATGTGCGGCACTGGGTACCGGTCGGGTGTGGTGGCGTCGTTCAGGCGACGGAAATCTCCACAGGGACGCCATCCGCCATCAGCCTTGGTCACCATGTGCAGGGGGGAAGCCCACGGGCTGTTGGAGCGGCGCACGATGCCGAGGTGCTCCATGGTGGCGAACTCCTCCCTGGCGATAGCGAGCTTGGCAGAGTCGAGGCGCCGGGCTCGTGCGTAGACTGGGGGGCCCACCGTGGTGATGTAGTGCTCCACGCCATGCTTAGCCACCGCCGATGAAAACGTGGGCGTGGTGATGTCAGGGAACTCAGCAAGTAGGCGTTGATACAGGTTCCCATTGGCCAGCGTGTTTGACAGACAAAGCGCCCCTGTCCCTCCCAGCGTGCAGGGGTACGAAGCAAAAGAGAGGGCGTCGATCAGGCGGCAGTTTGTAACATCCACCAACAGTCTATAAGCGCAGAGAAAATCCGCCCCCAGGAGCGACGTAGATACAGCAGCCATGACGAAGTCTCAGCCGAAACGCCGCCCGCCGAAACACACTTCCACATGCCTCGTGCCATAGGTACGAATGGGTGTGCCGTTAGCGGCGTCCATCGGGGGGCCGTGCCCGCCAGCCATGGTGTCCACAGGCTGCGCTGGCAGGATGCTGCGCTGAGCCCCAGAATCGACCAGCAGCTGCCGGCCGGACAAGGTGTCAGTGATGAACAACAGCTTGCAGTCACGGCCAGCGCCCATAGCTGCTAATGAGCGCCGGCCCTGGCTTTTCCCTGGGCTCCAAAACTGCAAGGCTGACGACACTGCTTAGCTTTGGCCCCAAACCTGGAATGGTAATAACACCACCCGTCCTCACGCTGTCGGCGGGCCGTCACAGCAGCTGCAGTGTCTGGGTCGTCCTCCGAGGGTGGAACAGACGTGCGCTGGGTGGGCAGCAGTGCATGGACAAACTGCTGTCGGTTGGCGAGGAAAATCCTGTCTGCCTCCACAGCCAGTGCTCGGTAGTCTCTGGAGGAAGGGAGGGGGGAACTAGCCAGTGCGGTACGCACGGGTGCTGGAAGCTGCCGCAGGAATATGTGGGCGAAAAGGAATGAGGGATCCGCCGCGCCCAGCACCGCCAGCATCCTCTCCATTAACTCGGACGGCTTGCTGTCGCCAAGGCCGTTCAGGGACAGCAGGCGGTCTGCCTTCTCCAGTTCTGACAGTTCAAAGAGGCTCAACAGGAACGTTTTAAGTGCGTCGTACTTGCCGTCGGCTGGAGGAGCCTCTAACAGCGCCATAGCCCTGGCCGTCGTCGAGGCATCTAAGGCCGCTACCACGTGGAAATACTTTGTAACGTCCTGTGTTATTCCTCTCAGCTGGAACTGTGCCTCGATGTGCTGAAACCACGGCCGTGGATTGTGCTGCCAAAAGTCCGGTAACTTGATGGTGGCTGCGTAGATCGCGCCGACATTACGCCGCGGCCGCAGCGTTTTCACCACCGTCGTTGTGTGACATAATTCAGCCGTGTTCAACTCGCGTCGGGGTCACCAATGTGGAGTGCGGTAAGTGAGGAGACAAGAGACGGAGATGCGTCGAGTCAACTTTACTATCCACTTCAATATAACTATCACACAGTACAGCGAGTGATATCAAAACCAAAACACAACGTCAAAACCGGAACTCGTCATCGTCTAAACCCCCCTCTCCTTAAAGGTACAGTTCCTTGGTGAATGTCTCTTTCAGACTTCCTTGTGGGTCACCACAATTTAGTAGATGCTTTGTTCTTGTAAATGGAACTAATAGTAAAACTGTTTATATTATTATCTTTGTGATTTTGAATATTCTAATTTTAAAGTGTTGGACACTCTAAAATGTTCTTTGGCCAGAAAGGCAATTGTCTTTCTAGAAATAACAATGATTATGTTAAACGCTTAAAAGACAGAGCGGGACACAACAGCTCCTCTCCTTTTTTTAAATAGCCAATAGCGTTGAGTTTACAGCTCGGCTAGAGCCGTTGAGCTCGGTAAAGTCGCAGTTTCCTCCTAATCTCCTCATACCGCTTTAAAATATAGCTTTCTGGGCAGAATTCAAATGGGTCTGATACGTTTTGTGTTCTGTGCCGACTCACGCATATAATCCGCTCTGTGCTATCATGTCTCTGGACCGGAGCAGACTGTGCGGGCTGTGCCAGTTCGCGTGACACTAACGTGAAATCATCAGACCTCATTCGTCCCAATGGAAAGCATAATTACACTGTCTGAATTGTTCCATGTCCCCTATGTAGTGCACTATGTGCTTTTTACCATGTAGAAAATAGTAAATGTGTGAACAAGTTACCAATTTTAGCCGCAGCTTCAGCGTCTATTTGGGGTCGGGAAGGGATGCAGATTTTAAGAGAGCATTTGATTGGGCAGAAAATCTGATGAGAAGCTGAAGTGCAGAGTGATGTCATCAAAATCATTGATCTATATTGGTGGAAGTGAGAGACTGTACGTTTTGAATGCTTATTTCTTCAAAATTCTTTTATTTTTATTTTTATTGTTTTGGAGCACACTAGCTTATAGATAACAGTAAGACTAACAAATTCATACTAAAAGCCCCCCAAAAAAATCATGGGGACTTCTTTTTGGAAAGAATCTAATCAAAGCAAGTTTTTGTATAAATCTTCTTTTATTTATTGGAAAGTTGTATATTCATAAATGTAAATATACAAAAAAGAAAACCCTGGTTTAACATCTTCAAACAAGAACTGAATTTGTATTTAAATACAATCTCAATGTCTGTTAATAAGAAAGCTATAAACATAACTAGAATTTGTGCCATGTTCAATATTCTTTCGTAATATGCTTTTATAAATCTTTTTTTTTTTCACTTATTCACTTATTTAACATTGACGGTGGTTGATGACGTAGTATGAGAACACAAGGACACAAGATCACTTAAGAACGTGTATTGAGAAACAGCAAATGCGTAGCAACGCTTCCCCTTCTAAAAAAAAACGGGCCAGTTGTCACGAATAAGCAAATCGCCTGAAAATACTGACGAGCCTAGGGGCAGAATAAAATGCAGAGGAGAGACAATTGCGTCAGCATCATACTGAATGCTACACAGCTGATCGAGGGGTCGAACACGGCAGCCTCGTTCCAGCCTCTCAGGGAACTGAGGTTACAACAGTAACCGGAGACGTTCCCTTTCGAGAGCAGTCTCTTCAACATTGAGTAGCAATTTTGCGGGAACAGTATACAATCCCGCCGTCAGAGTGGCGAAGATCAGGCCGAAGAAACAGGGCTAAAGTTACACCAAACAAGAAGTAGAACAGTACACAATTCAACCAATACTGGGAGTGCTCACAGCTGATAGGTGGAGCTCGACCAATGAACAGCCAGCTCAGGTACACCTAAATTAGCATGTCGGATCTGCCCAAGCGAGCGGACTGCACTGAATACAGGGCAGAACAACAACAACAACCGTAAGCACATATGAATGTACATGGGCATACACAGTGTCATCAGCCAAAGCGGGTAACAAACTGTGTCCAGAAGCAGTCTTAGTAAGAAAACCCAAGCAATAAGTGAGGTTATTCACTCACCGAAAGCACTTGAGACACCAAGGACAGCTTGTAAAACCTGGCGAAAGTGTTCCGTGAAGACCAGCCAGCCACACACCATATATCCCGAACAGACGTGCCTTTAGACCATGCCCATGAAGAGGCGATAGCCCTCGTAGAGTGAGCTCTGATGCTGATGATTCATGTCCCTGACTTGCATAAGCCAAAGCGATAGCGTCGACTATCCAAGGAGAGACCCTCTGCTTAGAAACTACATGTCCTTTAGTACAGCCACCGTAGCAAACCAAGAGCTGGTCTGACTGTCTAAAAGTGGCCGAGCAGTCTACGTAACTCTGCAAAGCCCTGACAAGGCAAAAGGCGCTCTGAGCGCCAACGTCCTGCGAGGTTGACGGCTCAGAAAACAAGGTAAATAGAGAAACGACCTGCGCTTTAAAGGAAGTAGAAAGAGACTTAGGCACGTAACCCGGTCTCGGCCAGACAGTGACACTGTAGTAACCAGGGGCCTCATGTATCAATCTTGCGTACGCACAAAAACTTTGCGTACGCTAGCTTTCACGCTCACAGTCGTATGTACTAACAGTGAAATTAACGCGAGAATGTGCATTCCTCCACGCCAATTTCATGACTGGCGTACGTACATTTCTCATTGTTTTTGTCCGTTGGCGACTCTTACAGGCAATGAAGTGAAGTTGCAAACATTACACAACGAATTGTTCTACAAGTCTATTGCGCCACCACCTGTGGTGGGAAGCATTGCTATTAATTTGCAATTTATAAAATAATTGACATATATTGTCACACGAGCCTTATGGGAATATTCTATCAATTATGCAATTAAGTAAGAACATATAAAAGCATATGCAAATTGATACAACTCTTAATGACAGCTTTGGTTTAATGTCCACCTTTATATCAGACCATTTCTTTTTAAGGTCATTTATAGACTGTGTACATTTGAGACATGTGTACAGTTGAGACACCTTAAATGACTTGCGTTCGCAGCAAGCACAAGTTGTGATTTTTGCTGTGCACGTGTGTATTAGTGCGTATTAGTAATTGCAAAATCTAGAGAAATGTGCGAGGTGGCCAGCGGGGGATATTGAGACACATATCTACTGTACCCCCGATAGAGTTCTATTAGGAAACACACTGTTTAGTTATTCAGTGTTATGATAACAGTTTAAACGTCGTAATTAGCCAGCATAGGACGCAAATGAAAATAAAATGTGATATTTGTGATATTTAAACTGTGTATTATTAATAAATATTGTTACATATCTTGTTCCTGCTTTATACATTTTAACCAGTGCTATTTTAAATAAAATGAATGAATATAAATGGATGAATAAACAAAAATGTTGCCCAATTGTTATTTTCTTTATTTGTCTTTATTTTTTATATTTACAATGAATGGTTGGTTACCTTCACATCATTAAAAATGGGTGTCTCACTCTCAACTGTACCATGCACTGTCTCAACTGTACCACATAGGGGTACAGTTGAGACAAAGTTGAGACAAAAAGCACCTTATTTTTATGAGCTAATTGTGGAAAATATAAACTACTTGTGGGTATTATTGATTGATAATGTCTTAGTCTACAAGCTAATGAAATGTCATGTGGCGTGTCATGTGGAAATTAACTTCTTTTCAGTGTCTATTTTTGTGTGAAAAATCAAAACGCAAAAAGTGTCTCAACTGTACTCTACAGTGCGACTTTCAGATCCCACCGCATTGACGGCATCAGCCAAACTCTCCCACTCATATTTTTTCCTTTTGTTATTAATTCCGGAGGACAAAGTTCCAAATAATTTTTTTTTTTTCGTTTCTACCTCCGATAGTAGCACCTCCAATTCACTTTCTGTAAAGTTTCGTTTCTTGCCGCCATTTTCTTACTGCTTTCTTTTGCCAAAGTGGACTCATTACCATATTTAAATTAATTTAATTAAGGGAGGAGACTGGGTGGGCGTTGTGCTCGTGCATGTGCGCTCAATTTTACGTTAATTGGGATGTACAAAGACAATATGCGTGGGATCCTTCGTACGCAGAGATTCATACATCTGTTTTTTTTGTGCGTACGCACATTTACAGCTTTGTCCGTACGCAATGTTTTAGTATGAATTCAACGCAAGTCTTTGTACATGAGGCCCCAGGTCCGAAGCGAATACAAATACATACTCGCTGTCCACCGAGAATGCATGTAAATCTCCTATGCGCTTAGCTGAAGCAAGGGCGAGAAGCAAAGCAGTTTTAAGAGAAAGCTCCAAATTAGGCAATAGCAGCCATATAAACCTTAGCATGGACGGTAGGCTTCCGTTATCCAACCTGTGCTGTGAGAAACATAAAACATCCAACAAGGGACAGATCGCTGGGTCGATATTGTAATTACTGCACAATTTCACAAACACTCCCCATTTTAGAGCATAAAGGCGCCTGGGGGAAGGTGCATGAGACTGATAGAGCATGTTGTGATGGATTTTTAATGAATAAGATAGTAAACTGTTTTTTAAACTAACCATGATATGAAACACATTCTACTAAAACGTTCAGTTTTTTTGTCTATTTGCGTTATGGAAAATTGTCTAGGGCTGACCATAACTATCAAAAATATACTATCTCTCTTGTCTCATGACATATTGAGTAATCAACAGAACTCTTAACCCTTTAGCCTACTTGTTTTTTTGTTATGTTCCGAGATATTTTTACTTGGGCCACTAACAGAGGGTGAAAAGAGGGGGACTTGCTTCATATTAATACAAGGTGGCAATGTTAAAGTCATGAGTTAGGCACGATGATTGTGTTTTTATGTGTCATGTCTTTATCTTATAAGACCTGGTGTATTATTCTATGTGACTGAGATTCTCTGAGAATTGCTCGAGAACTCTCCCAACCGTGATTAAAGCATTTAAAGGACATTTGCTGAAGTTTGTCTGTCATTTATGCTGAGCAGCAGAGAAGTTAGGGAAGCAAGTCAGTTATGAGACCCAGGTAGTTATACTAAACGTTGTAGACGTTAGGGGACATCGATTGTAGACGAGACCATGGGGACGTCGATTTGTGGACAAGACCCAGATAGACTAAACGTTGACAGTAGACATTCGGGGATGTCGATTTGTAGACGAGACTCAGGTAGTTAGGTTTTAGGGAGAAAATCTACCACAATTTGGCGAGCCAGCAGGAGCCCAAGGATCCTCCCTCCGTCGGTGGGGGCTTTCCGGACAAGCGGACAAGACTAGATTTAATTTAATCCTGCCAACTTGCATCAGATCCCACACCGACGGAGGGACCATCCTGGACAGGCAGAGAAAAGAAATTTGAAGATAAGGTAGGTGTAACAAAGACGGCTGAAGACGGCTGAAGCAGATGCAGAAGCAGGATCCAAGTGCAGCAGGTTTTATTAAAGAAACTCAAACGATACAAAACTAGGGATGGCTGACGCGAAACAGTCGTTCCGAAGCTTTGCGAGATCCCGAAGCGCAGATGTTTCGAAACACTGATCCGAAGCGTGATTCAAAACACCCATGTCACGTGACTATGGCCAAACGAAGCCTCGAAGTGTTTCACTAAGTGTTTCATCAGGTGTGGTCCGCCGAATCAGCGTTTGATTGACACGGTCGGGAATAGACCACACAATCGCACATCTGTATAAAAGTGAAATCAACGCATATTGACCTCGTGGGTTTTTGTGAGAGGAGTTTGATTTTGAGATAGCGGATTTTTGGTGATATAGTGACATAGTGCGATTTGATTAGTTATAGGCTATTTAGGCTTACTTTTAAATTTACACAACACATTGACTGATAGGCTAGAGACAGACAGAGTATAGTGACACATTAATAGATACATAGATATACATATAGACAGCTAGATTAATAGATAGATACATATATAGATTATAGATACATATATAAATACATAGATAGATTATAGATAGATACATATATACATAGATAGATTATATCTAGATACATATCTAGGTACAAATCTAGACACATAGATAGATTCATATATATAGATACATAGATAGATTTGGATAGATAGATAAAATGGAGGCTCCCCAGAAGAGATGCCGTACATCTGTGGTGTGGGAGCATTTCCGTTTAGAAATCCCAAATAAAGTGAGATGTGTGTATTGTGATCGGCAGCTAGCCTTCTGCAACAATACATCATCCATGATGCGCCATTTGAGGAGAATTTGAAATTTGCGTATTTGCCCAGAACTCATGATCCACTAACTTACTGGAAAGAGAGAGCAGTAATCTTTCCTCATTTGTATGTCCTAGCTAAAAAATATATTTGCATGCCAGCAACAAGTGTCCCTTGTGAGAGGATTTTTTCAAAGGCTGGAGAAATTATCTGTAAAAAAAGAAGTAGGCTAAGTCCTTCCACAGCAGAGAAATTCATATTTTTTAATTAAAATCTCTAAAAAAGTGAGATATTGTGGCTTGATTTCTTTTAGTAATATTCATTTTTTCAATATTCACAGGACCAAAATAACATTATGCACAGTGAGGAGCCTATAGGTTACAAGCTTCACATATTAGAAAAATACAATAATAATTTTTTTTTTTTTTTTTTAATGGCTCGTCAAGGTTGTTTCAGATCAACACCTGCAAGTGACCACTAGGTGTCACCGTTGAGACGGGTGTCGGTTTGATTCGAAGCCTCGAAACAATATGGCCCATTTGGTTCAACTGTTTCATTGCTTCACGAAGCCTCGATCTGCCCACCACTATACAAAACTCAGACAGAAACTCAGGAACAACCAACATACAACACCAAGAACTCACAAAGACTGAAACAAGACACAGGGCTTAAATACACAGACAGACAAGCTAGACAAGATAGGGGGCATGGCTAATGAAAAACACCTGGGGAGACTAATCAACATAACGGGGAACTGCTAAACATAGGATGAGACAGGGGAACACAGACATGAATCGTGACATTCAGTTTTTTTTTTTTGTGTGTGTGTAAAAATGAACATTTTCTGTTTATCTGAAATTTAAAAGAGGGATTTTAAAAGTGTGAAATTTTATTAGATAATAATTCAGAGCATTTCAAAAAAAAAAAAAGAAAGAAAGAAAAAAGACACTGGCTACACCCAGATTTAAACGGTATATCCCATTATCCTGGAGAAGACGAAAGTCAACTAAATACACCACAACAATATAATTTTTATTTAACAAGATATACGTATGTATGGTGACGTATAGGATTGGGATTAAGTGGTCAGATAGAACAAATATTTGAGGAAGATTCTGCAGTGTTAGGAATTGGATGCACCAGGGCATGGCATCAACCTCACCCAGAACCAGTTACCAGTAGGACAAACATCTCTATATTTAATTACCAAGCCAAATTTAAGACCTTATATAGATAGGGCCACAGGAGAATTGGGATTAATTCCTATTGCTACCATTCCAAGATATCCCAAATTTGGGCTTGGAGGTATACATCTGATATATACCCAGTAAACTGAATTCATAAGATAGTTTTCTTTTGCGCTACGAAGTACTTGCTTTTTCTTTGTTTCCAGGCTTCCAGGCTTCCAGCTTCCAGGGTTAGCAGAACATGGCTCCTCCAAAGTGGAGGAACACAGAGGAGGAATATGCAACCATCATTCAGGTAAATGAACTGTTACAACAGCAAAAAGATATGTTCATGGCTCTGTTACAGCAACAACAGGAAATGTTCAAGGACTTTGTTAAAATTATTATGGACTCAGTGAACACCAGAATGGATAACGTTTCCAAAGAATTACAAGAGCTAAAAGCAAGTTTACAATATACACAGAAGGACGTAGATGAACTTAAAGTCACTCAAGCTAAACAGTCTGAGCATGGAAAAATCACAGAAACTGATATAGTGAAAATCTGTGAGAGTCTGCAAGTTATGTGTGACAAACAAGAATATCTTGAAGGTCAATCAAGGAGAAATAATATTGTGATTGATGGAGTACCTGAATCCACTGGCGAATCCTGGGTAGACTCTGAAGAAAAGGTGAAGGTCATTTTTAGGCAAAAACTACAACTACAAAGAGACATGGAGATGGAGCGTGCACAACGAATAGGAAAACCTGAAGCTGCTAGAAATAGACCAAGATCTATTGTTGTTAAATTTCTGAACTTCAAGGACAAAGCTGCTGTTATGCAAAGAGCAAAGAACCTCAAGGGCACAACAATTTTCATTAATGACGATTACACTGATGCTGTGCGGTTAAAAAGAAAGGAACTGATGCCAAAGTTGAAAGAAGCTCGTGACAAAGGAGATATTGCCTACCTCAGATACGACAAACTCATCATCCATTCCCGCACTAGCACCCCTATACGCAACTCTGAAGGTATGACAGCACATAAAACTCATGTACTCATTACCAAGAAAAGGCTTAAGACTAGCACATATTAATATAAACAGTCTCAGGAATAAAATCAATGAAGTTGCTGAACTGCTAAATGAGTATAAAATACATAAATAAAATACTATCTCGGACACTCACTTGGACTCTTCCTTCGATGACACAGAACTATTTTTTGAAGGTTACAACATATATAGAAATGACAGAAATGGTTTTGGTGGTGGAGTAGCTTTATATATTCAGAATCACTTGCCAGTAAAAATAAGAACTGATTTAATGAGTTTTAACATCGAAATATTATGGTTGCAAATGCATTTACCTCACCGAAAGTCGATACTTCTGTGCTGCTGTTACCGGTTTCCAAGTGCCAATTGTGAATATCTTGACACTATCTGTAAAATGTTGGATATAAATACTAATGTAAGTCAGGACATATATTTCATGGGTGATTTAAACATTGACTGGTTTTCTAAAGACTGCCACTTGAAAAAAAAACTGTTAACTACTGCAAATGCATGTGGACTTACTCAACTTATAAATAAGCCTACAAGAACGTGTTTTAAGAGCGATGGCTCCAGAACATCTACCTGTATAGATCATATTTTCACATACCGTCCTGAACTGTGTAAAAAGGTACTGTCTATTCCCACTGGTAGCAGTGATCATAATCTGATCATTTCTGTGTTAATAACCAAGCTGAGTGGATCTGGAACTGCAGTCTTATTTAAAAGATCTTATAAATTGTTTAAAAATGACAAGTTTATTGAAGATGTTCAAGCTATATGCTGGTCTGATGTGTTGGCAGCTAGTAATCCAGAAATTGCCCTCTTTAAATTTAACAATTTATTCTTGTCATTGATTGAGAAACATGCGCCTTTAAAGAAGTTTACTGTCAGGAACAACGTCACACCTTGGTTGGATGATGAACTGAAAAATTCGATGAAAATAAGAGGTCAAATGAAAAGAACAGCAGTTACTACAGGAAATAAATGTGATTGGGACCTATATCGTAAAATGAGAAATTCTGTTACTAAACTTAATAAAAAGAAGAAGAAAATCTATTTTGATAATCATGTTAAAAACATAGGTAATGATAGTAGGAAGTTATGGAATGTTTTAAATCAATTGACTGGTAAGAAAAATTAAATAATTCCATCTTTTCTGGAAACAGGGGATAAATGTATAACTAAGCCAATAGATATTGCAAATTATCTTAATGATTATTTTATAAGAAAATTAGACAAACTAAGAGAAAATATGCCTAATCTAAGTAATGACATATCTCACCTATTAATAAGAAACGAACTGATGAAAAATAAAAACTCAAGGTTTAAATTAGAGAGGGTAAATACAGATCAAGTAAAGAATCTTTTAAAATCCTGTAAAAACAAACCACCGGGTGTCGACGGTCTTGACAGCAGGCTTCTTAAACTAGCTGCTGACTCTATTGCCCCTGTTCTAACCCACATCATTAAAGGGATAGTTCACTTTGAAATTAATTTTTGGTATGTTTTAGCTTACCTCAAGGGCATCCAAGATAGGTGTCTTTTTTTCCGCAGTAGTTTCAATTTTGATATTTTTAGGTCAAACCGTTCTTGTCTGTCAGTCATATAATGCAGGTCTATGGTCACTGTCTCAAAGAGCATGCACAGAGTCCAAATTAAAACAATTCCCCGTCGTCCAAATTAAACAATTCCCCATCGTAAGTACACATTGATGGCCTAAGACACGAAATGAGCGGTTTGTGTGAGAAAACAAACAGTATTTATATCGTTTTTACCACTTATACACAGCCATGTCCAAGTGATCTGATCTGACGTGTACGCAGACTGGTGCATAGATATATACACTAGATGTCGCCTTAAAGACATTCGTTCCAATGTCGCCTTAAAGACATTCGTTCCAATGAACTGCCGTAAACAAGGCGACATCTAGTGTGTATATATCTATGCACCAGTCTGCGTACACGTCAGATCAGATCACTTGGACATGGCTGTGTATAAGTGGTAAAAACGATATAAATACTGTTTGTTTTCTCACACAAACCGCTCATTTCGTGTCTTAGGCCATCAATGTGTACTTACGATGGGGAATTGTTTAATTTGGACGACGGGGAATTGTTTTAATTTGGACTCTGTGCATGCTCTTTGAGACAGTGACCATAGACCTGCATTATATGACTGACAGACAAGAACGGTTTGACCTAAAAATATCAATATTGAAACTACTGCGGAAAAAAAGACACCTACATCTTGGATGCCCTTGAGGTAAGCTAAAACATACCAAAAATTTATTTCAAAGTGAACTATCCCTTTAACCTTAGTTTTATCTGCTGTACCTGCCCACATGCATGGAAGCAGGCTAAAATAGTTCCTCTGCCCAAAGACAAAAAACTGCCTTTCTCTGGTCCCAACAGTCGCCCGATAAGTATATTACCTGTATTATCTAAAATAATGGAATCTATAGTATATGATCAAATTAACAACTATTTTTATACAAACGATTTATTAACAGATTTTCAGCATGCATACAGAAAAAGTCACTCCACTGCCACTGCACTGACTCATATGTCTGATGATTGGCTTAGAGAGACTGAAAAGATAAATATTATTGGTGCTGTATTTTTAGATTTTTCTGCTGCCTTCGACATCATAGATCACGAATTGTTATTAACAAAATTATCTTGTTATGGTTTTGAGCAGTCAGCAATCACATGGATGTACAGTTATCTGTCAAACAGAACACAGACAGTGTTTTTTAATGGCAGTCTCTCAGGTATCAGAAATATCACATGTGGAGTACCCCAAGGCAGTTGTCTGGGTCCATTATTATTTAATATTTTTACTAATGATTTACCGTACATTTTACATAAGGCTAACATTGTCATGTACGCTGATGATTCAACTATATATACATCAGCAAGTACACAAATGGAACTAGAAACTGTTTTAAATATAGAATTACAATATGTAGTAGATTGAATCAAATGAAATAAACTGGCACTGAACACAGTAAAAACTAACTGCATGATTTTAGGTTCAAATTATAACATTAATCAAAATCCTGTAATTAATATTAAAATTGATAACGTAACTATTAAACAGGTGCACGAGACCAAACTACTGGGTGTAACAGTTGACTCTAGATTATCATGGAAAAAACATATTAATAATATTATTGCAAAAATGGGAAGAGGTATATCTATTATGAGAAGACATGCACATTTTTTAACTTCAAATATTATGAATTATGCGATGAAAGCACTAATATTGACATACCTCGACTATTGCCCAGCAGTTTGGTCAAATGCCACTGGTGAATATATGAATAAATTACAACTTATACAGAATAGAGCTGCTCGTGTAGCACTTAGGTGCAGCTATAGGAGAAATATTATATTAATGCACAGAGATCTTAACTGGTTGTTGGTCGAAGATAGACTGTTGTATTTACTGTTAATTCTCATAAGAAACATTTCCATCTCAAAATTGCCTTCTGTTTTGTTCAAGCATCTTTCTTTCAGTGTAGACAATCATCAGTACAGTACTAGACATGCAACTAAAGGCAACTTCACCTTACCCATAGCAAGAACAAATGCCATAAAAAACACTGTTATGTTCAGAGGTATGAAGGAATGGAATAAACTGCCAAAGCATATCATACTTACTAACAATGTCAATAAATTTAAATTATATGTAAAACAGCATCTATCAAAATAATACATCTGACTGTTTATATTTATATTTATTTATATATGTGTGTGAATATGTGTGTACATGCACATGTGTAGGTATATTTATAGGCGTATGTGTATGAATGTGTTCTTATATGTGTGTATATTTCATGCCCGTATGAGGGTACATATGTACGTTGATAGGTGTATATACATGTGTATATGTATGTGTATATGTGTATGTGAATGTGTATTTACTTTTTCCATTTATTTGTTGTATTTTTAATGACTTTTTCTTTTTGTTTATGTATATATTTTTCAGGACCCCAGGAAGAATAGCTGCAGCACGGCTGTAGCTAATGGGGATCCTTTCAATAAAAACTAAAAACTTTGTTTGTTTATTGTTGCTCTCCATTAAATTACTTTTGCCAATTTTTCTGCAATTGAAGAACTGCTTTTAACAAAAAATTGGGAACTGCTGTGGTAAAGAAGGAACTAAAGAAACTAGTATTCAGGGCTGATTGTGGGACTTTGAGCATGTCAATTTTAGGAGAGACACAGCGCCTCCTTGAAAATTTGCCCCTAAAGAAACAGAGAACGATTGACTGGACACTCTTTCGAAGATGGGAGCGGGAGGCCGAAAATCGCCGTCTGCGGACATATGCAGAAACTGTGGAAAAAGGGGTCACTGGGCTAAAGATTGTCTAGACAACTTTCAACAACAGAAACAGCCTCTACTCAAACCATACCAACAACAACAGCAGAGCTATCCGCCAAGAAAGCAGAACTACAGGGAACAAAGTTCTTCCTCATTCCACCTGCCCCCATCAACACCGTCAAGGACTGCATAGGATGAGGGGAGAGACACTCAAACAGCAACTCAACTGATACAACTGACTAAAGACCCAAATTCAAACCCACTGATGACAATATCTTTACAAGGACTTTTAGTTTCGTTTCTGATAGATACCGGAGCCGTCCTTTCAACTCTCACAATCAAGACCGCATCCAGGTTTGACAAATTACCACTTTCTGATCAGACTCGTACAACGTATGGTATATCAGGTTTAGCACAAATTGATAAATTGTCAATGCCATTAACAGTGATAGATGGGGATAAAACATGTACTCACCCATTTCTGATTTCTGAAACATGCCCTTTAAATTGATTAGGTAGATATTTAATGTCTAAATTAGAAATTACAATTGATGTTTCATTGGAAGGGATAACAGTGACACCAAAGAATGGAAATTTTGCTCAAAGGTTACCAAATTGGTATTATAACTGGGCTATAACTCCTACGTTTGACCCATATTCAGAGTATGAGTTTTTACCAGCAGACCATGAAAAGCCATCTCATTTCCATTGTACCTCGTGGTTTGTGGGCCCCGAGAGAAATAGTGAGTATGAGGAAAAATGGTTTAGTGAGCAACTGGGTGAGAAATTAACTCTTGAATATCTTCTTATAGTACAGCCTTTCTCTGCATTTACTGTAAGGCTAACGCATTCTCAATCTGCTTTCTTTAAACAGTTGCAAGTCCAGCCTTATGTCTCAGTGGGAAAAAAGGGAGGAAGCTCTTGGGCGATAGTAGGAGTGTAGCTAACAGAGCAGGTGGAGAAAAGGGGTTGGACTTGGCATGATGATGGGTATTATCAAAATGATGCAGGGGTAAGAGCATATCCAACAATACATATCCAGTAACAGTTCACAGGTTGTGCAGTGAGGAGAGAAATAATTATTCCTGATACAATTGAAAACAATTTTGATTTATTATCAGGAATTCCAGAAACACTTTGGGCTGAAGATAAATTTGATATTGGTCAGATAAAGAATGCAATGCCTCTCGTTATCACACCAATGACTCAACATAGACCATTTAGCCCTCAATATCCTCTCAGCAAAGAAACTGTAGAAGGAATTTCATAAGTACATGCTGTGCTGGTTGAGAAAGGTGCTATTGTGCCTTGTCAAAATTCACCCATAAATTCACCTATACTTCCTGTGAGGAAGTATAGGTGTTTGGTATTTATCTGAAATACCAAACAACGCTACCCATTTTACCATGACCGATTTGGCAAATGCATTCTTTTCAATCCCAGTACATCCAGATAGTCAATATTGGCTGGCGTTTACTTTCAGGGGCTACACAGAGTCTCCGACTGTATTTACAAAAGAACTTTCTAGAAATTTGGAAAGTTTTGTCCCACCAAAGGGGAGTACATTAATTCAGTACGTTGATGATTTGTTAATCTGTTCTCCAGACAAAGCCTCCTGTGAATGTGACACACGTGTATTGTTTAATTTCTTGTCAGAAAATGGACATAAAGTGTCTAAAAATAAGTTGCAGTTAGTAAAAGAGGAAGTGAGATATCTTGGCCACCTTATCTCAGCAAATGGCCGAGCTTTAGGCCTAGATCAAATTGAGGTGATCCGAAAGATTCCTAAACAAATTACAAAATCACAAATGATGTCATTTCTAGGGGTAACGGGATACTGTAGGCCATGGATCCAAGATTATGCTGAGATTTCAAACCCTCGCCACATGGCAGCTCATGAGGTTAAAAAAATTACTGATCCAGTTACCTAGACAGACGAATGTCAAATTGCATTTGAAAAACTAAAGTTATCACTTACAAATAAATAAATGTGTTAAATAACTTTAGTCTAGGGTAGTCTAGTCTAGGGTTGGCTGACTATACGAAAGTGTTAGAATTATTCGTATCTGAGAAAAAGGGGTTCATGTCTGCCATCCTAACACAACCTCACGGGGACCGCCGCCGTCCGGTTGCATACTATTCAAAACGATTAGACACTGTCGCACAGGGAATGCCACAGTGCCTACGTTCCGTAGCCTCTGCTGTCGAAGCAGTATTGGCATGTTCAGATTTGGTGGCTTTTCATCAGTTAACAGTGTATGTTCCCCATGCAGTACATGCTTTGTTAATGCAGTCAAGGACAGCTCATCTCACTGCTGCAAGTTCACTGCATTGGCAAAACGTCCTGCTCACAATGTCAAATGTCACATTGAAAAGGTGCACCGTGTTAAATCCTTCTACACTGCTACCAAATGAGGAAGATGGGGAACCCCATGACTGTACGCAGGCAGTAGAAATAATGACAAGACCGCGGCTTGATTTATTAGACACACCATTACCAAATCCTGAATTGGTTTATTATGTGGACGGATCGTGTCTCCGAAATCCACATACAGGATTGCTTTTAACTGCATTATGCTATGTGCACAAGATTTGAGATAGTTGAGACCGAATGTTTGCCACAGAATCATTCAGCTCAAGCAGCAGAACTTGCAGCACTCGCACGTGCATGTGAATTGGCCAGAGGTCACTCAGTCACTAAATATACCGACTCACTATATGCATTCGGTGTATGTCATGACCATGGGGCAGTTTGGAAAAATCGAGGTTTCCTCACTGCTAACGGAAAACCGGTGGCACATTCAAAATTGATTGATAAATTACTTGAGAATTTGTTAATGCTAAAAGAAATTGCTATTTGCAAATGTGCTGCACATATGAGAGCCGGTGACCAAGTATCAAAAGGTAATAATTTTGCTGACAGGATGCAGACTGACTGACTGACTTTATAGGTTTTACATTCATTTCTACTGATAGCACCCAATTACCACCATCGTTGAGTGAAATTCAGAAACTGGGTACTGACCGAGAATTGAAAATTTGGTCAGAGAGGGGTGTAAAAGATGACTAAGGTGTTTGGAAAGATACCAAAACAAACACAAACCATTTCTACCTAAGCAACTGTATCCAAATTTTGCAAATTGGGCTCACGGATTAGACCATGCCTCAAAAGTGGCTATGAATGATCTGATAAGTACATCCTGGGTGGCTCCAGGATTTACATCAGTGGCAGGAAGATTCTGCCGAAATTGCTATATCTTTGCAGCAAATAATGTGGAAAGAGAGAGTAAAAAAGCTATTTACTCTGCCCACCCCACACCTGATCTTCCTTTTCAGCATCTACAGATGGATTTCATTGAACTAACACCATGCCAAGGATATAAATATTGTCTTGTGATTGTTGACATGTTTTCAAAGTGGGTTGAGTGTTTCCCAAGCAGAAAAGCTGATGCTGCGGCTGTAGCAAAAGCTCTGATTAGAGAGGTAGTTCCCAAATGGGGAGTACCTGAGAAATTGTCTAGTGACAATGGAACTCATTTTGTAAATAAGGTAATAACTGAATTGGCAAGAGGGCTACAAATAAATTTGAGACAACACTGCCCCTACAGGCCTCTGAGTGCAGATCCAATCAGACAATAAAGAACAAATTGTGTAAAGTTATGGCTGAGACTGAAATGACGTGGGTTCAAGCCCTGCCCATTGTTTTAATGGCCATGAAAGCCAGAAAAGGGGCAAGAACAACCCTCAGCCCACATGAAATTCTTACAGGTCGGCCCATGCGAGTAGGAATCGAACCTCCTCCCCAGGAGGGTTTGGCGGGGGTAGACGAGCAAATGAGAAAGTATATACTGTCACTAACCAGAACTATTAAAACAATTCATTCGCAGGTCAAAGCGGCCTTGCCGGTTCCAGGTACAGAACTGCAGCACTCTTACGAGCCAGGACAGTGGGTCTGGATCAAGGACCACAGACGCAAGGCGTGGAACAACCCTAGGTGGCTGGGTCCATACGAGATCATTCTAACAACAAATACAGCAATCAAGGTTGCCGAGCGTGACACCTGGGTTCACGTGTCACATTGTAAGCCCCACCAACCCCGATCAAGTGGAAAGTAGGGGAAAAAAGGGCGTACTGGTGACGTACCTCCTCTACCAACGAGGGAAAGACCTTGCTACGGCTCGCAAAGAGTCATCAGGGTGAAAATTTAGCGTTTCAGACGTTTGTGGGGCCGACGGGACGACAAGCGCACCTGGGAGCGAATGTGGTCTGACAGAATGTTTAAGAATAGCATATGTGTTGTTGTATTCATAAGTGTGTTGCTTTTGATCATGTTGCTGTTTCTGTTTGGATTTTTTCCAAGAAGTGCTCAGGATGGAGAGAAAAGGGAAGTGCCTGTTCATCATGACTACTCATCTGACACCGACCAAAACCAATATGGGTTGAATTTGTTCTGGATATATGCTGATTACACAGCTAAATTACTTGCACCTAACAAAGATTGTTATGTCTGTGCTCATGCCTCCTTTTCTGCCACATATCCGTATCCTCTGTTGCCAGAGCCAGTAGAGGGTCACAAATTGAAGTGTATTTTATCCTACATAGCCAGACCGGGGTCAGACTGTTCCCAGAAAATCTTCCGTAAGAGACTTCCCCCTGAATGTGATAATGTAACTATTCCGTCACCAATACTCTCTCTTTGCCAGAGCCTTTGCCAGAGCAGAAATTTAAGGAGTGTTATAGGTCACGAGAGGGAAATCAACTCTTGGGGATGCTTGAGGGATGTGAAACCATCCACGAAGTTAGCTGTTATGATCCCACAGGTAAGAGTGACCACCTTGCAGGAGGGGCTTACGTCCTATTTGACTATTACTGGTTGTGTGGTCATACTGCATATCCAGTCTGCCTGTTTCATGGCATGGTCTCTGTGCTTTAGTTCAGCTCAGAGCAAGAATTAGGATTGGCTATGTGGGGAAGCAAAAAAGAGTAAAAAGGGCCTTGAAGAGGAGGGATGATGACACATGGTGGAGGCATGACATTTCTGACATCCTTGTAATTGCCAAGACTTCTCAGTTTTGGAAGGCTTTTCTGATCCTTAATGCTGTAACTGACTCAATGAACTGGATTAATAGGGGTGGTAGTGGTAGTGGCGCAGTGGATAAGACACATGCCTTTGGTGTGAGAGACCCGGGTTCGAATCCACTGTGAGACACCAATGTGTCCCTGAGCAAGACACTTAACCCCTAGTTGCTCCAGAGGCGTGCGACCTCTGACATATATAGCAATTGTAAGTCGCTTTGGATAAAAAGCGTCAGCTAAATGAATAAATGTAAAATGTAAATGTAATAGAATCCATTATGAATCATTCAGATTTGCAAACGACACCCAATTGGCTTTAGCACTCTTGAAAAGCGAGGTGGGGGCTATCAGACAAGTGACTCTGGAAAACAGAATGGTACTAGATGCAATTCTTGCGGACGAAGGGGGAGTTTGTGTTAAAATTGGCAAAGAATGCTGTACTTACATTCCAGCTTATGATGCGGATGGTGGTACCATTTCAAAGGTGCTAGACGATATGACGAAGGTGCGGAATGATTTGTGGCAGGATGAACAGGCAAAGAACAAAGCAATAGGATGGGGGTTAGATTGGATTGCTGATGCCTTCCACAGTGCTTTCAGTAATATCTTCGGACCCATACTTAAGCTCTTGTTACCAGTAATTGCTGCCTTGCTCATTGCAGCAATTATGATTGGATGTTTGATCAAATGTATTTGAGCTAGTCTGGGGAAATTGGTCAGAAGCATTGTGGAAGAAGAAGAAGAAGACCACCAATATGAGCAGTTGCAACCGGTCAACCAAGTACAGTTGCGCCCGATCGACCGACTGGAGAGTCATTATTGTAATGTTCCAAATAAAAAAAATCCAGGTATAGTGGTCGTGGTGATTATGACCAGAGAGGGGAAATGTGATGGATTTTTAATGAATAAGATAGTAAACTGTTTTTTAAACTAACCATTATTCTAACAATAATAACACATAAACTTTACTTCCCCTTTTAGGGCTAACATCCTAACACTTTGAAACACATTGTACTAAAACGTTCTGGTTTGAAAAGGGGGGTGGGGGGGGGGCTTGCTTCATATTAATAGAAGGTGACAATGTTAAAGTCATGAGTTAGGCACAATGATTGTGTTTTTATGTGTCATGTCTTTAACCTATAAAACCTGATGTGTTATTCTATGTGGCTGAGATTCTCTGAGAATTGTTCAAGGACTCTCCCGGCCGTGATTAAAGCATTTAAAGGACATTTGCTGAAGTTTGTCTGTCATTTATGCTGCACAGCAGAGAAGATAGGGAAGCAAGTCAGTTAGGAGACCCAGGTAGTTATACTAAACGTCGTAGACGTTAGGGGACGTCGATTGTAGACGAGACCCAGGGGATGTCGATTTGTAGACGAGACCCAGATAGACTAAACGTTGACAGTAGACGTTCAGGGACGTCGATTTGTAGACGAGACCCAGGTAGTTAGGTTTTAGGGAGAAAATCTACCACAATGTCAAGCACACCAGAAGGCAGGGTACCTAGCTCCTCTAAGACCCCTGAAGCAGCCATGCATGAAGGCTCTACAACTCCGGGCTGGGGTGCCATATCGCGTCGTTTGCTTGAGATAGCAGGTCTCTCCTGAGGGGAATCCGCAAGGGGGAGCCACCAGCATCTCTCTCAGGTCCAGGAACCAAGGCTGATTCGGCCAGCTCGGGGCGACGAGGATCACTGACGCTCTCTCCTCCCTGATTTTGCATAACACCAGAGGCAAAATCTTCACAGGAGGGAACACTTAAAGTCTGGCTCTTGGCCGACGCGGGCGTTGCAAATAGATGTTGATCCGCCCACAATAGGATTTATGTACGAAACCACAGATATATTGTCGGTGTGAATCAACACGTCGCTGTTCCAGCTGCGGCAAAAAAGCCTCCAGGGCTAAGGACACCGCTTTCAGTTCCAAGCGGTTTATGTGCCACTTGCTTTGTGACTCTGACCTTGCTTTGTGACTCTAGTCCGAGGGGATCCCCTCGACTGAACATGTCTAGGTCGCGCCATGGTCTCAGAGCGCTGGTGCTGCTGTGTGTGACCAAGATGTGCATACAACCTGAGGTCCAAACTTTCCACAGGACTCGAGTTTTCAGCCATAACTGCAGCAGTCGCTGCAGAAGACCCAGGTGGCAAACTGATGAGGCCGACGCCATAAGTCCCAGTGCCTGGTTGCATAAAGCACCTTAAATGTAATTTTCCCTGAAGAACGCCCATAGGTTTCCCTTAAACTTAAAGGTATAGCGGAGGATCTTTCCAAATTTTAGATAAGACCCGCCCTCTCCACTTTTTGAAAAGTTTGATTGATTCACCAGAATGATTGACAATTAGGAGGACCAATAGTTTAGACTACCCACCAGGAAGTAAAACATCCTCCGCTATACCTTTAAGGGTGTTGCAAAAATAAAGTGTTACTCAAGATTTTCTTTAGGTGAAACATCATACACCATAAGAATTTCCCTTAAGTATACATTTTTCCCTTAAGTAATCTCTTAAAAAACGATAAGTGTTGCATAAAGCCCCTTAACTGTCATCTTCCTAAGTATAACATAAGGTTTAGGAAACTTCACCTTAAGTGTTACCTTAAAGGTGCCCTAAGTGATGCCGGGAGTGTTGACATTCGAATTGTTGTCAAACAAAACGGAGGCTAGCTAGACCCTCCCTCCTCCTCATCCCGTCTCCTCCCTCCTCCCCTCCCTTCCGGCATAAAGGAAAGTCAAAGTAGTCACTAAAAACAAAGTTAAGTTTTACTGATACTTCATTCAATGTGTAATGTCACCAAGTTAGATAAATGCTTTTATATATTGCAGAACAGAATGCAGAAAAAGAGAAACATTGTCTTAAAATCGTTTCGCCACCTGAGGTTATAACTATAGCTCCCATACAAGGACGCAATAATAGCAAGATAACGTTAGCTTCGCGTTTCCCAGTGAGCATAAACAACGGCGGCGGCGTAAACAAATTTAGTCAAAGTTGTCAATAGCCTATAAATGAACATTCAAATCCATAACAAACAGTGGGTGAAAACATCATTCACACAAATTGTCGCCCTACTGTGAATTTGCTTGACCATTTACAATAGAGATTGATCGCTAGCTGCTAGAAACATATATGTTGTATTCACCAAAGCTAACGCTGACTGCATAGTTCTAGTTAATTACATTCTTGTGGTAGTTTGGCGAACATGAACGTCAATTTAGAAAGAAAAATGGATTTACCTGTTCTGCAAAAACAGAGCAACTGAATGTCGGATTGGAAGCCCTTCTGCCGGCGGAGTTCTCGCCACCTTTCGAGGGTTTTTTCGATGTAAATTCGGGACTTCACGCGTCCCTTATCCTTGTCCCTCTTCTTTGCAATTTGTTCATCGGAACATCGTCTCTTTAGTCGTGTGTCGGCCATAATTCAAACATCCCTCTTCATGCTTCTCTCTCCTCCACACACCCCCTTCATGTGCACGCGCACTAACCCCCAAACCACACCCCTCAAATACTTCTTGTCGGTGATTGGCTGGAGCACTGTTTGTTGTGATTCGTGGTGCGGGTGAGCCCAGCTTGTTTTTGTTGCCGTTTGTGGAGCCTGTGGTGTCTACAGAGACCGCGTTTTTTTACAGTGTGTTCAGGGGACAGGCAGCTAGCGGATAGTGAGGAGATGTTTGCTGTATGTGACAAAAAAATGTTTGGCCTAAAAAACGCGTGACATCACTTAGAGCACCTTTAAGTGTTGCAGGTTCAATCCAAGTCTTCAAACGAGACGCGATTGGCCACTTTATATGATAAACAAATTTTAATTTAGCCATTTTTTACATATAAACACATAAAGCACATCTTGTATGGGTAACGGAAGCTCAAAAGTGCGTGCCTCAAGCGCAAGAACAAACCTCTTTGGCAAAAACAAACCTCATGAATGCCCCCTTGGCTGATGACACTTTGAAATTCCCTCAGAATTAACAGACCGGTCCACTATATGGAGAAAAATCCTGGAATGTTTTCCTCAAAAACCTTAATTTCTTTTCAACTGAAGAAAGAAAGACATGAGCATCTTGGATGACATGGGGGTGAGTAAATTATCAGGATTTTTTAATTCCGAAGTGAACTAAACCTTTAAGGAGCTGGTCAGCTAGGGCCGGTGAAGGACCACCATGAATCCCATGGATCGACCAATGGCTTGAACTGAGTGCTTTGTTGTCATCAGCGCGAAGTCCGTCGCCGCGGGCAGGTCTTTTACGGCATCCGCGTCTACACAGCCGCTGTCCAGGGACTGCAGGATCTTAGCTTGAAAGACCTGCAGCGCTGTCATCTTGTGCACCGTGGATCTCGCTTCACCTGCGGAGGTGTAGGCCTTGTGAACCAGGTGGGGGTTCAGTCTGCACGGCTTGAACGAAAGCATGGCTGAGGAAGGGCACAGATGCATGGCAATGGTCTCCTTGATGGGGGGCATGCGCACGTAGTCGCGGGCTTCTGCTCCGTACACATGGGAGAAGATGGCCTGCGTAGAGGCATGGACGGCCTCGGGCCTCGTCCCTGTCAGGCCATGAGCAATGTTCCTCCGAGTCCTCAGGACGCAATGCGGTAGGTCGGCTCAGTGCCCACAGTTGGACTTGGTGAAAGCAGCCTCAGTGTGGGCCAGGCCCAAGCAGGCGATGCAGTACACGTGTGGGTCCGGCGGGTCAATGGGGCCTGTGCAAAGTAGGCAGAAGGAAGCCATCGGATGCGGTGGAGAAGTATATGTTGTCGTCTTCTTCTGTTGCGTCTTCAGTGATGGCATAGTGGAGTAAAAGATTCTGATGCAATTGTCGCTCCTCCGCATTTTATACTGCCCCTAGGCTCATCAGTATTTGCATGCGATTTGCATTACTACCGTTTCTACTCACTGAGTCTCCATCGGCATCCATAGTTCAGGGCCACCCCTGGTTGCTTCGGCACAATCCCCGAATCGACTGGGGCCACGGTTCCATCTCGGCCTGGAGTGATCAATGTTATGCTTCCTATCTTGTGTCTGCTTGTTCGTCTGTGTCTTGTTCTTTGTTGCAGGATGAGCCGGTGAATCTGTCAAACGTGCCTGAAGAGTATCTCGACCTGAAGGAAGTGTTCAGTAAGTCCCGGGCTGCTTCTCTTCCTCCGCATCGTCCCTATGACTGTGCCATAGATATACTGCCAGGTACGTCTCCGCCTAAGGGCAAGTTATACTCACTTTCTGCTCCAGAAAGGGATGCCGTGGAGAAATACATTTCTGATTCTCTAACAGCCGGGTTCATCCATCCTTCCTCTTCTCCAGGGTTCTTTTTTGTGGGGAAGAAGGATGGTTCTCTGCGACCATGTATTCACTACCGAGGGCTGAACAACATCATGGTAAAGAATACCTATCCTTTGCCGTTGATGTCTTCAGCCTTCGAGCAATTGCAGGGAGCATCCATCTTCACAAAATTGGATTTACGTAATGCATATCATTTGGTTCGCATAAGGGAGGGGATGAGTGGAAAACCGCCTTTAATACCTCCAGGGGGCATTTTGAGTATTTAGTCATGCCTTTGGGGTGTCTAACTCCCCTGCGGTTTTCCAGGCACTCGTGAATGACGTGCTGAGAGATATGGTAGATCAGTTCATACAGTATATGTCTACCTGGATGACATATTGATATTTTCCTCTTCTCTCTAGGAACACGTTCAGCACATCAGACAAGTGCTCCAGAGGCTGCTAGAGAATGGGCTTTTTGTCAATGCGGAGAAATGCTCGTTCAATGCACAGTCAGTTCCATTTCTGGGTTATATCAACTCCTCCGAGGGAGTGGGCATGGATCCCGACCAGGTTAAGGTTGTGGTGGATTGGCCAACCCCAGATTCCCGTAAGGCCCTACAGAGGTTTCTGGGGTTCGCCAATTTTTACCGACGTTTCATTCGCAATTTCAGCCAACTAGCCGCTCCTCTAACTGCCTTGACTTCCATCAAGACAACGTTCAGGTGGTCTGGTGCAGCCGAAGCTGCATTTTCCAACCTCAAGAGCCGCTTTTTTTCAGCTCCCACTCTTATAGCCCCTGATCATTCATGTCAGTTTGTGGTGGAGGCTGACGCGTCAGAGGTGGGGGTAGGAGCGGTTCTCTCCCAGCGCTCGTCCACGGATGACGAGATGCACCCATGCGCGATTTTTTTTTCATCGTTTATCGCCTGCCAGGCGTAATTATGACATTGGTAACAGAGAGTTGCTGGCAGTCAAGTTAGCGTTGGAGGAATGGCGTCATTGGTTAGAGGGTTCGGGGGTAGGTGAATGACGGATAAGGATTTAAAATGTGAAAAAAAAAATGTACTGGCAAAAATGTACATTTTAGGACTTTCTATACTTATTACTTATTAAAGTGTTGTGTATGTAATGCAATGACATGTACACATTTCAAGAATGTAATTAACCATTTTTTCCCCATGAAAATGTCATTCCTGGGTAACGTAATGAATTTTTAAATTAATTACATTTCTACCATTGTTGGCATACAAATGTACTGATATCCATAATTGGAGCTCAAAAAACAATTAGTGCTCGGAAAACTACATTTTAATCACAATAAATATAATCAATTTGGGATTTCATATAGACATGGGCTCATTTTTGCCTGCTGATAACTCTTAATAAATAAAAAAAAGCTGGGAAATGTTTAAAAACTTTTTCCAATAAAATAAATAAGACTTGATTTATCATTAACTCAACAAAAAACTGAATTGTGTAATCTAACACACAAATAACAGTCATCAATCAATTATCAATCAATAATTGATTGAAATCAATTATAGCAAAACACAAATTTAACCAGTTAATAAAAGGACCAACAAGAATAAGAAAAACAAGTAAAACTCTTATTGATTTGGTATTTACAAATAAACCTGAACGGGTAATAAAAACATATAATCTTTTGACAGGTTTGTCTGACCATAACATGATCCTGGTTGTTAGGAAATTAACAAAGAAACATTTGCAGAATAATTTTTATCAAATCTTTAAACCAGGAAAAGTAGGTATTCCTCAGAGTAAAATGTTAAAACTTGAAAATGATATGAAAAACATAAATTGGGATGATGTATTACAAATTGGTGAATTGGACAAAAACAGTGAAACTGTGATGAGAACTATTGAAAAAACTATTCAAAAATACACACAACCGCTAAAATGTAGACAAAATGCATCTCTACCATGGTTAAATTCAGATATCTATCAACTAATGAAAAAGAGAGATATAGCTTTGAAAAAGTCATTGCTTACAAAAACACAGACAGATATTATACATTTTAAATCATTAAGAAATAAAGTAATTAGTGATATGAGGAAGGCAAAAACTGCATATTTTGAGCAATTGATTATAGAATCAGGGGGAAATAGCTCATCTCTTTGGAAGTGTATAAATAAACTTTCTAAAAGAGAGGGTACACAAAGAAAACCTTTAGTGGAGCTGAACATAAATGGTAGATTAAGTACTGATAGCACTGAAATTGCCAATGAATTTAATAGATATTTTATTCAGTCTGTGGAAGAGCTTGCTATGCGTTTCAAAACTATACAACTACCTCAAAATGTAATAAATGGCACACCCTCATCCTTTCATATGTCTGAGGTTGATGAACATAAGATACTTCAAATTATTAATCAACTGAATAACTCAAAGGCTAAAGATATATTTGGAATGGATACTGCATTTGTAAAAACATATAGTGCTTGTTTGATAAAGCCCTTGGTAAATCTGATAAATGTATCAATTAGAGAAAATAAATTCCCTTTGAATTGGAAAACTAGTATTGTAACTCCAATTTTCAAAGCAGGATCAGCTGATGAGGTTCAGAATTATAGACCAATTTCTATTCTTCCTGTAATTTCAAAAATTCTGGAAAAATTGGTAGCAGAACAACTTATCAATTATTTAGAAAAACATGATTTACTTTATTCTAAACAGTTTGGTTTTAGGCCTAAGTATTCAACAGAAATGGCAAACTGCTATCTCACAGAATTTATTAAGGAATCTTTAGATAAAGGTAATGTAGTAGGTGCAGTGTTTTTAGATCTCAAAAAGGCATTTGACACTGTGAATCATGAAATTCTCCTACACAAATTAAAGTTATTTAACTTCACTCAGCAGGCAATGAATTGGTTTAGATCATATTTAGAATCCCGAGATCAGTGTGTTAAAATTAATAATTCAAGATCAGCTTTACGAAATAATAATATGGGTCTCCCTCAAGGGTCAATTTTGGGCCCATTGTTGTTTTCCTTATATGTTAATGATTTTCCAAACTGTTGTAAGCAAACAAAATGTCAGTTATATGCAGATGACACAGTCATTTATGTATCTGCAAAGACTCCAAGTTTAGCCGCAGAAATATTAACAAATGAAATGATTGGTGTGTCACTCACAGTGGTTACAGAACAGTTGTTTGACCCTGAATTGTCTCAATGTGTTTTTCAATCAGAAAGAAGGAAATGAGTGGTTTTATAATTAAGATCAATCAAAAGGAAATTGAAACAGTTAATAATTTTACATATTTAGGTGTTATTTTAGACTCTCATTTGAAATTTGATATGCATGTTAAGAAGCTATGTAGAACAATCAAAACAAATCTGAATTGTTTTTACATGATTAGACCATATATATCCTTAAAAGCAGCCAAGTTATACATGCATGCAATGATTTTTTCACACTTATCTTACTGTGTGACTGTCTGGAGTCAGGTTTCTCAACTGACTATTAAACCTGTTAGATCCTTATATAAACAAACATTAAAAGTCCTGGATAAGAAACCAACCAGATGGCATCACTGTAGCATTTTACAAAAATATAGTTTGCTTAGTTTTGAAAATTTTATAAATTCATCTGTTATTAAACTGTTTTTTAAATGTTTAAATAATCTTGTGCCAAAAGTTATATGCAAATTAATATCAAAACAGAGTAGTAGGGGGATCGCTACAAGAGGTGCAACTACACAGAACGTCTGTTAGCCAGGACATGTCATCCGTTATCCAGAATGACATATGCATAACAATCTAGTTTTTAATTAACATTTGTAAACTTTTAGGCATAGTTATTATAGTTATATTATTAACATTAACATTATTTACATAATTGTATGTTTTTTGCCATATTTTTGCTGTCATTCATCTTGATTTCACATGATTCAATGAGTCACATGGGTCATTTTCATTGAATTGAATTTTGTAATGTTAATGGTCAAATCATGAATAATGTAATCATATTTATTAATATATCAACATTTTATTAAAGCTTTAGTATAGCTTCTGGTGTTTTAAGGTCAATTCTGTCCTTCCAGATACCTTTGTCTAATAAAGAGAGGCAGAGATGGTTCAGAGCCAGGATAAACGCAGATGCAGAAGCTACTAGGGCTGAGTATGTAAAAAAGAGAGCAAGGTATTATAGTGATGACTCAGTGGAATGATATTGTGTCAGTAACAAGCAAATTTGAAATATTGATCGAAATAGGTTCACACTCATTTGCAATAAGCCTAAATGTTTTAGATGTATAATGTGTTGGACTATAACCTTGGCCATTGTTTATGAAGCATTATAATTTTACAGATTTACTGTACATTTTACAGATTTTTAAACCATTAAAAACTTGTCAGTGTCTCTTACTTTGTTTCAAGTTTGAGTGTTGGAAAGAAAATGATACTGAGGATGGTTTTTAATGGTAATCCTGAAAAATATTGCAGAATGTCCTTCCGGCTACAGTATGACACAGGCAATTCATTTAACCCATATTTATTTATTTATGTATCAGTTTATTTAGCAGGGACAATGCAGTATAACATTGCTACAATTTCATGCAGCCGATGCTCTACATATAAGCTTCTAGCCAAAGGCTAATTTGCAGCCCCAGTCCCTGGTTAGGCTAAAAAAAACAAAACAAATGAAGTAAAATAAAATAAGCAACCAAGACTATGTACAACCATCAGTGTTCACATATCTGCTTTTGTTTGAACCACTTTTTCAGTTTTGTTTGAAAAATATTCAACTGTGTTTGCATTTTCAATTCAGCTGACAAGCTGTTCCATAACAATGTACCTTGAACTGTAAATGTAGATTGTGCAAATTTAGTTTTTCTCTGTGGTGCTATACAGTTTTTTGTTATCCAAGAATGACATGCTGTTATCCAGGAATGACAAAACAAATATTTTTTCTTTATAATCAGGCACTAACTTAACCACCTATGGAAAACTACAACTTAGCTATGATCACTTAAGGTAATATTTTACATCAAATAGATGCCCAAGTAGATTGCCCGAGTGCATTTTTCCTGAGAGACTCATTGTCTCCACACTCATATGGTAGATGGAATCAAAGGTCCATTCGGCCTTAGAAGGGGTAACGCCTCCGCTCGAGTGTCCACCGAGTCGTTTATTTGTGCCGGAGGAATTACGGTCCGACGTTATTCGGTGGGGTCATTGCTCCAATGTGGCGTGTCATCCAGGAGTAAATCGCACCAGTTTTTTGGTCAAACAACAATTCTGGTGGCCTTCCATGGCTCGCAACGTTCAAAGTGTTGTTTTGGCATGTTCTGTCTGTGCTCGTGGTAAGACTTCCAATCGTCCTCCAGATGGGTTACTCCAACCGCTGTCAGTCCCTTCGAGACCCTGATCCCACATCGCTCAAGATTTTGTTACGTCCTGGGGGCGAGTGTCAGTCTATCTTTAGGGTTTCATCCCTCGAGCAATGGCCAGACCGAGCGTGCCAACCAAGACTTAGAGAGAATGCTGCAATGTTTAGTTTCGCAGAATCCTTCCTCCTGGAGCCAGAAACTCTCATGAGTTGAGTATGCACATAACTCATTACCAGTTCTCATTATCAAGATCCACGGGCCTATCTCCGTTTGAGTGTAGCGTAGGGTACCAGTCATCTATTTTTCCCAGTCTGGAATCCGAAGTCGCGGTCCCCTCTGCTCACGCGTTTGTCCAGAGGTGCCGCCACACTTGGAGAAGGGCCCGCGAGACTCTCCTCTGGGTGGGAGCACGCACCAAGGCTCAGGCCTATAGCCACTGGTCGAAGCCTCCCGTATACGTCGTGGGTCAAAAAGTGTGGCTTTCTTCCAAGAACATTCCTCTCCGTTCCGTTTGTAACAAGTTAGCCCCCAAATTCATCGGCCCGTTCGCTGTCACCGAGATTCTTAGTGTCAGATTCTTAGGCAGTCTGCCTTAAACTCCCTCCTGCGTACAGGAGAATTTCCAAATTGAAGCCAGTTTTTCATTCAATTATTAACCCGCCTGCCCTGGTCCGTGTTTCCTGTTTGGAGTATCTGTTCCTGGATCCCTGCTCGTCCCCAAGGAGTTCCACGGTGGATTGTTGCCCATCAATCAACGCCAAGCCTGCGCCACTCTGTAAGGCGGACCAACCTTTCTTCGGACTTGAACTCTGTTTCTCACTTTGGATTATATTTCAATAAACTTGTTTCACTCACATTTGAATCTGACTCTACTTTTCTTTTTTGGCAACGAGGATTCCTTCTCCTGTGGCTTGGCATAAGTATGATCCTGCATTAGTTTAGTTCAATTCGTTTTTCAAAATGGCGGAACGACATGGACCTTGGACTTACCCGTCCAATGTAAATAAAGATAAGAAATTCTTCGCTTACGAGGATAAGTCAGATCATTGGAGGTAATTTTACACCAATGATGACATATTTATGAATAAAGACATTGATTTTAGCTAATAAAATACTTAAAAAACTACACAGTGTACCTTATTTTGCGTGAAAGGCAATTTTTTTTTTTCAGTTTGTGCAATATATATTTTTACATGTTTGTCATTTTTTTTATTCATTGCTTATTATTTTTTGATCCGTAACCGCAATACTTTCGGTGGGAATTTAATCCCATAGGTTCATGTCCAATTTTTTAACTAGGAAACTAGTAGGCTATTTACAATAATTCCGAAAGCACGTACAGTGTTATTAGTTGTCCACTGCTTTTGGTAATATTAGCCTCACAACATTGTTCCTATTGATCCAAGTTAAGTGCATGACAATTACGCCTGTTAAAGTTATTCAAACTGTAATTTCATTTTCTGCAAAAAGCCATCTTTTGAATTTCAGTGCAGGTGGTTATTTTAGGACTAGGGAGCATATCTTTAAATTGGGCCTGCACATTCACACCAGAACATAGGCTACTCATGCAATGTAACAATATACTGTATCTTCTCTATGATTTACAGACAGTTGCTTTAATCAACAGTACAATTCTATTTCAATATGCACAAAACCTATTAAGGCGATTCAAGAAAATATAACTGTAATTTCAACATTGACATGAATTAATCAATTGTGGACACATCACATAAGTTGGTTATTAAAATGGGCCACTGCAAGAAATATAAAGATTATAGAGTACTTTTTCAATTAAGAAATATAAAGTAAACTGACTTATATTGTTCAAATGTTCTCCATTCAAAATGTCATTATTGTAATATTTGAATGTATGCTATTGGTCTTCTTACAATTATTTTCATACTGAATTGTGATTGGTCTTCCATTTCTGTATAGAATCAGCATGTGGTAAAAGCGGCTCTAAAAGTGCGGTGAGAATATTTTGTTCAATTGAGCTACTATAGTGAAGCTTTTTATAAATGTTAATAAATTCATATTGTTTACTGTAAAGTAGTCATGAGCCAATGAAACAATAATACACAATAATATGAATGTCCTGATTTTTAATATGAGAGACCCTACTGTCAGTTGACCTTTATTCAGTCCTACAACATTATGGAGTAACAGCCCCTGCTTGTGTTCAAAAACATGCATTACATTGGGGACTTCAGCAGGCAGGTTTTTGGTCCTTATTTGGGAACTGAGTTTTCAATATATTCGTTATACAAATATACTTTTTTTCTTTTTTTCCTGTAAAGATTAATCTAATAACCAATTTCAGGTATATATGAGGTCATTTACAGAGAGAGAGAACGGAAAACACATACAATAGAGATAAACATGGAATCCGAGACTTCATGCAAAGCTCAGTGGATTTGCTTTTTTTTTGTGTGTGTATTTGAGATACTTCTCTGCTGTGGTATGAAAAAGCACCTGCTGATATTATGGCACTGTTTTTCCTGGTTACAAAACAGACATAAGATCCTTGCGGTAGGAGGAAGACCTGTTGGACGGTCCGTGATGTCAGTGACTTTGGTGCAAAGTATTAAATGTAGTGAATTTAAAGGGAACTTTTATTCCATAGAGAAGTGCTGATGGTCTGTCCATAGTCCGCATCCCCACTCCAGTCTTTCAGATAGAAACTGTATATTATTCCTTTGTCTTTTTAAAAAAGGTCTTCTGTTTGAGTGTAAACAGGCCTGTAGATCAGCCATGTCAATGGCTGCTGCCACTTGAACACTGACGCAGATGTATCCATTGAATCAGTTACAAATCAATAGTCTCACAAAGAAAAAGAAAGAAACAATACCCAAAAGTCCTCCGAACTGCAGGATGTAAGCAATAATGTTAACACAGCCAGTACTAAAAGGTGAACTGAGATGCAGGCGCGTCGAACAGGTGCATTGAGATGCAGGTTCATTGAACATTTTAGAAACCCCATGAAATGGTTTGATGAATGCATTTTTTTTATCATCATGATTTGCTACTCGATATTGCTTGTTAGAGGCAGGTGTTACTGAAGGGTTGTCAAATTTTAGCAGTACATTAGCATGTAGATGGTTTCAAAGCTAACTGACATTGGTGTAAAACCCACAAAATAGCCATTTTAATTTAAAAGTCTCTTTAAACTTCAGACGTAGGCCTGGAAAAATAGTTGCAGGGAACTATGCAGTGATGGCAGTGAAAGCTGGTCTAAAATCCATCCAGGTTGTGGGTTTGTAACACTCAGTTTGGACAAGATAGACCAATGATTGTGTACGAAAAACTAGCGTGTGTAATCAGATAAGGTCACATTTACAGTTGCTCTGCAAAATTTTGCCAGTGACATCAAACCATTTCAATTGGAATCCGCACAATCGGGAGTTTTGCATAAGGGTGGAACATTTCCCCCCGCAACATTTTTCTCACAAATTTACCAGGTTGACTTCGGTGCGAGTGGTGTTACGTAAATCGCTACACTTCTAACAAGTGAAAAAGGACCTTTTTTGCTGAAGAACACATTTTCACGAAGAAGGTGACAATGAAACGAAGAAACTAATACAAAAGAAAAAGAAAATGGGTGAAATTACATGGATTAAGAGCTAGTTACCAAAAACTGACCTTCCTTTATTTATTAATCAATTATATAACAATAAAATCATGAATGTATTGGTATAATAGCAGTGATAAACAATATTTCAAGTACAAAATGAGCAATGGAGGCTTTTTTTTTTTTATGAAAAGTTGTGCTACCAAGAAGCCCAGAAAAAAAAAAGTGGTTGAATTGGCTGTTTTATCCTTTCAATCTAAATAGACAAAAAAAAAAGAAAAAAAACACACACAAAAAAAAGAAAATCTTAAGTCCGTGTTATGCAATGAGACTTGTGTTTAATTGAGCTTAATCTGACATGGCAGAAGGCTGGTTCGAGTATGGCACTGCAATGATTAGGACATTTTGCGCCTATATTTCGACTAATACATTACCGTCATTAGTATTCATGACCCAAAAACACCACAAATTGAATGCAACTAACTGGCAAACTGTGAAAATTTTCATATTCTCTGATCATGAGAAAAGATCATTAAAAAGAAAAAGCAACAAAAGAACATCCAGAACCATCATCAATCCACCCTGTTATTAAAAAGCCTTTCTCTCAAGGCGGTCTAAGATGGCCTGGATCCTCTTAACAGCCTCTTTGCGAGCCTGTCGAACGACTTCCTGCCCGTTGGTCTCAACCGAGTCCAATTCCAGCAGCTCTTTTGTCAAAAGTTCTTCCAGGAACCGGTAGCTCTTTTCCGTCTTTTTCCCCACAAACTCGTCCACGTCCTCTTGGAGGAGCTGAACTCGGGCCATAACCAGTTGAACTCGAGCCAGGCCGGGATTATCACTGAACGGGGCTGGGGTGGGGCGGGAAGACGTTGGAGGTTGTTCATTCTGGGCTGGTTTGGTCTCAGGTCCTCCACCTCCAGAGGGACCCTTGTTGTAGATTTGAGGTGGAGCGCTGAACTGGGCTGGTTTGGGCGGCGGTGGAGTTGGGTTTGGAGTGCTGGCACGTGGTTTGGAGCCTGGAGGCTGGTTTCGAGGGTGCATATGAGGCTGGCTGTGATATGGTGGATCCTAAGAGACAGATATTCATTTAGATATAAATAAATTCTCAATATTACATAATATACCAATTCCAAAACCACAAAGCGGGTTTTGTACATGTTAAGTCTGAAAATCACAATCCGTTTTTTTCTAACCGTGCGTACTCTGAATGCTCAACTCACACATGCACATTGATTTTTTTTTTTTTTTTTTTTTACTCAGTTGGTCCACAAAGTGGCAACACTCTGGCCTGGGCCGTTGTTTTACTGTCGAAAAAGGGATGGAACAACAACAAACAACTTATAGGACAACAACAATAGACTCCTGAGTTGGCAAGCCTTTTGAGGGGGTTAAGAGAAACCTGCAAATCCAGTTTAAATAAGTAGAAATACATTTTTATTACTTATAACTTCTGGAAAGAAATAGCACAGACCCTGGACAAGGATAAAACCTTCTAGTGCACACGTGTCTAAGACTTTCGCTGTCCACATAAGTTAAGCATTCGCTTCAAAACTGAAGTATACTTTGGGTTTTTGGTCAGGAAATTCAAGAGGTAGTCTTTTTTGAACAACTAAAAGTCTGAAATTATGATTCCCATGATTTGTACACTTTCATTCCTTGCAGGAAAAAGGCAATTGCTTTTAAAATAAGACTACACAACAAATATAGTCCCCCGCAATGAGTATTAAACATGCTACCTTCCGTGTTTGTGAATTGAAAACAGAAAATCAAAGTTTTGTGATGTACAGAAACACATTCTGAAAGTGGGAGAGTTGAGCTGTCTTATGTAATCAGCTTTGGGAGAGAAGGAGGGGTTACATGAGGTGAACCCAGCAGTCTCTTAACTGTTAAATAAGCCTTCCCACTTCGTGCTTGCCAAAGTGCCAGTCAGTACATTTACCTGCACTTTAGAAGTATATCTGGCAGGCTGAAGCAATAATTTGTCTTTATAAAATATCATGTAAGTGTTTTTGTCCAATTAAAATCTGAGTAACAAATTTAGATGCGATTTTGGCCTCACCATGGCCTTGGTGTTGCGCTTGCTCGGAAAGACAGAACTGACGCGCTGTGTATTAATCATTCAATAATCAAATACACACTATCATGTACACTAGGACATATAAATGAACACTGCAGCTCAACAACGCAAAAACTTGCTTTGGCTCGATTATAACCTTGCATGTAATAGAACTTAATGTCTTTAAATTCAGCATGATTCAGAAGACAAACATTAAGATGCCAACCTGAAATATTGTAATTTCTATGACCTACCATAGTTTTTAATACTTCACCAAAAATTATTACCAATTATAAATTATTAGTCATTACTAAATGAGTCATTACTAACCCTCATGTTGTTCCCAACCTGCATGCCCTTTTATTTTTCCAGTGAAACACAATTTCCATTTTTGGGTGAACTATTCCTAAATAAAGAATAATCCTATGATTTAAAGATGTTAAGACCTTGCAGTCAATTGTAAAAACAACAACAACAATAAAAACTGGCAGGAGTAATCAGACTAAATGACTGGAGAAGTCTTTGTCACTGGAAATTTGAGTTATGACACTATCATAAAAAATAATGAGGTAAAAAAATGTTTTTTACACAATTTAAAGTATTAGATTGGATGAATTTCTATTTCATAACGATTTAAAAAAATTACAGTGATGTAGTTCCCAGGACTCAATTTATCTTTGTTTATACCACCATAGTAATTTTTCTATAATACTGATTCCATGATGATTTATGTAAAGCACATTTCAGACACAACCATATTTAAAACACTTTTCAATCATTTTTCCTAATCATCTCCACGTCAAAGTTTAATTTCTTTTGACTTATGACCTTTAACACCAGTGCTAGTTGCCTAGAAACAACAAAGGGAAAAGCAGGAGGAGGTGCTCTATTTCCTTTTACTTAAAAGAGTCACAATCATCTTAAGGAAAAAGCATCAAATATTATTACATTTGCTTTGGCTGTCCAAATTTGGAAACCTTATTCAGCGGCAGAAAATTTGTGATACTTTTGAGAAAACTTTGATACTACTACTAAAGTGAACATGAATACATGTTTGTAAAACATCACAAATACCTTGTGTTCATATGGAGGCGGTGCGGGTCCTTGCCACGGCGGGGGGTGAGGTGGTCGTACATGGTTGCCATAGGGGCCATGGGGTGTCTGGGTATTGGACGGCCACTGCTGTTGGGGCGGTGTAGGCCCATACCCTCCAGAGTGGGTCCAGGCCTCATGCTGGGCTCTTGAGAGCATGGGCTGCTGGTTGGGGTAGGGGGCACTCGGAGGGCATCCTTCTCCATAGTGTGGGTAAGATCCTGCTGGGTAGCCAGGAGCCTAAGAGGAAAAAGGAGACCAGAAAGAACTATGAGAATGAGAGATCATTTTTCAGGTGGTGCAATCCAAACCATGAGATTTTCTGCAGAGATCAATAAGTCTCTTAAAATATTAGATAATATGAGATGGTTAGTTCATTTAGTAAAATTGGTGTGACTCCCAAAAACTTAATGACATTTATGAATTAATTCACGATATTTGTAAAAAATACTTAACAAAAAATTATATTTAAAAACAATTTGAAAATAATTATCAAAATGTGTACACCTGTGTTATTTTAGTATTATTTACTGTATTTACTATTATAGTATTTATCAATATTTTGAATTCAGCTTTTTTCATTTTAATTTTAGTTTAAGTTTTAGTAATGTGTTTTTTTAATATTTCTATTTATCTTTCATTTATTTTTATTTCAGATTTTCAGTTATGCTGGGTACACACCAAAAGATAATCGGGCTGATTTTGGGTTGATTTCCCCCCTTCCGACAATCCTAGCTATGTCCCGATTATCTTGATGGTTCTACAGATTATCTTATCAGATTTTCCCTTGGTGTGAGGTGTGTTAAGAGTGTCCGAACCTGATCGGAAGAACGTCGGAGCCGCCCCGATCGCGAATCGTAAATATTCAACATGTTTAACATATAGCTAAACAATATCCAATCAGAAAGCGAGATGATGGAAGACAGAAGCATAACAAACGCAGTCATGGCACAGCACAAAGTGAAATTGATGTGGACAGCAGAGATGGAGGATCAGCTTGTTGATTTGTGCAAGAGCACGAATGTTTATACAACGTGTTGTGTAAAACCTTTCCAAACACTATCATCGCAATTTCTTCCTGCATATCGTCCGCCATGCTTATTCTGAGGTCTCGCGAGATTTTGCGAGATTTCCTGTGTTCAAAGTCGAGACTCTGGTTGAAAATCTGTTTGTGTGTGGTGTCCTGTCTTTGTTACATCATGGCACACCACACACTATAGGAGCAAAACGGTTATATCTAGGATTTTTTGTCCTCATGTTTGTGGTCTATCACATTTTGAAAATCTTATAAGATGTAAAAAATCTTTATCCGGTTATTTTGTCTACCCAAGCGGAGACAACACTGCCAATATACACCATAAACACACACCATGCTCAGTTTGACTGAAACGTATCTAATGATAGCTTGTGATTCTCTTATTTCATTTTAATTATTGAAACATTAAAGGTTTGTTTTTCTTTTATTAGTTTGTGCTTAAACTAACAGAAAACATTAGCTTTGCTGTTATGTTGGTGTTGCTAATAATTTCCACTCTGTACTGTGTTTGAAATGAATTTTGTTTCGTGAGGAGAATTGTTTAAGAAAATGTTTTGAATAAAATAGGCTTACTTGTTCACAAGGTCTGATGTTTCTCGTTCTTTTCGGCATTATCGCCTGAGTAGACATTTCGTTCCGAGAAGTTGAATTTCCTTAATTTATAAAGATGTCTTTAAACTTTATTCTATTATGCATTTGGTATTTGTCATGCATGTCTAAAATTGAGCAAGACGTTATTTTTCTTTTTGTCTTCGAGTTCCGAGTCCTCCTTAAGCTAGTTATAACTAAATAAAAATTACTTTATTTAGAAACAGATGTAATTTTAAAAAATATTTGTGTATTTTAAATGCTAAGAACTTTGCACACATGTTCCCTTTACTAGATTTTTCTTTATCATGGAAACTATTATTTGCAATTGATTCAGAAATGTGCTTGGTGCAAAACCAAATTTACATGAATATATTATGTTTATATTTAACTGAATTTACCCCTTGGCAGTGAGGTACAGGGTAAGGGGGAGGAGCCGAGCCCCTCGCATTTTGTTCAGGGCAGGTCTGGCTGTGATACTGAGGTGGTCTTGAAGGAACCTGGTCACTGCAGTAGAATGGGTTGGAAGGATGTAGCATACTCGTGGAGTATTGCCCTGGATTGTACACCCCATTGGGATAGGCTGACATTGCCTGAAAAGGGCACAGCAGAGTGAAGTGGGATAAGTCTGCAGTGTATTCGACTGACAGAGGGTGTTGCATAAGAATGAAGTGGCAGTACCTGGTGATTATATGATGCCTGTCCGTTGACCTCTGTTCCAGGGGGGTACGAGTTGCTGTAAGGTCCGGCTGTGTGTGACTGGGGGTACCAATAATTTGAGTAGCCAGGATACTGAGATTCCTAAAATAAAAATGAGTACATGCAGATACAGTTATAGATGTGGTCAGACAAAATATTAGTGTGCCCCTATTATTCTATTTTAAAAGGTTCCTCATTTTGTTTTGGAGATCTCCTACAATACGTTTACTTGCATCTAACATCAAAGAGCACAATTCTCAATATACATTGCACATCATTTCATTACTCAAAGAGTCTGAAAAGATTCAAAATTCGTTCTCAGTATGTATACTGGGAACTATATTCTCAGAAGGCGAAGCACTGCTACTTCTGCGGAGTGATTTACTCCAACTCTGAGCGAACTCTCTGCTCCTCACCACGGGGCTTCTCAGATGCTGCGAGCAAATCACGCGTAGCAAGTTAGAAGATAGCTGTGTCTCATGTGACCTTGTTATTTGTACACGCTGTGACTATACAAATCACAACATGTAAAAAGTAAAATGTTGGCGTTATTTTGTCACTTATTGGGAGCAGTATGCTAGATGGAGCCATTTACCTCCAGTATTTGTGCTAAGCTAGGCTAGCGTTGGGTGCGTCAGACAGTTACAGCACGCACAGAGATAAGAAGGGTATGTATGGACTTATCTAACTCTGGGGGATACGGTGAATAAGCTAAAGTCCCAAAAAGTCGGCATGTTCCTTTAAAACTTTATTTATAGCGCACTTTTTCATGCATAGAGGTCACTCCAGTGGACAGCTGTTCAAAAAGCATTTTCTTGCATTTGCATGGGTTTTGATGGTATAGTTGAACATCAACCTCTACAGTGGACCCTGGTGCATCATCCTATACCTTTCCACCAAGTGGCAAGCCATTGTGTGTTGATATTTTTTCCCTCCAAACCAAGATGGCCAATGGCCAGTAATAAATGCCAAGTTGCTCCGGAATATCCACACATTCCTTCTATCCTAGGAGACTCTTGCAGGCAAAACATTTTTTGTAGCGTCACGCAATATCTAATGAGTCATCACAGTTACATTTTCCAAGTATTGATTTTAGATGTTAGAAAATTCTGATTAATCATCTGTCCACTACAGTGGACCTCATGCATCATGGCTATATTTCAGCTACAATTCATACTATTACTGTGACTGCTGTTTTTGAAAATACTTAATCTGCAGTAACTTTTTTGACTGTAAATAAATGTATTTGTGTTATTAGAATGTAATTTGCATTAACATAAAAAAGAAAATGTGATTACATAATGTATGTGACTTGTAATGTATTACTTTTCTCATTACATCAAAAAAGTAATCTGATTATGTAATGCACATTACTTTTAATGCATTATTTTACGTAATCAGATTACTTTTTGATGTTACGAGTAATGCACATTACTTTTAAAGCAACACTATGTAACATTTTTTACCTTAAAACAATGTTTCCAAAATCGTTTCAGTGGTTCATCAAGTCGTAACAGGGTGAAAGGCACTTATGCCTCCGCTTTGCGGTCCTTTAGCTGCTATAACCACACTATGTAAGATTGGCAGATTGGGTCGCGTTTCTGTAGTTCGAATGAGACATAAGAAAACTACAAATTTGACTTGCTTTACGGCAAGCATTACAATAGTCATTATTTTGTTTTTCTTCGTTTCTGATGTCGCAATACATCATACTTTCATAAAATCATGCATCATACTCTAGCTTGTCTGTGGACATCGTTCATTCCAAAGCCGGTGCTGGATAAACAGTGGGCGTGCGTGCGATGGTAGGCTGCGGTAGGCTAAATGATTTACGACAGCGGTAATGGACAATTCAGCTTCCAACCTGTAGGGGACTGCAGAGGAAAAGTTCCATAGTGTTGCTTTAATGCATTACTTTACTAGTAACATAAAAAGTAATCTGATTACGTAATGCACGTTACTTGTAATCCGTTACTTTACTCGTCACAACAAAAAGTAATCTGATTACATAATGCATGTTGCATGTAATACATTACTCATAACATTAAAAAAATATCTGATTACGTAATACACGTTACTTGTAATGCATTACTTTACTCATAACATCAAAAAAGTAATCTGATCGTGTTATGCATGTTACTTGTAATGCGTTACTCCCAACACTGCTCATTTTAGATGAGATTGAAAACACCTGATCGATAGGTTTTCTTAGAGGAGAGCTATGCTAAAAATGTGTCCATCTTGAACATAATCAGAATTATCAGCTAATAAGGGTAAATTGATATACTCTGGTACAATGGAGGGAGCATCTGAGTGGTTTCCACAGTTGTACCTTGACAAGCTGTAGAAATTTCTGATGGAATCATGTCCTCATGTTATGATATCAAAGAGTTCAACTTGTATGAAGTTCAATTGCCTTTGCAATATTTCGCATTTATATTTTTTTTCACATGATTTTAGATAATTGTATTGATTGGTTTGTTAAATACACACAATATTGCTGAGTTATTACTGTATTATGTTTAATACAGTATCTCTTCAGTTTAAACCATAAAAACATGCTGTCCACTCAAGTGGACATCTGAAAATCTCTTTGAAAAATATGTATACATTTTTTTTTATAATAATTTATCTTGTTTTTCATGCCCTAAGAGCAATAAAAACACATAGGAAAAAAATCCTGACTGAGGTTATCATAATTCATGCATGAAAGGGTTAAAACTTTGCAGACCTTTTGTGGTTGTCACATGCTTTTAAAAAAAATGTTTTATCCATCAACGTAATTGGTTAGGGAGAGAGTAATCGGTCTCGTGACTCCTGTCAAATTAAATCGCGCGTAGAAAAATATTTACCACAACAACACAGTAGATGGTGCTAACTGCTATTAATCATGGCTTCTGTGGAAGCACATCCTTCAAGCATCAATTCAATACAGATATCAGCATTTATCATAAATCATATTAAAGTTTGTGATGTATCACTTAAAGAGATTTATATGAAAGAATTATTTTTTTAAATTAATTATACAGGCCAATTAATAGATATTTAGATACCAAAGGGATGTTCTAATGACAATACTATTCATAATTTTTTTTTATTTAAAAATACTTATGTATTCTAAGCATTATTTTTGTGGATTTTAGTGTTACCCTGACTCCAAACTCCCAGCTAACCCCTGGTCATCATCACTGATATTATTGGGCTGCTGCTTAAGCAATGTTAGTATTTGTACTATATGGAATTACAATAGAATTAGTGTTTTCTCACTATCTTTGCCTATTTTAGTGCATTAGGTGAGGTTAACTGTTTGATAATATTAGTGATTCTCATTTCTTTTTCACAAAATGCTAAAACTGACACTGTTCTGGAGAGAAATTGCCTATCTCTCTCTTTTTTAACCCATTTCTGGTGTGTGATGCTGAACTCACATGAAAGTTTTTGTATTCTTTGCACTGTTCTGAACATTGGTATTTTATGAGGAACAATAGCTTGCTCTGTGTTCATCAAGGCCTTTCAACTGATTTTAAATCTAATCTTTTCATGTATTACGATTCAAAATGGTGATGAGTGTACTGAAAATAACTTTTTAATCTTTTCATCTCTGTAATGGTATTTCCGTATTGTTTGGGAAAAAGATCAATTTTGTGATGCATTTGAAAAAGTTGTCAGTCAAAATTAAAGCAGTTTGAGGATATAGATATTCTTCATTCTTATGACAAACAGCAAAAGATAATGTGAATTACAGTATCAGAGTTTTCTACATTTTTAAATTGCAGTGAACAGTGTTTATTATAAGGGGTAGAATCCGCAGCTTAGTATTCACTACTCATGAGTACTTTTACATAAGCTACTCTTTTCCGCTTATTCAAGTACTTTTAACTTTACTCAGACTACATTTTTTGGAAAGTAATGTTACTTTTACTTGAAAAAATTTTTTAGTACTCTTTCCACCCCTGAGTAACTATAGCAACACCAGAAAAAAGAAAAAAAAACATAGACAACAAATAGCTACATTTAACACGTGTGATGTGCAGAATCGTGCAGTCTGATGGAAAATGATTTAAAATTAATTTTGAAGCCACCCTGTTGCCTAAATTCATTCATTCCAAGTAGATGCCGAGGTCAATGTTTTTGACACGTCATTTCATTACCCTCTGATCCACATTTTGTCCGAACCAGTGAGTAACTTAGTAACTGTTTATACTCTGGCTCAAGTAGAAGTTATCAAGGGAATAAACAAGAGTTACCGAGAACACAGTCCAGCTTTATGAACACTGTCTTTTTAAGGTATTTAAACCCCGGTTACTTAAAGAGGGATTACACAAGCTGTGAATGAATTCCACGTTGCAACAGTTTCACGTTAAATGAGCGTTTCAATAAGCAGTCATACTTATTTGCGCTGGTAAACAATAATATCCAGTGTCCATTCAAACCAAAGCATGCAAGACAGAAAGCTTGAGGTTTTGCCTGATGATTTAACGTTACAAACAAACCCCGCGGGCCGTACTGTTGATCAGCGGCGTACAGCTCGTTGCTTTGCAGTGTGAGCGATAGAAATCGTCAGAACGGCTTCAATGTTATTTCTCCTAGCGACCTCTACCAGTATCAGATGACAAAAGACTCACCATTCCGTTGTTCCAGTTATTGTTCTCCGAGTTGTAGCTGGAAGGCCAAGATGACTTGGGATCAGACTGCATCTGCTGATGCATGATCCACGCAGCCTCACCTCCGACTCTGTCGTTGCCAACTGAATCGAAAGCCATTCGTGACTAAACCACGAACTCTTTTTGTCTTAAGTTCACTTCTGTCTATCACAGCTTGGTTTAGAATGAAACAGGTCTTCTCAAAACTGGCCTTCAATTATCTGCCACCACGTTTCACAAAATGCTGTAGCTAGAGAGAGCGTCAATTGGATACATTTCCCATTTTGTTTGGTACATTCACTGATGAGGCACGGCGCTGTCATTCAGTTCAACTCGCCAGCAGACGCATTGAGTGACAACTCAACTGGCCAATAGGAGACGAGTACAATGGTGACGACACACCCATGTGACAAAGTTAAAAGTTTCTATGGGAAGTCCATTGCTAATCGGTTCTTTCTAAAATGTTAAACGAGTGTTTCAGTGAATATTTGACTTCACAACGTAATAACGTCAACATGTACTTGATTCATTAATTTTAAAAAGTGTTTTTATTGTAATTTCACATGTCACAGGTTCAATTGGTTGAACTCATGAAAACATCAATAATTTAGAACCTAAATATACGTTTCAGTTACATTAAATAATACTTAAATCCATTTACATCTCTTGACTGAAAATGTTTTAGGTTTCAGTCCAATTCATTCATTCATTAACAAGATATGACTCCATAAATCGGATAGCGCAACTGTTAGATTTTGTAATCTAACCACTGATCATCAGTGAATCTAACTAAAAACACTTAGTTAGTTATTAAAGAGAAATAACTTTAGCGCCATTTGGTTGTCATTTTTGTTAAATAAATAATTTAAAGCAACGCTTGGGACCTTTGGAACGAGCAGTAAGGAGTGGGGTTTACAGGGTTAAATTGAACCGGAAGCATTTGTTTCTGTGTTACATCCTGTGGAATAAGGAGACACTTTTGAAATGGTCCATGGCTTGATACTTTACGTTTAAAAACCCCCAAATGTTAGCAAAATGAATTACATGCCAGGGACTGCGAGCCTCATCGAGGACATTGATAGTAAGTCAATTGCGAAATGATTCAATATATTGGATTCACCCCGGCGAGACATAGCCTACACTCGACGTTGTGTAATGATGTTCGCTTAGACGCTTTTATAAAAAGCATTTATAAAAGTCATGTTGGTGTTACATGTTTTAGCAAATAATGTAAATCTAGTGCTGCTCTTTGCTATTGTTCCGCAAACTGAGCTAGTCTGATGAATCAAATAATACAGAGTTCACGTGAATAATAATTGCCTCCATACAGGTGTTCGTGTGATAACATGAATTAATGACAGAAATCTCAAAGTTCAACAGTATACATGTGACTCACGATGCTTTAATTTCCTCCTTTTTTCTTCTTCTTTTTTAAAATAGAAAAACACCTTGTTCTCCTTCGCGATGGAAGAACATTGATTGGGATCCTTAGAAGCATAGATCAGTTTGGTATGTATAGTGGCCTGACATTATTTTGCAAACATCTATTTTTTTCTTTTTATTTCAATATATTTTTCATAATTTACGCTCTCTCATGAAGGTCCATACTTGTATGCAATTCAATGAACACACTAAAAATGTAGAAAAATGTCTCTTTATTTTGTCCACACCGTAAAGTCAATGTTATTTGGACCCCCACGTTTTTTAAAATAGGGTTTTAAAATTTGTGTTCCACTAAGGAAAGTCATGCAGGTTTGGAATGACATGAGAGTGACAGAATATACATTATTGGTTGAATTATGTCTTTAAGACTAGTAGTAATGTGAAAAGAAAAACTGACTTTGCTCAGTATGAATGTTTATTTTCATTGTAAAATGTGCCATTATATTTGAACCTGCATGATTTTTTTTCTTCCACAGCCAATTTAGTTTTGCATCAAACAGTTGAACGAATCCACGTAGGTAAAAAATTTGGTGACATACCTCGTGGAATATTTGTCGTGAGAGGAGAAAATGTCGTCTTGCTTGGGGAAGTAGTAAGTACATGTATTCATCGTCCTGCTACCCTTGGGATGGTTTTATGACTTTGTGTAATATTTGCAAGCCATGTGGCGTATGATGAGACAACATTTCATGAGGGTAACAAATCAGAAATTTTGCTTATTTTATCATTTCTTTGGATTTTCCTTAATAATAGAATAATATGCTATTTTCCCCTTCCAGGATCTGGATAAAGAATGTGATCAAATCCTCCAGCGAGTTTCCATTGAGGAAATTCTGGAGGAACAGCGGACAGAACAGCAAGCCAAGCAGGAGTCTGAGAGATTGAAGCTACAGGCCGTGAAAGAGCGAGGTTTATCGATTCCTAAAGCTGACACGTTAGATGATTTCTGAAACAATATTTAGTTCTTTTTTGGATGATTTTATTTCTGTTTTATTGGATGGTTTTGTTTGGTATGAGACGACAGTCTGTCTTGACTTTGAAATCATTCTGTCCATTGATAGAGTGAGTCTGACAAGATTATGACTTCAAGATTTTGTTTCACTAGTTGCTTGTAAAGGCACGTTTTGAGAATTGCCTACCATCTTTGTTTTTTAATGGCTGATGCCATAGTGAAATGAAGGATGGACCAAACTGAAGCACTTGTTGACGTTTAGTTTAAAATGAAACAACTGTAAATGTATACAAGAAAAGTTTATTTCAGTGTTCACTATGTTATGGATATGACGCTATGGTTAAGTTGGTGTACTGTATAATGTAAAACGCAACAACACTGAAAATATTTTTGTTCTATTAAACCTGTTTTATACTGATGACAGGCTTTTAATTAATTGTTGCTCTATTTGTTTCTGAGAAACCAAATATAATTTTGATGTATTGTTTTTGGATTAATCTCCAGAAATGTTCTTAGTAGCCGATCAACACAGAGGGATGGTGTTTTAAAACATTAGGGTGTAACTATTTACACTACTGTAGATTAGAACACAGAGCAGAATTCTTATATAAAAAACTATATTTTTATATATGAATAATATAATTATTTAAATGTATTTTATAATTAATTGTAAAATCTCCACAATTACAGAAGTTTATTATATGCTTCTATTGTGCCCTCAATAGGGATATAAGGCTTTTCATGTGAAACATGTCCTTGCATCAATCGGTAGCTAGGGGGTGGTTTTGCATTTGTTCTGTTTTGAGACAATAGTTCATGGAGAGAAGGACATCAAAGTTAAAAGCATGAGTTAGACAACAATACTTTTTCACATAGTAAGAAGAGGACATGTCATGGCTACAGTGACTATATTAGACTAAATTTATTACAGTGATTATAATAATTTTATCTTGATGTTGAAGTGTATACACTCTTAATTGTTTCATATTAATAAGCTCAGAGTAGGCTATTTGAGCATACCTCAAATGTACAAAAGGGAAGAAATGCCCTAAATTTCACTATATTGGGTTTAAATGTGTTTATTATTAATAAATTACTTAAAATAATAACTATAACAAAGCACAATGATACAGGGGACTGTACAACAGCTAATGTTTGTTGAGTTTCACTCTCCCAGAAAGTTTCACTACAATAAGTGTAAATGAGAAACAGAAAACCTGGAGTGGAACAGAGTGATTGAAAAACCTTTGGGAGGTAAAATCTTCTTTTGAAAATTCCAGTCTGGATTTCAGTAGCCTATGTGCATTGTTTGGTGACACCAAACTTGATGCTTTGCTTGTTGCTTTGACTAGCTTGTCAAATTTAGTCTGAAACATAATTTATTGAGTAGGCTATTAAAGCGATAGTTCACCCAAAAATGAAAATTAGCCCATTATTTACTCACTCTCAAGTCATCCTAGGTGTATATAACATTCTTCTCACAGACGAATACATAAAAAAATGTCCTGCTCTTCCAAGATTTAGATTTAGTTTCTGTTTTGAAGTCCATAAAAGTGCATCTATCCATCATAAAAGTGCTCCACACGGCTCCGGGGGGTTAATAAAGACCTTCTGAAGTGAAGCGATGATTTTATGTGAAAAAAAATCCATATTTAAAACTTGATAAAGTAAAATAACTAGCTTACGGCCAAACACACATACGGATTCCACTTAAGTCTAAAGCGCAACTTATGTGAGTAATGCGACGTACTGCTGATATTTACACTACGCCATGACGCGCACTACGCTACTTCTGACGTCATAAGTTGTGTAAGAGGCGCAAGACTGCGTTTGGCCGGAAACTAGAATTTTACTTTGTAACGTATTAAATATAAATATTTTTCTTATACAAACTCAACGCTTCCCTTCAGATGGTCTTTATTAACCCCCCGGAGCCATGGAGAACTTTTATGATGGATAGATGCACTTTTATGGACTTCAAAACAGAAACAGCCATTCACTGCCATTATAAAGCTTGGAAGAGCCAGGACATTTTTTCTATATAACTCCGATTGTACTCGTCTGAAAGAAGAATGTCATACACCTAGGATAACTTGAGGGTGAGTAAATGGGTGAACTATCCCTTTAATATCTTGAATTGTTTTAGAAAAGCAATAGCACAATGCGCATTTGTGTTGGTCGGTCTAATTATCATCATGGCTGTGATTAACCCAGCAGCTGAATAACATGTGTTCAAAAGAATTCTTGTTCATGTCTATTGAATCAAATTGATTTCTCTGATAGTGATAAGTCAAAATTGTCCATTAGCCTGAACACAAAACTCGTGTTCTTAGGAAATGTTCTTGAAATGGCCCCACTTAAATGAAAGGGGAAAAAAAGTGTAATTCGTCTTTGCTATTTATTGGCCTTGACTTTCAATCCCGGGCTATCCCACTTTCTATTATTGCGCTCAGTGCCGACTGAAAGAGCGGGAGCGGCTTGAATGTGCTGCTATCAAATATCCTTTGACAGCCATGCATGCTTGTTCTTCAAGGCTCGTGCGTCACAGCTGCATTTGAACACGCCCCTTTCAAACGCTTGTTGAATAGGAATGACAAGGAAACATGACAAGCGCTAAAGATGAATCTCGTACACCGTTATAACTGCGTGCGTCCTCAACCTTTCGCATCGCTTCGCCATTTGAACACCGCTCTACCGCTGTAAATCTGAACGGAGCCACGGGGAAAGCCGCTTGGGACCCAGCCAAAAATTACAACTGAAAGCAGAAACCCAACCCTGCTTCGATTACGCACCGAGAGAGGGAGCACGCTGATAGTGACAGCGGCACTTCAACAACTCCTGTATGATCGACCGTACTCTACTTGATCCGTTTTCTGCCGTGCACCCTCAAAGGATGTAGACCTTGGCCTGCTGTCTTTGGCATGTACGTTTTAACGTGACTTGTCGCCAGTGGCTCGACAACGCTGTGTTTCAACAGGCAATGCCTTCCTTACGCCTTTTGTGGCGCAAACTACAACAACCACACGCGTGTGTCAGCGATTCGTTGTTTTACGTGTGTATACGTGTGTTGATAATTTAAAATGCCTAGGTTTTAATTTAAATACTTTCATAAGGACGGAAAATAGCGTATTCTGCTGGGAGGAGCAATAAGGAGCTCTATCTACTCTTCGGCTTCCACGGCAATATCACGGTGTTTTTTTGATGGAGCTGGAGAATATTGTTGCAAACACGGTACTCTTAAAGGCAAGAGAGGGTGAGTACGGAAAATGAAAATGTGATGTATTATAATTATTTTAATCGTATGTAGTTTGCTAGTTTTTACAGCCAGGAAAAGCCCTGAAACCGCTGCTCGTGCAGCTTTTGTGATGATGTAATCTCAAACAGATGCTGTGTGAATTTATCCAGTACGACATGCAACATTGTTTCGAACACCTCCAGCGGTTCTTTCATCTGTTATCGACGTCATGACGCCAGCGTCATAATGCTATAACATTGTATCTTTTGACAGTTGGTACGTGTTTACGGGTTGAACGCCCGAAAACATCAGCTTCCCACATCCGTTTAACGAGCTGAAAAGCGAGTCGTGATTTTTTTTAAATGCAAGTGAAGTGTGGAGATACTACAAACTTCTCGCGTTGAATAGCCCGTTTTGGTGGTATTTTCTATAGGCTACAGTTCATTTCCAGTGAGGTAGGCTATAACGTGAGCTGTGTCACTGTGTAAGGAAATGGTATGCTACAGCTGCCACCTTTTTAATGTTTTTCCACAAAACACGCACTACTGATGTTATCTCGGTAGGTCCGCCAAACCAGGTCAGCAGTCGATAAGGCGTCGCGAACTACGCTCGTCTTCGTTACCTCAAATACCACAATAACCGCTACTTCCTTTGCTCGTGTTTTGATATACGTCCTCGCCAGACGACCGTTATTACACTGAAGCTTGAATTGATTTAGATTCAAAGTGAATCAAATGTAAACCTGGTCCACAATCCTAGGGTAGGAAGAGTTTTAGTAGGCTATGTGTTGTGTTTTTGTCAGGCCTCGAATTGAATTACCATCTGGACAGATGATAAAGGCTAGTATAAAATAAAGAAACGTTTTTAGTTTTATATATTCCCCATTTTGACAATCAGTGTGAGAAATGATTTTAGCTAAGCTGCTCTCTTGAACCTGTGTGCATCATGGAAAATTATAACGGAGTCCTGATGGGTCTTGAGAACCTGTTTTAGATATGGAACCGGCTGTCTGTTTCAGAAGGAACATTAAAATGTAAATGCCATTTACATTTCACACTTCTCTTTTTTTTGCTTAGAAAGTGAATTTGAAGTGAATTGCTAACTCTTGAATCCCAATCTATAGTTACAATTCAAACATCCTTTCAAATTTTGCTGCTTGCAGTTTGTTGTGATCTCCAGATACATCTCAGTGCTTTCATTCATCTTGTGCTTCTTGCCATCTGTCGTGATACTTCAGAGCTCAGTTATGACATTGTTCAGCAAAAATGTCAAAATATGGAGCTGGTGAACCTTGTTAACCATAGCTTCCACAAATGTCTTGCACCATTGGCTCCATTAATTACCCAAATTCTCTTGTGGACTGAAGGCACAAGCCCAAACATTCAGTTCCTGTGCTCATTGTTGCCCTTAGCCCAGAGTTTACCATAAATGACCAGGTTTTGACAAGTGTTATATTTATAGTGTACCCTCACTCTGTTGTGGAACAGAGAGCACTAGCCTAGGCCAGTAATGTTAGCTGATCTATAGACAAATAATATAGATAATTTTTTTTTTAAATGATGAAGCTTGGTTTATTTAGCTTTTCCACACTTCAGATAGTAGACAAAAGAGTTTCTCTCAATGGACAGCAGGGTTTGCAGAGTGTTTGTGTGGACGGTAATGTGGGTGAGTGTACATGGTTTAATAGTTAAAGGAACATTTCACAACACTTTGTGCAAATATTGAAAAAAGCCTTTTACAAACATGTTTCTCGTCATGCTACTGCTCTTATTCATGTTGAAACCCTTCTGAACATACAGTGAACATCAGGAAATAAGTCTTTTTAAAGTGGTCTTGTGTTTATTGATGTGTGCAGTTGTCTGTGTGCTTGTGCATGTGTGTGAGAGGGCACTTGTTCAGTGAGGGTCTGCTTTGTTTGTTCTATATCCATATGTGTGACCCCCCCCCCCCCATTTGTTTATCGCTGTGTTTGGAGCAGAAAATGAAGCGCAAGGCACGCAGACTCTTGTCCAAATGTTCGACTAGCAGCAGATAACAGGAAAAGCAGAGTTTACAGGCCACACAGTCTGTTTACATGGCTGAAGCCACGCTTCCGAAATCATTAGAGAGTCCGGCCAGAGCCAGGCAGCCCCAAACTAAACAGAAATCCCATCTACGTCTGCTATGATATTCTGCTTGGAGATATTCAGGAGCAGACATTGAAAAAGGTAGGCCCCTTGTGTGTAGTCTTAATTTGTACTGAATTCTTAATTATTCATGTAGCCTGCCATAAGCCTATGACAGTTTGACTAACTTTCTCTTTGATCTGTCAGTCCACTTTGACGTAGTCAGAGCTCAGAAAACATGTTGCACTAATGCACATTATAATATTGAAGCCCAGTGAAGGATAAAAAGAGTTTACAAAAATAAATTTCTCACTCCACTCAACTGTGAGATGTAAAGGCATGGGGTTCTATATTATAGGGACTTCTTGTGTCACATCATGAATTGCGCTCTAACATTTTGGAATGCAGACACATTAAATTGAGCTAGCATTGCAGTATTTGCTTGCGCATTTGCGTAGAGCATGTTTTGGGTATGATCACCCTTTGCTGCCACCACTAGTGACATCATTTCCTACGGTAACACCGTGTTTACACCGGACGCAAGCGGCGTGACTTGACAAAATACAATAGAACCCATTATAATCAGTGATGCTGTCCACACTGGATGCGACGTGACCCGTCAAATTCCCAACAGTAAACTGATGCCTGGTTCTATTTCTGACATATTCCATATTCCTAACAAATAGGTTTGCAATGGTCGCGTTGTCATGTCCAGTGTAGACACAGACAGCCTCTAGCTGTTGCGGCGCAACTTGCTGCATCAAGTGAAGCGATCCAATGTTATAGTAAGTCCCAATGCACTTATGCCTACATTATGCAGTTCTTTAAGCCTGTTCTTTATGACCTGAAAGAATTGATTAGATTTATGGGGGAAGTTAATTCGCAAATGGAGAAATGTCAAGATGACATAAGGGAAACTTGTCAGTCAAGTTCATGACCTCAGATATCGGGTGTGATTTATTATAGACAGACAGTCCAGGCAGATGGGTCATAAAAAATAGCCTCATTGTCTTCAGTCCAGGGTCAGCTCAGAGTAGGATGTAAAGTCAACATGAAATCAAATCTGACCCCGTTTAGTTTTTTTTATGCAACGTGAATGGTTCATTGGTGGATGTTATTCCAAAGAAATATGTTTTTCTTCATAATCCTTAAATGTTTTAAGGTACTCTTCCTCTGAAACAACTTTGCTTTTCAGCTGATGACATTTATTATTTAGGCATTATTTTAGCAATTTTTCATTTGATTTAGCTTTATTCTATTATGGATCATCACCCACTTTTTACCATCCAACCCCTACTTTTTCCTCGTGAACAGTTTGATTAATTATGGTTTGGAGGTGGAATAAACAGTAAATCAAATAACAGTAAAAGATCTATGAGGAAAATAATTACTATCATTTGTAGTATCAAATCTCAGTATAGGTGTGAATCTTATCCTGCCTCACCATTCTATATGATCACAATTCAGAGGGTAATGATTTGATTATAAAATGATGCTCAATATATCACGATGGAGCTTCATCCAATTCTTTTTTTTAATAATAATTACTACATTAATAATCACAATATAGTTATTTTTTTTATTTTTTTTATCTTCGCTATTAAAAATAAGAACAAAGCTGCAAATAAAAACCAGTAGAACAAATACAAGAAAGAAACGTGTGCTTTAATGTGTGAAACGTGTGTAAGTGCTTTAAAATTTTTTTTTTTATATCTATTTAACTGAAGCTTTCAAGTATGAAATAATACAGAAATTGAATAACTATTTGTAGAAATAATCACTGAATAGTCTTTAGTGCATTAATTACAAATGAGTTATTATATAAAGCTGCAAAAGTTATTCAGTTAAGAGCTGTGAGTGATTCCCTCTTTTCTTTTGTTGTTTGATTAACATTAATGATGCAGATAGTAGCAGGTTTATTATATTAAGACCTAATGTACGGATCTAATTTAATGTTAAACATCAGACTTTAATGCATGTTCTTTTCGTAAAAACCGAAATGTGCCCAAATATCTGCTTTCAAGAAATCATAATCTGCGAACATCAGATACAAGTGCATAGGCGAAGGACATATGCATTTTTTTATTTTTTTATGTATGGTAAGAGTACTTTATTTCACAACAAAACATTATATTAATATGTATGATTGGCCTATTTCATTTTTAAGATATAAGATTATTTCGTTTTTAGGCAGAATTGTTCACACCCGCATTGTGATGCAGTGTAAAAACTATTATATTCCCATGTTTTCATAACTTTGACAATTGATTGTTGTCAGTGCATTTTCTGGACAACTGGTCAGTCTTAAAGGTGCAGTAAGCGATTTCTGAGAAACTGTTGAAAGTGAATCGGACCAAGCACAACACACTTGTAGCCAATCAGCAGTAGGAGGCATTTATGCTGTTTCATCAGCTCCATCTGATGTCAGTGAACGTGCATTTTTATTCAGCCACCGTTCCGTCATGCTGCACATGCGTGTTTGGCTTGTTTACACAAGTGTTCTTTGACGCAGCATACAGCAGTGTTGAAAAAGTATTCTTAAAATGCAATCTAAAAAATCGGAATAATTCATAATAAATAATTATTCACAGTATTTTGAAGGGCCCACAATAACAATATCGTGCATATTCATTAATGTGATGCATCGTTGGCACATGTCTATTGTCTAGGGAGGAAAGAGAGTGAACGAGGGAGATTTGATGAAAGACTACAGAAAGAGAGATGGCTGAGAGACATTACAAAAGAGAAATGGTCAGAAATATCACTGGAAAAAGAAGGCTTATGAGCTTTAAGACCCAAGTTAATATTAGAAAGGATTTTATTTTTCCTTGTAGTTCGTTCGTCATCCTTTCTTTATTTTTTGTGAAGCCTTATTTTGCTTCGCTTCAGCTATAATAAAGAGACATCTACTCTTGCATTGCATGTTTGTGCATTTTGGGGGCTGAGCCATGAATCGAGGGGTGTGTTTGTTTGGGTTGATTTCACGATTTCGATTTTATTTTTTAAATGTTTAACTAGTCAACTTAAAGGAGCTGGATGTAAGAAATGTATTTCAATGAATCATAAAATGGCCCTGATATGTCACTAGACATTAAGAAATCATGTTCATTTCAAATACTTATATCACTGACAACAGTAGTCTGGCCAGGATATTGTCATTTAAAAAGTGAAGTTGCAGCCCTCAACTGATGTTGATGTTGTCATGTTGTGTTTTGGCCTGAAGCGCCACCCTCCACCTATCTACCAATCACGAAGTCAGTAGTGTTTCGGCATCGGGGTTGCCAGCTCTGCTCTAGTTACCACAGCTACGTAGCAGCCTACGTTCCTGCTGGATCCTGCAGCCTATCTGGCAACCTCGAGTCAGGGGGAGGGGGAGGGGATACACCGCTCTACAGTAATTTGAAAGTGATTGCAGTACCAGTTTTGGCCACAATCTTACATACGGCTCCTTTAAAAACATAACTACAATATGATTCAAATAACATTCTCTTTGTTAACCCCCTGAGGTCGACGGTATCGCCGGCGATACCAGCTCGCTTTTTTTTTATCAGTGTAAAAGAAACTCATAAATACTCTGTTGACTTTGATTTTTCATAGGAGTTTCGTACATCAATCGATTCTGTTAAATGTGTATTATTTTTGTGTATACTCATAATAAAAACAAAGTGTTGAGCTTTTCGCCAAATAAAGAAAAATAAACACGAAGCGAGTTCTGCCTTCTCTCTGTCACTGTAGTCCATTCTGAAACGCGTCCGAAAATGAACTGTAACTCACCGAATACTTCTCACACAGACACGTGAGATGTCTTTATGAAGCTTGAAATCTCTTCTTTTAAATGAAGTAATTTATATAAAAAACAAATGTTTTCAACTCATGTAATCCGTTTGAAAGCAAGGAGAGGTACCGTTTTTCCTTCTGCCTCATTATCTCTATAATGAGTTGAGGCCGCCCCGCCCCCGGCGCTATTCAAATGGTAAATAGTTTAGGTGATCTAGTATGCATCGCATACGCCCCCCGATCAATGCCATAAAAACACAGTTTCTTCATCAGACTTAGCCTACTGATAGTTCATCGCGTTTTGAGTATGGCACGCTTCTCCAGTAAAGACGCCCTTCAGATGATTCTGGACAGCGAGGAAGAATGCATGATACCGGGTTGTTTCCTCAGAGGAAGATTGTAACTCAGACTACGAACGGCAGCATTTTGAAGAGCAAATTCCGCCGAGGACACAATTTCGGAGTAAGTTTTACTTAACAGTCTTTTGTCTTTTATTTTTCGTGTTCGCATTTATGAGGAAAAAACAATATTACGTGACAGTTCTCCATTATGGATGCGAGCGCTCTGAAAGCGCACTAAAAGACTTTCAAACTTTCACAGAGACCTCAAAACAGAAACTACAAATCCTTTCTTTAAAACGAATTTCGTTTTGTATCAATTGTATCTTAATTTTAATAATTTTTTCATTAACAAATTTCCTGGATTTAAAGTAAATATAGGTTAGCAATCACAACATAAGGTGCTTGAACTGGAGATCATCATTAACCAGACCGTAGCCTACTCGCCTCACATGTCTAAAAAATGTGAAATATATTTACAAGAAAGCTGGTTCTAAACAAAACCATCCAAAACAAAAAACTATGTAGCCTAATAAATGTGCATTTCTCTAGCAGTTCATGTGCAGTTCACTAGCCTACTGCGAAGATCGCGAGTCAATAGCCTATCGTCAACTTCATCTTTGCCAGAAGTTAAATTTAAATTGCGTGTGTGAATGAATGATGATGTTTTAGCAAACTGTATTGCTATACTGAGATGAGTAAAAATCGACTGAAATATGTTGAAATAAAATGTAGGCTATTTTATAAGCAACGTATTAAACTGCAAATTAACAATATGCCCTAATATTTCATGAAAACAACGTTACAGTCAGGCGAAATATGAAAGACAACATCTTGTTGACTAGATTTGGGTACAGTTTTTGCTGTAGAATATACTGCCACGTCAAATAAGCTTTTGTTTAGCAATTTCTATATCTATTTTTGTCAAAAATAAAGTCATCAACTAAGATGTTAGCTGTTCCAATGTTGACTATATTCAAACTAATGAATACATAGATAAAATGTAGGCCTATAATCATTTTTTTTTACAAAGAAAGAGTACACTTGAAATATTGTTGAAATTGTAATTATTGTTGTAATTGTAACCTTTTTAATAAAATAGCAAAACATATTTACAAGATAGATGTAAGCAAAATCTTAAATGGTCAATATAAGTCTTCTTCTAAATATATCTTTTGTCCTTGCATTGTGGCTCAGTCAGTGTCACACCTGAGTGAATGGCTCATCATTATGCAGAGTGGGTGGGACATTATATTCTCAGGTGTAAACCACTCATCGTTCACGCCCCCCTCGCATATTGGCTTTCCAAGCAAAACCTGTTTTACATCAATTTAAATCAATGTATGGTTTTATGTGAACGATAAAGCAAGACTATTTTCACATAATTTTGAAGAAAAAACTCTAGGCGAGGACATCCATTAGTCAAAAGTCTTATTGACACATATTTACTATGTTTTGTGGCCTTATTTCAGAAATTTTAGTTTTTAGTTTTTTCAATAACCATGCATAAACATTATTCTCTCAAAAATGAAAACATGTACATACACGTGGCTCACATATTATGGTAGCCCTGTTTGTGCTATATAGAGTGAATTTACACCTTTGCCATTAATATGTTTATATGCAACTGAAAAAAGCACAAATGTCAGGGCATGTCAGAACATCTCAAGGGCCCCAAAAACCCCCTCAGACCCCAGAGGGTTAACCATCTTTTCAAAAAAGTTATATTCCAAGTGCACCACACCTGAAGTGATCAACATGGTGTAAATGTAAAACAAATGACTTATTTGTTAAATATCGTTGCAGAAAATTTGCATGAACTATGAAGGCAAAACTTGTACAAACGTATCTTAAACATATCCTGTATACTATAGCGTTTGAAAGCAGGCGTCTATCAGTGAATCCCTAATAAATCCACTGATAAACTTTCAAGAAGCTTTCAAATGCTCCCGTGTGTAACTTTTTAAGCGCTTGGTGAAGACAACATGTTTTTGAAGCGTTGATCATTCTAGCCAATCACAGACATATTTATGTTGAACACGTGAACACAACGACCAGTCGGTGACATATATGTTGAGCACGTGAATGCAATGGCCAACCAGAGGCGTTTAAAAAAATCCATTCAGCATCACTCAAAATGCTAGAGGAAAATGCTGGTATCGTCATATTTTTTTAATTTCAGTACCAGCTTGGTACCAAAGTCGGTACTTTTTGCAACGCTAATCCTGACCCATCCCAATTTGTAGATTGTTCCATTATTAAGCTGACAGAATTACAGTAAATGTACCATGGAACAATAACTAAGAGCAGGCCTTTTAACCAGGACTTTAGGTAAAAAAAAAATTCCTTTGGCATTCTCTCATGGAAGTACCATTGTATTGGTTTCTTTTCAAAGAATGAGTGAGTGAGTGACTGTGTCTGAGAGATGGTGGGGGGTGAATTCCTAAGCAAGGCTGTAATCTGACCCTGGCCTCCAAAGACAGCATAGGCGATGTGGAGTGCACGTCGTAACCCATGACGACGGCGGACGAGGGGGCTCTCCTTCCCATTCAAGAACTCTGGATCTGGCAGACTGCTCCTCTTTGCTGGAAACTGCCGTGTGAAATCCTGAAGAATAAACACTATCCAGACCCATGTAAAGAGGTAGTCAGAGGCAAATCAGGGGACTGAAGTACAGAGAGCAAAAAAAGAGTGATAGAGAATGCAAGGCAATGAACGAAAGGAGAAAGAACTAAGAAGAAATATTGTGTCACACTCATAACAAGCGGGAAATCTGCTGCTGCTCCTTTGGCCAGATGCTAAAAAGTTGCGCCACTGTGTTGAGAAATTACATTCTTGTGTTGTTAATGCACAGCTTCCAGTGTTAAAATGCACGCTGTCGTAGAAGCGTCGTCTTATGTAGTTTTACTCTATCACAGGTGATTCTTGCTAAAGGAAGGATCTATTAGGCATGGGCAATGATTTTGGTGGCTGTATACAGTTAAGCTACTGAATGTTGCTGTTATTTTTTTACGATAAAACAGATAATTTAATAGTATCTAATAGTAATAATATTTTTTATATATATATATATATACATACATGCATACATATATGAGAAATCAATTACTATTACTCTGATTCTCAAAGAATGCATAAAAACGTGTTCTTTGAATACTGTTTTATTTGCTTTAGATCAAAATGTCTGTCAAATGCGTAAATGTGAATGCAAATTTATGATTTGATCTTCATTTGCTGCAGCAAGCTGAAGTTTTTGTGTGAATCCATTATTCTTTTGAATAATTCAAAGTAATTCACAGAAATGAATCATAGAAGTGTCAGTGTGCCATTTATTTGTAGTTAATGAAAATATTGCATTAATTTTAGTTAGTGCTACCAAGTACTATGTAGGCCCTATTGATATATTGGTGCGTATAGCATAATAACTGAAATTATTAGACATAATTCTTGGCAGTGTTCATTCAGTGAAAAACTGTAAATATACCATGATTATTTTAGACTAAATTAGATTTTTGATAAAAATAGATAATGTATTTACTGTACTGGTTGATCAAACAAATCTTTAATTTTTCTAAATAAAAAAACAATCGTTTTATGTTGGTTCATAGCAATGTTATACGAAAATAACAATGGGATATATTTTATTAACGGTCTTCTAAATGCTAAAATATGTAATTTTTTACTATTGCTACTTTGCGTAGGCCAGCCAGGCATACATAATTCTCACATAACATTTTGCTGAACCATTGTTTATCCACACCCAGTCTAGCAGTGACTGCCGCATTAGATGGATGTGTTGTGGTACAAGCAGCACAAATATGTAGCAGAAGTGCTGAAGCTTGTGTTGGGCCGAGACTGATAGGCGTGAAAATTGAATTTGACTTGCTGTAAATGGCCAGTTGGTTTGCGAGCGGACGTCTGTTGCCTTAGCTGATGTCATTTCTGTCTGATCTAATTCCACACGGTCAATATCCATACTAACTTGTTGACTGACTTGTGGCGTTGGTCACATTTAGAAGTGGTCGAGGGAAAGTCGCGTGTGTTACTGGCTGGGTTATGTTTGAAGTCAAACTTCAATGTTTTTTATTCAAATGTGGATGTATCAAGAGAAGAGAGCAGGGTGTTTGGGAAATTTATGCACATGTGCAAAAGTATGACCTCCACTGTCAAGGACGTGTCCCTTTCCTAGTTATTAGATATGGGCCAAATTGTCCCTCCACAATATTTGATATTCTCGATGCTGCTCTTGTGCACTCTATTATACACCACTCTGTATATTGTTAGAATGACAAAGTTTTAAAAGTTCATTTTTAGGATGGTCTACTTCAGTGGTCTAACAGCGTTCGTCAATGAGAGTTTGCATACACTTAACCTGATTATGCTTAATAATCTGACTAATCTAATAATGCATGTGGTTATATAAAAACATCAACCCTCAAGGTCATAAATGGCTTAAGCATAAACCAATCGACATTTTTGCCTCTTACCCCGATTTTGCCTGGCTTGTAAACACATTAACCTGCCATCTATCGGCTTATTGAAGTGCGCATGTGTGATATGTAACCTCCACACAGTGCGAGTGGGTCAATGTAGGGGAGGAGGAAATAAATGGCAAGCTCCGACCCAAGAAATTCTTGACCCAAGATATTATAAAAATGTGTTGGAAACACAGTTTACTTGCATTGATGGATTATCTGTTTGCATGTGAACCGGGACAACGGGTTAATTCAATAAGACGATTTTTAGGAGTTTTTCTTCATATCGGTGTGTATGTAAACATGCTCAATGTTAAAATGTTTGAAGGTGGGCTTTATTGTTCACAGAAGGCAAACATGAATTCCAGTGTAACGCTTCAGTTTTAGCGGTGAAAGAATGTGAAGATCTACTGTAGACATTTAGCTAAACATTTCATATTTGACAACTGTTTTATGATAGAAATGTTAAATGACCAACAACAGTAATATCCAGTCAGGCAAACTACTTTACTTTTTTGTGTAATTTTGCAATTTTGAATTTAAGTGATTCATGTTATTCATAGTTTAATATTCTGTCACAAGGCAACAGCTGTCACAAGGCAACATTGTCTTCCATACGTATAGTAAAATATATATTTTTCTTTCCTGTAAATAACATAATTACACCCCTCCCCTAAACCAGTATTTAAGACATAGTTCTGGCTTCTGGCCTTTCATGAAGCTATATGGTTTCAAAGTAGCTTTGTGGTCTTTTTTGGATATTGATTGACACGGTTACTACAAAAAGTTATTGTATAGAAATAATTCATGTCAATGTAAGTAAATAAGAACTTTATGAACTGCTCACTGAAGTGGTGAAGAGGTGCTAGAACAGAGTTCCAACATAAGGAAAGGTCAAGATAGTGTGACCTTGAGCTGTCTTGGTACTCATAGAATACATTGCTGAATGATTCGATAATTGTTGGCATGAACTGGGTTTTAACAGCCCTAGAAGTAATGGGCCAAGGTGTAATCGGGGAAAATAGGGGGGAAAATAATCCATCTGATCTCAATTTAAGGACTATATTAATGAATGTACACTCTTAAAAATATTGTCTATTTATTGGCATCTATGGTTCTATGAAGAACCTTTAACGTCCATTGAACCTTTCCATTGCACAAAAGGTTATTATAGTGGAAAAAGATTTGTTACATTTAAGATTGTTCTTCACACTAAGAAAAAAGGTTATCTTATAAACCGTTCACTGAATTGTTCTTTGAAATTATTTAAATAAATAAGACAAATAATGGTGAAATTTAGACATTGATTTGCTCAATCATTTTCTCATTCATTTTTTAATCCTAAGAAATTAATATAGTGAATATTTGAGTATCACCTGCTGTTTACTTGCCTGTCATTGTAGAGAAAAGCTAAATAATGTCTCCTGTAAAGGTTAGTGCTACAGTGGCGAGAATTTGGACTTGGGACTAGTAGATGGTGGCTTGTAAAAGTGTAAAATAGAGTTCCATTGCATTTTCACATTAAAATACAGAATGAACAACTTTTGATAAAACTAAAGCATGTCGCAACAGGTTTTGGGTGCTTGTAGTTGATGTTCCACCATGAAGAACAGCTCAGCGGTTGCATCATCAGTGAGGGCATTGACATGAAGCTAAGAATGCTGGAGTCAGAACAGCTAAACTTTCAACCACATTCTGTCCTGCTGAAGTGCAGGGGAGTTTTCTTTCATTTTCATCTGCCACATTTTCCTAAATGTTTTTTACAGGCTTTATTACCTGTCCTTGAATGCAGTCTCTTGCTCTCATTTTTGTGTGTGACGTAATGCAGTAAAGTTTTAAAAGCTCTTCTGAGTGGAGAGACTCTAATGGAAGGGAAGGTCCATCATCATGAAGTCTTAACCTCGCCTTCAGCCCACTCACTCTCCATGAGAGCCTGCTTGTGTTTATGTGAGAGTGAGAACAGAGCCAACTGTGAAATATTTAGTCTTAATTTGGACTGGCTGTAAAAAAAATACCATGCATCACCTGTTCATCAGCAGCTTTTTAAAAATGATTTCTTTTAGAGCTTTTTTGCCTTTTACTTTTGGAGGTAAAAGTGGGATCGATATGATTTAACCCTGTACCATGGCGTCAACCTTGAATGTTATTTAGGACAGATGACTGGTAGAATATCTCATTACATGTCTGAAATTCTGCTTTGCATATTACAAACCATGAGAACATGCTGCCATTCTTTGCATATCGCTTTGTCCGAACGAATACAGTGTGTCCTATTGATGCAAAATTTGAATAACCTCTAATATTACAGCATAGAGAAAAGTAGGATCAGATGTGGCATCCTTAATCTTGCACACTGTTTATTTCCTGCTGTACATCATACTGAGCAGTACGTGACTGAAAGATGCACATGAGAAAAATTAAAAGTATTAAGGCAAAAAAAAAATTCTCTCCTTTCAAAGTAAAGTTTTTGCATGGCAGGTAAAATCATTTTTATGAATTGACTGTATAAATCCATTGCTAAAAATATGTTATAAATTAATCAATTAAGCAGCGGGGGTAAAGTGTGCCAGATACCTTTGGGTAAGCTGTGCCAGTGGCTCTACCAATAGTAATTGTGAGCTTTGCCTTTAAATGTATGACATAATTTACGAAAATGTTGATTAAAAAAAATAAAATAAAAATGTTACTACACTAAAATAATAATAAGCCTATAAGCCCGCTGTATCACATATGATATGCACATTTCTAAGGCCTCTAAATGATCAACATGACCAACTTCGCTGAAAAACCTGTTGTACATAATCGTCTACTGTCGTCGGATTGATAGTTTAGTATACTCTTTAGTATAATTGTGAAAATGGTTCAATAAACTTGCATTTCAAGAAATTTGAATTTTTAGACTTATTTCATATGTGAGGTTTTACAGACTTAATAATGTGCAGCAAAATAAGAGATTGGAATATATTTTGTCCTTTAACATCCATGGAATCATTCCATTGCACAAAAGGTTCTTGAAATGGTTCTTCTATGGCATCACTGTGAAAACCCAAAGTATGACGACACAGCTCACCCCTAATGTGGGGGACGTTTTTGGAGGAGATTTTATTTCTATGGCCGTATACTGTAGATGTTTTCTTTTAGTTATAGCTGCTAACAGTTCTCATATAAAGAGTATTAATATTACCTCTATCTCATTTCTGCTAGCATAGAGGACAACATAGATGGAGCAGAGGGACCACACTCCTTTAGTTGAAAGCACAAGCAAATTCTCCTAAATATTTAATAGCTGATCAAATTAGGGGTGGGGTTTGGTTAGAGCTGAATAACAGCTGTTCCAATTCAGAAGAACACTTTTTCTTTTTTCTTTTTTTCTTTTTTGGTTTCAGCTAGGAAAAAGATCAATAGCACGAAACTAATTGGATTTATGCTCTGATCATAATGAATGCAGCACTAAACTTGGCTATTTTTTTGCTCAGGATGTTCTTATTGGACAGTGATGATGTGCCAAGAAACCCCTGAACTCGTAAGAACAGTCAGGTGGAGTCCATGGGTGGAATATGAGGAGCTTGAGGGGGAAGAGAGGGAGCGGCAGTGGTGTAGAGGAAATCAAGAACAGCTGGCGAGGAAGCTAGGGGCTCTAAGAGGAATAGCGAAACCACTTTGACCCCTTGTCCAAAACAACTACTGCGAATGTATTTCCGCTTCACCGCTTTGAAGTTCTATAACGAAAGCATTGTCAGATTTCTTGATGGCATTCCATGCAACCATTTAAGGCAACATCCCTGATTACAACAGGCCTTTTATGTTTCTCTAAATGACCTGTGTGTAAAAGAAAGAATAAGAGATAATCAAATGCCATATGCCTCTCCCTGATCTTTCATGTTGGGGCAGGTACTGTAACTGGCCTCTCCTACTTTTTTTTTCTTTTCTTTTTTTTTTCTCAATTGCTATCTATTGTTTTCCTGTGGACTTTGAGATGCTTCGGTGAAAGCATTGTGCGGCACACTTTGAGTGCAAATGCTTTGTGATGCTTGTGTGTTATGTAATTGTAGCACAAAGCATCCATGATGGCAGTCAGACCGGCATTGCTTTCTCACATTCCACACTCTCGCTATATATAGTGCCAAGGAGAGATACGACACCTGGCTTAAGTCTCAGGAAGAGTTTAATGATTCCTTTGTGTTACAGGTCCTGTTAAACATAGACAGAGTTACATGCTCACACAGCCACACACGCTAATTTGAAATGCATATCTTTCATACACACAGATATAGTACAAAAAAACTGTAAGGGGCCTCTACCCTGCATTTTTAAACACAGAAACGCATTCTTCGTATAATGGCCCCTTTTGGTTCACCATTTGGTTATCTTGCAAATGTGTTTTAATTAGGAATGTGCAAAATTGACTTTTTGGTGCGTTGCCTGAATAACTAGTTGATTAAACTGCCCCTATTATGCGTTTTCAGATATATTCATTTCATGTAGCATGTAATATAGCTGTTTGTGATTGTAAAAGGTCAAATTGCATGATAAATGTTGTTATTGTCCCCCAAAAGAAAGAACTAATTCTGAACTGCCAGTCTTTCCTACGATGGTTTATAACAAATCTCTTCTTCATTGGCTGCCTGTGAACAGCATCTACTTTGAAACATGCAGTTGTTGCTGAGGCCTGGAAGAGTTTGGTTCGCGTTGTCGACATGTTGAGAAGATTTATTTATTTATTTATTTATTGCTTGCACTTCCAAAAGATGAGGACTCAGGCTCGAATTTATATGGTAAAACCAACCTATCACTATGGGGCTGTTTACACCTGGCCACTTCATGCGTTTTCTCAGTCAGATCGGATAGCTATCCGATCGTGAAAAGACCAGGTGTAAATGCCCTCCGAAACGCATTCGAGACGGATTTGAATCCGATCGCTCAAACCACTTCAGGAGGTGGTCTGGGCCGCATTCCAGACGAAACTGGACAAGTGTAAATGCATCTGGTTGTTGAAACCACATATGTAAATTGTACTCCTCCCAAATATGCTAAAAAATAAACGTGTGAGAGCGTGTTATAGGCTATATGTAATGTTATAGCCAGATATACTACGACGCTATGGAACACGCATCACCGCATATGAGAAGCTGAGCATCTATTCATTAAGCCAACGTGCAAACTATCGCAAATCAAAGTGAAAGTAAGTCGTAGACGCTTAACACACAATCATCATCGTTAAAAGTAAATACTTAAAAAACGAAATGATCTTACCAGGGCTGTTGCCGCTCTCTCTTATGCGGTCTTTGATTTTGAAATTTTAGCTGATGATCAATAAAATGAAACTCATATCTGTTGCTTTCGGTGACATGCACTCCATTAAATCTGCATATAGCGCGGGAATTGAAGATCGGATTTAAATCCGTTTCGCAAAAACACATTTATGTGACCAGGTGTAAATGGAATCGTTTTGATAAATCAGATAGCTATCCGATCTGAGAAAACGCATGAAGTGGCCAGGTGTAAACAGCCCCTATGTATAGAAAAGCTGAGAAATCCTACAGAGCTGAAATTCAGAGATTAGTTTTTTGATATACGCTGTAAGCGGTAGACCAATCACAACAGACTTGAACATGTGACCACTCAGAGCAGAGTTGGCTTTCGGAAGGAGGGGTTTAGAGAGACTGAGTTCTTTATTGAACCAATTCAAACTCTGTTATTATTATATATTTTGATACAATGGGTTTTTGACCTTTTATGCAAATTCAAGAAATCCTAAAACAATGATGCTGGTTTTATGTTAATCTGATCTGACCAATCAGATTCATAGTTGTGTTCAGCTATGCAAGCTCTACAAAATAGAGTTGAATGCACCACTAGGGCTGTGTTCGATACATTGATTCGACGTTGTATCGTCACATCCTACTTGTCGATTTGAGTATTCTCTTTCATGAGATTACTGCATCTTCTTGGTCGGGTTACGTTTCTTCAAGCCGTAAACTCTGGGACAAGGCTTCTAAACTGTGAATTTTTTTAGGGGAGTGATATTCAAATGACTATTGTTTTCAGCCGCCACATTTATCAACGTACGATGGGATTGGCAGCATACGAATGTTTCATAAATGGCACGTGAACCCTGTCGTAAGATGATTTCTGCGCTCTGATCTGCACTCCTTTCTATGTTAAATTGATAAATGAGGCACATTATTTGTACAATATGGCATCATTTTCCAGCAAAAATTTATTTTTAATTATTTATTGTAAATTTAAATGCTATATATATTTAAAATATTTTGCATATGTAACGTACACATAATAGATTTAAAAATAATAATAATGTCAGAAAACTCAAAGCGATTATAGTAGGCTACTTGTTTCATTCTATATATTCGATTATTAAATTTTTTTCTACAATATTTTATTTAAATAATTTTACAATATTTTATGTAGATTAGAGTTATTATTTATTAGTATACACTACTGGTAAACAAGTTTGGAAGAATTAAGATTGTAAAAAAAGGCTGCATTTATTTGAATAAAAATATAGTAAAAACAGTAATATTGCGAAATATTACAAAAAAACCTGTTTTCTATATTTAAAAACATTTAAGTGTAATTTATTCCTGTGATGCAATGCTGAATTTTCAGCATAATTACGCCAGTCTTCAGTGTCACATGATCCTTCACAAATCATTGTAATATGCTGATTTGGAATAATTTAAGAGTTTTAAATTTGTTTATGAATAGTAGTATTTATTATATTTATTTATGATGAGGGAAGTACTGTCTGAACCACTGGTCTCATTGGGCCAGCAGAACGTTTTGTTTGACTTTTGTACAATAGGACTAAAACTGATTCACAATTACTGCTGAGTTGCTCTAAGGCCACACACTAGACAGACTGTGTTCCCACTCAACGTACTTGCAACAGACCCCATCTGACGTGTGTGTGTGTGTGTGTGTGTGTGTGTGTGTGTGTGTGTGTGTGTGTGTGTGTGTGCGCGCCAACAGATTTTGCCCCCGAGCTCAAAAGCTATTTTTAATTCTGGTAATTATCAAATGTCACATTAAGTATGCATGGCTTCAAACACTAATGTAGTGTCATCTATGTTAGTTGTGTAATAAATTAATGCCCAATCAAGCGAATTATTCTGACACCAGTTTTAACTTATATATTGGACCTAGAATTTAGAAATTAGCTCATGCTGGATAAATCTGCCTTTTAAACAAATGTGTGTTATGAGAATGCAAGAAGGATCATTTGTCATGCATTATATAAACAAAGACAATTCAAAATTTGCATTATGTTTGCATTCATAAAGTTTGCATTCAGGTTGGCAGCAACAAAACAGCAGCTCGGTTTTTCAGAAGGAATTTTCTAAGGCCAGAATGATGCTAGATTGTTATGGGTGGTTGGCAGGGCATTGCTATGCAGTTGCTAAGATAGTCTGGGTGTTGTTTATTTAATGCCATTGCTAAGGCGTTAACATAATGGCTTACATGTGTGCTGCTTTTACTCATAGGATAGTGAAACTGCCTATTAGATGCATATATTAGATTCTGGGATGGATTTTTTTTTTCTGTTTAATGAATTCTGCCCATTTGACATACTATTCATTTGACTTACTGCTTTTGACATACTAAACAGAAGGGAAGTAGGCATATTCAGAAGCAGAGATGCTCTCTATAATATTCTGGTCCCTAGTTATGGCTTGGTTTTTAATGCAAAAACTTGATCCCTTAGAAAAGTTTTAGCCTACCTATCCTCAACTTGTTCTAAACCTTTTACCCTTAATACAAGTAATCGTAATAGTGATGCTTAACTTAGTTGTAGTTAAAGTCTTGAGCATGTGTTGAGATACTGGCAGACAACAAAAGAATAGTGACTTCATAACCCTCATTTCTATGACCGAGCTAGTCATTTATGTTGAATATTTTTGAACTTTCAATAAAAAAACATTTTTGATGACGAACACCCTGTAATCTAGATAACTGCCTTTCTGTTGTTCTGTTTATGTTCTGATATAAACACATATATCAAAAATCAATATTACAAATATTTTAAATCTTTGTACTGCTGTGGAAAACGGAAGACACCATTTGTATTTATCAGAGTACAGCAAGAATCCTGTTTCATGTTTGACTGTCATTGGCTCAAAAAGGAAAATTCTGTCATTTATTTACTTGTCTTCTCATTGTTTCAAACCCATATGATTTTATTTAATCGGTGTGGAACACAAAATGTAATTTTTAAAGAATATCCTGGCCACTTTTGAAGACTGACCTTCAAAAAGTACTCAACACTACCATAAAATCTCTATATTTCTGTAACTTTTGAAGCCATAGAAATCTTTTGTTTGATAAACAGACAAAAATTTTGTTAATCACAGATAATCTGGATTACTGAGTCTCGAGAAGTGGGTCGGTCTGATTCGTAAATGCGTCTTACAACAGGTTTTGCTGATTGGATCAAAATATTTGTTAAAGCAGATATGACTCAAAAGAAAGATTTGTTCAGTATTCGGACATCTCTAATAGTTCATCATGAATGTGCCAAAAAGAGGTTGGACCTATGTCAAGATTCTTTGTGAAAACGTTTCAAATTTGTAACTGTTCCTTACATACTATCATATGACTCCAGAAGTCATGGAAGCAAAGAAATTGCATAGACTGCTTTTATAATACTTTTATGGTGCTTTTTGTCATGTTTGGAGCTTGACTGTCCTCATCCTACATTTTTCCAAAAATTACCTTTCGTGAAGAAATTCCTACAGTTTTGGGGTGAGTAAATGATGACAACATTTCTATTTTTGGGTGAACTGTCCCTTTAAATGGCTTAGACTTTATGTTGAATCTTTTACAAAGCAAGCACTGTTAAGTTGAGCCAAAGTGAGCATGGCCTGATTGCTAAGTTTCTCTTGGTCATGACTCCTTGAGTTCTTTTAAAAGCTGTTTGAAGCCAGTGCCTTTAAAGCGATAATAAAAAGACAAATGACCGCATCGCACTGGAACATTTCAACAAAAGGCCTCTTCCTCCAATAGTCCTGGCCTTCACCTTTGGAAAAGGCGGCACTTTTTTACATCCTGTGGCACAAAGGCTTCTGTTGTAGTTTGAGGGGCCACACCTTGGAGAAGTCCTTAAACACATAAGCACATGGACTTGAAGATCAACTATGTATAGAGAAGGTTTGTTTTCACTTAACACAGGTAGTCGTGTCACTTTTATTTTCTGTACCCAGACTGTGTTGGCTACCGTTAGTAGCCCGCGCCGTGGCAAAGCAGAGTTAAATAAACACCAGCTATGCTGAGGTTTTGTTTGATAGTTTCTAACACGTTGGGTGTCTTTTGGAAACCAGTTGTGTGTTCTCACTTATGTTGACATGGACTGACGTAAATCCTGATAAAGCCATGACTTTAACATAATTTCACGCTGTTTATTATTACACATTTTAAAATTTGGTGCCTTAATATCACTCTATATATGGTAACAAGGTTCAAATATGTTTTTTTAATTTTTATTGATACACAATATTTGCCCCGAAATTGATTTTCAAGGGCATTTTTTCCTAGACATGTAAAAACACACAGCTTGAGTCAATTTAGACTACTGATCGAAAGGTACGATTTTTTTAATGTATTCAAAAGAAATCTCTTATGCACACCAAGGTTGCATTTATTGGATCAAAAATACAGTAATTAAAAAAAAAATTTATAAGAATTTAAAATAACTATTTTCTATTTTAATATATTTTAAATAGTCATTTATTCCTGTGATGATACATTTCTAAATAACAGCATTTATTTTTCTGTAACAATCTTTACTGTCTCTTTTGATCCACTTAATGTGTCTTTGCTGAATAAAAGTGTAAAGGTGATGATACACAGAGCAAATTTTTGAGCAGTGTTGCTGGGCAATGTTGCCGTCAACGGGCTACCAGAGGAGACACAGGGCCCACGAACGATCTAAATTATCCAGATAGAAATGTATTGCCCATTTTCAATGGGAAAGTGCCCAAACAACAATCGCTTGGCAAGATTGCCCAGCCACATCGCTCAAAAAGTTTTCCTGTGTATCATCACCTTTAATTTCTTTTCTTTTTTTAAATCGTACTGACCCTAAACTCTTGAACGGTAAATGTCAAACACTTAATTTTAAAATGTACAAATGTACAATAAATGTAAAGTGAGTGATCATCTAAAATTTTTAATTCTGTCATTATTTGTTCCAAACTTGTATGCATTTCTTTCTTATGCTGCAGTTATGCCCTTGCTGGTTAATTAATTACTTTGGATATAGCAGTATTTGTATTTATGGGAAGTCACATTTTTGATAGTGGTTCGCAGATTCCCCCAAATGGCTCCGGCATGAGCACCAGCAGCAGTTGGGTAGATACACCTGGTATACATTATTAGGAAACATTGATAATGGATGAAAAACGGAGAAGTTCACTGAGAGGGCATTTTCATCCCCACATTATATATATCTTGGGTATTTTTACCCCAAGGCCTGGTTAATTTCATACACGGGTCACAGCCCACCATTTCTTACCCAAAAAGGGTCTACAAACTAGATTTTTGTTTTGTTTTTTTCTAAAATACCAATTGAGAGAACATTGGTGTATATATAGTGATGCTATGTTTTACCTCTATGTTTTACCTATAATGGCTATTTGAGTTGTTTGACATTATTGTAAAAGTGCTACACAGACGGTTAAACACACATGGCGTTGTAAAAAAACAATCTTTTTAATGGGCATGCTATAATTATAAGTATAAACAGCGTTCTCTCTTGTCTTCCAGGAAGATCCGCTTTACTTGATATAAGGCAGGTTTGGCCTTTTTTTTTCTTTCCTTTTTTGTTCAAGTCTATGAATGCTTTGCAAACATTTTGCTAACTGTGAATTCAGTGACTAGTTTCATTCTTAAAACATGAAAGTGAATAACCACAAATGGCAAAACAACAACCATTAGCACATTTTTATGTCATTCTATTAGATTTTTTTATGTATAGATTTTATTTTCCCTTATCCCAGACCAAGGGAGTCCATTTCCACTGAACAATTTAAAACAAATAGATGTATTATAATATTTATAATTTTAATGAACAAATAATTATATATATATATATATATATATATATATATATATATATATATATATATATATATATATATATATATATATAATTTTTTTGTTTTTGTTTTTTTTGTTATGTAAAAACCCGTGGGCCAAAAGTGCTTACAATTGAAGAAACGGTTACTGTATAACAGAATACCAGTCCAAAGCAGAAGTCTTACACATTATGTCACGTCCAATCACCATGTGAACATGAATTAGTTTTGAAAATGTAGTTGCTTAGTCTGTTGTGCTACATTATCAGATTTTGTCTGCATTTGGGTGCTTTCAATGAGTTTTTAAGAAGCTGGGTTGACATTGAGGTAAATAAAAGAATGCCATTCAAACAAGCACTACAAATTAAAACCCTAGGCTTTTGCATGATTACATGCCACTGAGGTTTGCATTTTGCACTATTTGACTGTGTGGTGTAAATGCAAATCGCTTTCCAGAAACTGACATGGTGCCCACACAAGAGAAGTCTGTTTTCTCTTCATTCACCTCTGCGTTTGCATGCAGCTTAATGGTGATCAACGTCATCTTTCAATTCATTGATTATGTGGTAGTCTTTCTGTCATTGTATGCATGCAAACCAAACGGGCACCATTTTGCTTATGCATGCTTTTGATGTTGATCTCTGACATGGAGTTTATTATTGTGGTATGGTGTGTTTGAATGTTGCCAGTGTTTCCTGTTTGACATCTGCTGTCAGCCATCACAGCACAAGAGATGCTAGATTAGAATGTGATGTTTGATACACTGTCAACAAGCAACCGATACTGTAATATTTAGTAATGGTTTATAAAGATGGTAAAAGCCTTTTACACGTTTAAATTGCTTCAAAATAAAAAGCGTATTTTGTGTAGCTATTTAGTTAGCCTTTTATTAACTGTTCTTTAGCTTTTATTATATTAAATAAATAAATAAATAAATATAAATAATAATTTGATGACAGTCTTCAGATGCTCTGTAAACACTTTCAGGTGTCATGAAAATCGGTTTTAATTTTACAGAGCTGAATGTTCCCCAAACTACCCCACTCACTGATCATTTAATCTTTAAAATCATTTCAAGGTCATTTTGACATGTATTTTGATCCGCCAGGATAAGAGCATTATTTTTTTACCGTTTCATTGAAATTAAACTGTTCTAAATAACCAGTTAGCAGAAAAGAATCAGACTTCCTATCACCATAGCACCAGTGTGACCCTTTCGGGACGATTTGTAGACCATTTGCAACCATGATTGATATGCAATATCGTATTGTTGAAGAAATTTGCCAATCACAGTGCCATGGAAACACTGCCTTCTCATATGAGACTTTTCACCTGTATTTCTACCCTTACATTCTCAGTTCAAACTGAGGCAAAAGAGATGCATCTGGTTACCCAGGAAAAAAATGGGTAACACTTTATTTCAATGGTCCATTTTAGATAATCTACTAACTAAAGTACTTAATTGATTGTCAAGTCACCTTTATTTATATAGCGCTTTATACAATACAGATTGTTTCAAAGCAGCTTAAAGGCGGCCGCACACCGGACGCGCAGCTCAGCGCCACGTCGCGCCACGTCTAGGACAACTCTCACCTGAAAATCCGATAACATCAGCAATTTTCTGATTTCTGTAAGTAAATATAAAACTAAATGTATATTGCAGCACAGGGTGAAGTCCGTATATACATTAACTACGATTTGAGACACATAAATGTAAATTTAATATAAAACTACGTAAATGGCGCTCTGTGGCGCAGCAGGATTTTGAACACCGTCCTGAGCCGAAAGGCGCCGCCGGTGTGTGTACTCTCATAGAGAATAATGTGTTCGAATTTAAAAGACGTGGCGCGGCGCTGAGCTGCGCTTCCGGTGTGCGACCCCCTTTACAGTGATAACAGGAAAATAATGATTCAACAGTGAAAACATCGGCTGTAAAGGAGCTCTAAAAAGAAGAAAAAAGTGTCACTGTTGTTCATCTGAAATCAGTTCAGTGTTTATTCAGTTCCTTTGTAAAAATGATCAATTATTAAATTAGTTCAGTTTGGCTATAAAGCAGCTCTGCAGAAAACCGTTATGTCATCGTCCAGCTCAGTTCAGTTCTCATACAATAGTGTCAGTGCAGTTAGATCAATAATATTGTTAAATATTAAGTGTCCCCAACTAAGCAAGCCAGAGGCGACAGTGACAGGGAACCCAAACTCCATCAGGTGACAGAATGGAGAGAAAAACCTTGGGAGAAACGAGGCTCAGTCGAGGGGCCAGTTCCCCTCTGGCCAATTGAAGCAACTTGGTGTGGTTGTCAACTAACTTTCATTAGAGTATTAGTAGACGGTCTGCTTAATATCTGTTAACACTTTATTACAAACTAAACTTTTATATACTTAATGATCCCCAACAGACATTCTACTGCTTTGCAACTGCATGTCAACTTATTCTACTCACCTGAACCCTAACACCTAACCTTATGGTACCTTGGTTTTGAAGCCAAAAAAGCACATTCATCCATCATAAAAGTAATCCATACAGTTCCAGTGGGTTTATAAATGCCTTCTGAAGCGAGCGATGCATTTTTGTAAGAAAAATAAATATCCATATTTATATCTATAGACTATAATATAATATCTGGCGATAACCATAAACACCTAGAATGGCTTGAGGGTGAGTAAATTAGTTACCACTCTACAGGTAAAGCGTTGTCGGGACAATTCGGTTCGCGTATCTACACCGAAGTGATACAATTCTGTATCAAAAATGTTAAGGCCAGACAAGTAGTTTTTTAAGGCTTGGTTTATAGGGAATTACAAACCTGCGCATATATTCAAACGCGCATACCAATAGACTGAACTCGTAATATGCATGTGCACGCCATCAGCGTTCTCACAGGTTTCGCGTTTAAAGTCTGTGTAGAGTTTTCTGTTAAAACGGTGTTGTGTTAGCGGCCCCTAAGTTAGTAACTAATGATCGTTGCGACGGAAGTGAATCAATCAAATTAACTTTAGCTGGAAAATAACTTTATTCAAGAACCGCTATAAAGCCAAAACAATCTCGGTTACTTTAAACTATCCTTGTATCTCTGTAAAGCCACTTTGGAACAATCTACATTGTTAAAAGCGCTGAAGATGAATTGACTTGACTTAAATTATGGGATTATTAAAATTTTTGAGTGAACTAACCCTTTAACCTAACAATCTACTAAAGTCAACTAATACTCTGATGAGAGTTAGTTGACATGTAGTTGCAAAGTTTAAAGTCTAAATTGGATTTGAAAAAAGTGTAAAAAAAATTTACAACTATTTTACACTTTACACCTATTTTACACTTACACCTTTTTTACACCTTTTCTACACCTCTTATTTCTTATAAATATTTTAGTTTTTGTATATTGTCTATTATTTCCTCATCTACATTTTTTTTGCATTTACGTTTTTTTCTTTTTCATGTAGGCTATGTCTCTTGCCTCCTCAGAGAAAACGCCCTTGCTGTAAAAATATACCTGCTACCTCATGTTTGCAACAATACAGTGCACGTACAGTTGGTTTTTTCTGTCTGGTTGATATGGGCCTGCTATTTTTCATCTGATTTGTTCCCTTCCTCAGGATGTGGTTTACTGGTGAACAGTCTGTGAGGATGAACAATTAAGCAAGAGAATGCAGTCAGCAAAAGCATGCACTTGTGTATCTAAGCTCTGCAAAATGAGTGATCTGTCACTGATAAAGATTTATAGTATTCCTGTACATATAAAGTCGGCATGAAACGGAAGTTGTTATAGTCTTTTCTTTACTTGAGACATATCCAAGTGAAACGACTTCTTGAACAAGAAATAATGTAGTTATTGTAGTTACTTCGAGACTTGGTTTTGCTATTACTTTTTATCTAATGTGTGTGACAGTGAGATCACCTCGCGCCACTAAACAGAATTGTATTAGCAATATTATGCATCTATTTTAGTTCAATTAAATGTTGTATAAATTACTATATAAATGATGTGCTATAGTAGGGAATTAAAATATAACATTTTTAAATGTTATTTTATATAAATTATTTTATAAATGTATAAACCAATTATTGATTATTATTCATTTAAAAAATTTACTTGCCCTCTTTTCATTCCAGACTTGTATGCTATTTTTTTTTCTTTTGGAACAAAAAAAAGTCTTTAAAAATATTATTCAGAATGACTTTTGGATGAGTAAATGACATATAACGAATAACAAAATAACTACATTTTTATTTTTGGGGTCAACTGTCGTTTTAGGTCAATAGGCCTTCTTCATTTATCTGTCATGCTTGGTAACCTCCGCCATATCCGATGTAGCGGTAGATGTGAGCTGGCTTACAAGACATCATTGAAAAACCTCTCCCCAAAAGATCGACTCTATAACCATACAAGGAAACAGCAGTGCTGCTCCGTTGCAGATTTCTCGTCAATCAAAATGCGGTCAGGTTCTTCTTTGGTTCACACAGTCACATGTATATTTAGCCAGATGTATAGCACACACATTCACAGAGTAGGTAAAAAAGCGCCGTTTTTTTCCTCAGAAAGTGAAACCAGGTTGTGGCTGGTCGGCTGTTTCTTTTCCTCTTGTGTTATCACACATTAATATTTCTTAAGGAGCTCTTCTAACCGAGTCTGTCATGATAAAAGTGTGGTTAATCAAACCTTTTAAATGCTTTATGGGGCTCTGAAAAAACTGTGATGGCTGACGGCACGTGTTTAATTCACTGCGTGAATTTTTCAAGCAGTCCTCCTGAGTCTTTTAGTTTAGTTTTTCACAGGTGTAGCCAAATGTTTGTGATGGACATGTGCTCTGCCATGTTCACTTTTGCAAAAAAAAAAAAAAAAGTTTTGTTGTCAATTTTACTAAAATGGCAGTGGCACACAATTTTATTTAACGAAAAGAACATTTTATTATACAGTAATATGCAAAATGTTTGGACTGGTTTATTTGAATAAGTTCTTAAAACATTCTAAAAACGTTGTTAGTGCATTTGTTCATATTTTTCTGAACTGAATTTTAATTACAATGTTCATTAAAACCATAGTATTTTAATATTTAATATTTTATTATTATCTATAATTGTATTTTAGTTTTTGGTTTTATCATTTTTGACTAAATTAAATAATTTAAAACAAAGTATTAATGAGCACCATAAGTAACTTAAAATGTCAGTTATGCAAAATAATAGGCTACTAAAAAATACTAGATTCTCGTCATGTGTTCATTAATTTAATACTTAGACTAATATTAACTATTCTTTCAGCCACAAAAAGAGCATAAAGTTTTCTTTTTAACAATTTGCCGTGTTTGATTTTTTTAACATTACTGCTTTTGTTTTCCTTGGGTTTGGAACAACATGATAGTGAGTAAATGATGGAATAGTTCAGCCTAAAAGGAAAAAAAAATTTTTCCATTAGAAACGGGGCTAGCAGAATGGATTTTGGTATGATTTCAAGCTATGAAGACTAAAGGTTAATAATTGATCATAATCCATTATAAACAACTGATGTTGAACATAGATTGTTTATCAAGTCGACTAGGTGTTGCATGCAATCGCTTAGGCTACTCGTTTTTCCATGACACCGCGTCTGTCGAGTCGATACCTGTTATGGTCTCACCACACCACCATCTAAAACACCAGCACTCTGGTTGCAGAAAAAGAAAATAGACACTGAATCCACAGGATCAGGAGAATGGATGTCGTAATGTGAAGTTGAAGTGCACCAAGCACCGAATCCCCATAGAATTAATTTGAGAATCAATGAGAATGTAATTTGAGGCGTTATATGAAATACAGAGCATTGTAGATTCTGTATTATACATGGTAAATATATTTAAGTTGAAACTACACTGGCATTTCAGCAGCCTGGATTTTATATACTGAGGTGGTGTAAAATTGTTGTAAATGGGTTGTACTTCAGTTTGTGGATTGCGGTCAATAAACAAATCCTTAATGTGACGCTCACAGACGAGTGAACATGATTACTTGAACAGGTTCTGCAATTTATTGTAGTGTTTTATTTTACAGTTGTTGTTCCTATAACAACTCTGTTTCCCATTATTTTAATTGTTATATAACTGTAGTTAATGTGCTCTCTAAAGACTTACACCTCTGAATCACCAAGTAAAACAATCAACTGTAAAACGGCCTAAAGTTGCAGTGCAGGAAATGACGACTTGTTACCGTCATGCGTGTGTCTGCCGTTGCTCTCCATGTTTCTGACAGATGCATGGCGTAACCTTGTGAAGCATATTTTTATATTGTGCACATTAGGTCATATCTATAAAAACGAACATGAAACAAAAGGGTGTAGTCTGAGTCTTGTGGAACAAATTAAAACAGGCTCACTAATTCTTCAACTTAATATGGCCTCCTTTTCTTTCTTTTTTTTTTTAAAGCTGGTCTCTGACATGAAATACATTAATGTGTGTGTAAGGACACGGAGAGACAAACAATTGATTTCCTGTCATTCTCTCTCTATGGTGTGTTTGTTTTAGTGGATTGATCACTCTATGTACATCGAGGGTACTTTATAAATGCTGCCCAAATTGTGATATCTATTGTCAAAACAGGTTACCAATTGTCGTCAAAAAATAATAGCAATTAAGTCTCAAAAACCATGGAATAAGGCAACCCAAGTAAATTTATTGTATGGTAGTGTATACAACATTTTTTTTCCAGCATTTGAGCATGTTTTTTTTTTAAGATAATGAGACTTTTTTTAGACTAACTTTTTTATTCAAATGTGTGTCCAAATTTTTGACTGATCCAGACAGATTGAAATAATGTTTTGAAATATCTCAATGTCCAGACCTTCTATGTTAATACTGTCTCTTTGATTTTAGATTTTATTTAAATTGTGAATGTGTATGACATCAAGCACATCCTAGGACAATTTTTGGACATTTGCAGGACCTTCTCAAAACACCCAAACCCTGCTGGTCAGCCATCATGGGACACATTTTAAAATATAAATTCTGTTGTATATAATAGGGTCATGTTTGGAGACCTACAGGACTTTTTGTAAAGACTTTTTTGTACAGGAAATATTGTAAAGTATTACTGAAGCTGTTTTTTTTTGTAGAGAAACTAAAAAATGCACAATACGGTGCTTATACCATTCCTAAATAAAGATACACACAAGCACCTGACCGTGCTGTGGCCCACACACAGTGCCATGACTGGAATTCCTGGACTGAATCCTCACTCATTTTGAATATGAAAACAACACAGTGAGTTTGCCAAGAACCCGTAATTGCTAAACGCTGGGATCTGCGTTCCTTCATAATATTTTCAGCTTAGCCGTGTGTGTATGTGACCTGTTGTTGACTTTTGAGGAGTAATTCTGTAGTGATCACTAATGAATGATAAAGATGAAAGTTTTGACAAACTGTCTGATTTGTTAAGACTGAATATTTGCACTGTCATTTCGTAAATGATTAAATTTGTTCAGACAGTGTTTTTAATAGTTTTGCCATAGGGAGACATATGAGAGTAGTTGTTGCTGTGGAATGCAAGTGGATGAAGCACTGCAGATTTCACCAATGCTCTCTTTCATCATCTCATGTCAAGCACACCAGAAACCCAATAATTTAAAAATAAAGACAAAGTAAATGGTTACTGCAGTTCCTCTGATCTGATGCATGTCGAGCTGATCTGAGCACATATGTACAATACATTTACATAAAGCCGTGTACGCCTAGCGTCCACCTAAACCTCTCCAAATATTGAGACCGGATCCCTATCCCGCTTCAGTCATTAGGGTGGTGCTTTGACTTCGCTTTTCCAGCTGTAATAATCAGCAAGAGCTCCTTCAAGCTCTCTAAATATCATTCTCAGCAAATTCGATTCTTGTTTATATTACTCGGATGAGTGAGCATCAAGCCTTCTGACCTTCGCTGTCAATCTGACTCTTCTAGTTGGCTCTGAGATGGACTGAAAGGAAGGAGGTTAATTACATCTCTGTTTTTTTGACCCACTTTCTTCCAGGTGTTTTACATTGTTTGATGCATTGACTTCAGCTGGCCCGTGATGCATGCTCTGACTTGAACAGACCTCTGGCAGGAAGATAAAGCAAACATTCTTCTCTCGTGTGATTGGCATCTGGTTTTTTTCTGTGGCCGTCACTTTCCCTTAATCTGTTACAAACACACATGCATTAAAGATTATGTAAGCTGCAAGTTTTTGGCAAATTCTCATGATCAGATCATTGTTGCGGATGGTCTACAGTATTCATCTTTTTCTATTTTCGACCTCAGCAGTGTTTTGGGTTTCATTTATAATCTAAAGGTTTGTAAAATGAAAAACATAACTTAAACTTGTATGACCCATGGGTTGGTTTCTATTAAAACTAACAAATTTAAACGTTTGTGTGTGTGCATGCGCCTGTGTGTGTTAAGCAGTGTTGAGGGTAACACATTAAAGGCACACTATGCAAGATTTGTACCTTAATATAACAGCGTCGAAATAATTTTGATGGTAAACAAACTCTTGCCGCTGGCAAAATCAGCAATGCAAGTTTGAGAGGTGGCACCCCAACAAATCTCGCAAGAATCATCACTTGCTTTACGGCACAACGTCACATACATCAACAACATATGAAGCAGCCTCTATGGAAGACACTAGCACACATTTCAGACATGAATCATGGCAGAGTCGACGAAGAAAACAAAGAAAGTGTGGTCGGAAGAGTGCAGAGACGGCTCTGCGTTAATGGTATTTACAACAGTTAACGTTAAATACAAGTATTCCACAGCGACTCTAGGGGTCGCTGTTTGAGAAAAACGGAAACTGCATTGTGTGGCGTGTGCCTTTAAAAGTAACGCGAGTTACATAATCAGATTACTTTTTCAAGTAACTAGTAAATTAACGCATTACTTTTAAATTTACAACAAAAGTTAGGTATTTGTATTTCCTTCAGCCTGAGGCTTATTCATTTCACTCTTGTTGTGAAAAGTCTTTTACATTTGCCATCATATACATTTTTTTTTAAATAAAAAAACAATCAAGCAAGCCCAGTCCACATAAGAAATAGTATTGCAAAAGTAACGCAACACTTTACTTCCATAAAAATGAACTAATTATGCAATTAGTTACTTTTTTAGGGAGTAATGCAATATTGTAACGTATTACTTTTAAAGGTAACTTTCTCCAAAAGCCCGGCATTTCAATAGGAATCCACTTGTTTGGAAATTTCGCATGAGGGAGAATTGGGTTAGTCACACAAATTCGCTGCGTAAAGAAAGCTTTTTTGTTTGCACAATTTCTCAAAATTTCATCAGTTTGACCGTACCCTTAGGTCCCTATTTTAACGATCTATGCGTTGTGCAAGTGCAAGTGCACTTAGATCGTGTTCGAATATACTTTTGCTAGTTTAACGACGGGAAAAATGGTCAGCACGCCTGGCGCATGATCTAAAAGGGTTGCCCCTATTCTCTTAAGTAATGGATGTGTTTTGGGCATATTGTGCAATAAACCAATTGGAGTCTCATCTCCCATTCCCTTTAAAAGCCAGTTGCGCTCGCGCCATGGCGGATTCGCTATTTACATTTTTGCAAGCAGAAAAAAACTAACGCTTCTCTGGCGAGGAAACGGATCTGCTCGTGCGCAAATTTAAAGAGTGCAAGCAGACCATCTACGGGACAAAGTGTACGCGCATTGTGGACCCGTCTATAGGCGCATATTACTAATATCTTTAAATAAAAAATAAAATAAAATAAATAATGACCCATGGGCTGGTCTGAAAACGAGGTGTGTGCAGGCGCATTTGGTTGCTATTTTGAGGCAACTGAAATGAAATAGACTGCACCATTGACCAACTGAAACCTGGTGTAAAGTTTTAATTGTATAAATAATATACAATAATAAAATAAAAACAATAAAATTTGTTGGTTCCAAAATATGACATTACAGAAAAATTACAGAATTGTCCTGTGATACAGTGTGGCCAAAAGTGCCCATAGTTGAAGTGTCCTGTCCCAAATGCCGCACTTGATGTGTATTTACAGCCAGTAACTTGCAGGAGCGTATACTAAACTGAATTTCCTGCAAATAAACAAGATTTGAAGGGAATGTAAAACATGTATGCATAATGTACATTAAAATGCATTCTGTATTTTCGTAAATAATTGTAACCAAAGTTAAAATGCATTATAATATTTGCAGATTCCTTGTAATGTCTTAAATTGGTTGTTGTCATGTTAAAATAATTGTTAATAGACACACACACACACACACACACACACACACACTGAAATCACCCTGCCAAGTATGAACAACTTACTGTAACATTCCTCTCATATTTATTTAAGGTGGCTGAATCTGGCTAGTACTAACATCCCTTCAAAAATTCTGCCGTTTTGTGGGAAAGGATTTGATTTGTGGCTAATTAGCAAGGCCTGTCATATACGTGAGATGAATGTCTTTAAGGACCAGTCTTGGGCTTTACCTTCCCTGGTTGTTTGTGTTTGGAAACATTCAGCACTATTCACAATGCTTGAATTGTCAAATGCTTCATGTTTCAATTCCAGAGCACCATACAGCAAATTCTCCTTAAATCCAGAGTGAACGAAGTGATAAAGAGCACTTTTGTAACTAACAGTATCTAACTGTAGCAGAAGCTGCTCTGTTTTATTGGCCTCTACGAGTTTGAATGTTTCAAAAGGAAACCGTTATTGCAGAGCGTGACATAGTTTGTTGTAAAAGCTCCTCTTTTCTCTTGGGAGGGAATGCATATTTTTGACCTGTGTTGACGTCAGAAATGACATACTCGTTTTAACTAGAGCTTACTTACTCTCAGGCTGAGAGACCAGATGCTGACATGTTTTATTACACTGCACATGTTCAAAGTCACAAGGAGATTTCATGAGGTTCAAAGCTAATTAGCGGTCACATAAAGTATCCTGGCATTTAAAGTCAGCATGAAACGGCATTGTCCTGTAAAACTGTATCTTATTCATTGGGATTTGATTGGAATTTGTGATATTTTATTATTGGTTCATATGATTTTTCTTTTCTCATGCACAGTTATTAACCCTGTAAAGCCTGACAAATCAAATAATAGTCAGATTTTTTTTTTTTTAATGGAACAGTTTATTAAATCTGTGTTTTATGTTGAGTATTATATTTGACACATCAGGCTTTTATGGCTCATGACATATAGTATGAAATAGGTGATATGCAATTTGGTCCAGATGTTATTTATATATGGCCAAACATTATGATAAACTTATGAAAGCTTGTAATAGCTGTCTGATAGCTGTTTATAGTAGACTATTATATATTAAAATATATCATATATTTATACGTATAATTCGGAGATAGAGTGACTGATATTTATGTCTTATTAAAATGATATTTAAATGTTTAGTCTTGTGATCAAAGCTCAGTAGTTTTAATAGTGGGTGCAAAACATATAATGCAGAGCAATACAATGATGACTGAGAGATGACTGACCTTCCTCAAAATCCTGATCGTATTTGATTGAATTTTTTTTTTTTTTTTTTTTTAAGTCATGTTAAAATGTATATATGAATAATTGAGTAAACGTACAGTAAGTTGCGTCTGTTTAGTAAATGTTCATCCTGAAATAATAATAATTTTTTTATATACATTTTATTAATAAAATTAGAAACAACTTGTATATCAAATGTGGTACAGCAGGCTTTATAGGGTTAATCATTTAAAGGTTGTTTTTCTTTGTTTACACTGATGTTGATTAGAATTTTTTCTTAATGACCAATTTTGTCTTTTTTCCCTGTCTAGGTGGAGGAGGAAAACGGAAAGGAAGAAGTAAAAAATGGAGGGAGATTCTTCGTTTTCCTCATATCAGTCAGTGCACAGAATTGAGCAAAACAATCGGTAAAGTATCGACACGCAATTTGTCTTGTTCATGAACTTCCTGTTATTGTCATGCTCCTTGTCAGCTGTGGTGTTCTCCTTGCCAAATTTCCCTAACGGTGATGTCATTTTGCAGTTCAGCATTGTTTAGTCATCTCTGAGTTTACATTGTCATTGTCATTGTCTGAATCCCAGTTTGCTTACTATCTGAGAAATAGTACGAGAGATAAGCATTGGTGCGTCTCAAATTCCAGTAATATGTCAAAGGTGCCTGGATGTCATACTTGTCCCAGTAGATTTGCAAAATATCCAACCTTGCTTGTTTTTGATCTAATATTGTGCACAATTTCTTGAGCTACAGATGAGGAGGAGTGACTGTCATCCATCAACGTTTTCAATTGTTTAACAGTAACAACCAATTCAAGACTTAGTTTTCAAATTTTTTAAAACTGTGAAATATTATTACAATTTAAAAGAACAGTTTTCTCTTTGAAAATGTTTAATTGTGATTTATTCATGTGATGCCAAAGCTGAATTTTCAGCATTATTACTCCAGTCTTCAGTCTCACATGATCCTTCAGAAATCATTCTAACATGCTGATTTGCTGTTCAAAAAAACAAATTCTGATTATAATCAATGTTGAAAACAGTTGTGCTGCATAATATTTTTGTGTAAACCATGATACATTTTTTCAGGATTCTTTGATAAATGGAAAGTTCAAAAGAACAGCATTTATTTGAAATGGAAATCTTTTGTAACATTAGAAATGCCTTTACTGTCACTTTTGATCAATTGAATGCATCCTTGCTGAATAAAGGTATTAATTTCTTTCAAAAACAAAAGTATAACTGACCCCAAACTTTTAAACTGTTGTGTATATTATAAATCAGAATTATGAATGTATAAAATTTAAGTATTGAGAAATTTTAATTAGTAAGTCATTAATTTAGCTAGACGCTAACACTAACATGAAAATGCTGGCAGAAAAAGTGATCTGCAGTGTCCATGTGTGATTTTTCCCATACTTACTGTCTTAACAATTCACCCAATAATGAAAATAAAATGATGTAATTTACTCACCCTCAGAATGTATGCATGTAGTATTATTAACTGTTTTGTCCATGCAATTAAAGACAATGGTGTTCTGGACTGGAACCTGCTCGCTTTCATTGTATGGACAAAATGTCATCTTTTGAGAGTCACCATCAATCACTGTACCATGATGCCACCAAAGCACATTTTTGTAAAGTTTCCCTTTTCTTTGGTGTCTTAGAGCGGGACTACTTCAGCCTGTGTGAGAAGCAGCCCATCGGGAGACTTCTGTTCCGCCTTTACTGTGAGACCCGACCGGAGATGCAGCGATGCATCCAACTTCTGGATGCCATGGTATGTCATGGCACACATACACACGTCTCCAATGCTCAATGCACCTGCTTTATGTTCTAATGAAAACAGAATTAGTTTAAGATCATCAAAACAGCTTTTAGTCACTAATTGCTGGTTCTTTTAAGCAGTTCATCTTCTATCAAAATCTCTTGGCTGCTCAAACTCTCTCAGGATTCTTGTTAACCCCTCCACCAATGTTCCACTGGCCTGGACAACAGGCCTCCCACAAGACTAGCTTGCCTAGCATGGAATAAAGCCCAAAATATCAGTACCAGCATCTGGTCACTGAATGAGGCCATTGTCTGGTCTCTAACACCACTATAGACCCCAAACAGTCTGAACCCCAGGAACCTGAACCCATGACAGGAAGTCACCATCATAAAACATGGGGCAGCATATTTGTGTTTTTTAGGACATGGAAAAGGTGTTCATCCTGGAACTTTCGCCGCCTCTTTTTTAACAAAAACCCTTTGTGCCGTGTCGCTGTATAGCTGAATAGCGGAAGCTTTACTGATGTGTTATAGAGACTTGTGCGAATGTCTGAAAGTCAAATGAAAAAACAAATGTCCTAAACATAAAAGCATCATACAATCATACATGCGTGCCTACTCTATAGTAGGCGAAAAACAGTATGTGTCAAAAAAAAGTCCAAATTCCCTGTACTCATAAAAGAGTATGCAAAAAGCACCCGGCACTACTACTTCCAGGCGAGATTCTGAAGTGTGCATACGATGGACACTTTGCCATTCATAAATCCTGTCCTGTGGCCTCATGGGATAGTAAAGTGATAGTAGGTCACATGACAATGACAACATAGCAAATGTAGTCCAGATTACATTCACACTACATAGAACTTACTTTTTTTAGGGGTCGTGAAGTAATTATTTGTTCAAAATAAGTATAAGTACTTAAAGTGGCTCTACCACTGGAGAAAGTGTAATGGCCGACTAGGATCACGTGTTCTTTTATAACCAATCACATTACAGCCTTGACGTCATTGAATATCTTTCAAGTTGTGCGACAGTCAATCACTGCGGATACCATAGAAATTAATGAGATGTGTCATAAACTGAATCCTACATGTTGCAAAATTGTCTGTGACTTCTCTTATAAAACAGCATTTTTCCTATGTAAACTAAAAAAAGATCAATCCAAAACAAATGTTTAATAACAAACTTGTTAAACATTAGCCAATAGGTTGTTAATTCATTAAATAAGCTGTTTTCCCACAAAAGTATCCATTACAAAAATGGCTCTGCTCTCCTTCCCTGCATTTAATTTAATTTTCATTCCACTTTTATTTGTATAGCGCTTTTTTACAATACGTCGTTTCAAAACTGCTTTGCAGGAAATGCAAGTTTCTACTTTACATTTTAGAGTAATCCGTTATCAGAAGTGTATCAAAGTAATGTCCCTATGTCAGAAATGCACAGTTCTGAGATAATACAATCATGCATTTAGCTAACATTATGTATTCATTTAGGCAGAAGCAATGAGCTTGTTAAAGACATCAGTATTCATATCAGTGGTACTGCCCTTCATTCATATTACTAGTAAAAGATGCCATTTAACTAATTTTAAAACATCTTAATGTAGAAGTAAATAAAACTTATAAGAAATAAAATAGAACCCCACAATTCATATTACTGTAATGGCAAAAAATTAAATAAACACTATCATTCAAAAGTTTGGGGTCTGTAAAAAATTTTTTTAGTATGTTTTGAAAGAAGTCTCTTATGCTCTTATGTTGAGAATGGTTGTGCTGCTTAATGTTTTTCTGGAGTCTTTGATTAATTGTAGGTTTAAATAAGAGCATATGTTTGTAATATAACTATTTTTTAACGTAATAAATGTCTTTACTCTCACAAAATCTTTACTGACCCCACATTTTTTAACAGTAATGCATATCATCTAAATTTTTTCATGATAGCACATGTATGTATTGTAGTATGCTGATTTTAATTTTAAAAAATCATTTTATGAGAACAGAATAACTTGCATTACAGCGTTACACTGAGATCATGGGAAGTAATGAAAAGAACTATAAGCAAACTCAAAAATAAAGCACCCAGACACATTATGGTAAGGAGAATCGGGGTCAAATTCAACTAATTAAAAATAAAGATAAAAATAAATCCCAATGCTCCTAAAAAGTTCATTGTCATTGTATTTTTAATATGCGTTTTGATTTATAGGGTGAAATACTCTGCATACTCTTGGCTTTGTGAGATTCACCCAATTAAACTGTATTCTAAAGTCAAGAAGAAGAAGAAAAAGTGCCCTTAATGAGCTGGCATGCATCAAAATGAGTTCTGGATTCAGCTTTGAATAACGAATTGAATGTAAACACAGAGATGCATTGAACTGAAAATACTTGAATGTGTTTGATGTATGTCCGCATATGTTCTGCCGGCAGCAAATGTGCATGTGCGTATTTGTGTGAGCCACCATAAGGAAAGAGCCCGGGAGGGGGGGGGGGGGGGGGGGGGGTTTGAGGCCTGCTCTGACGTCAGAAAGTAGCGGGATCTCAATTGTTGTGGCGAGTTAGACGGCACTGTCTGTGTCTACTCTGTGTGAGATCTCTGTGTGTGTGACAGAAGGAAAGAAGCGCAAGAACTTTATTGTGAGAAACCTCCTCACACATTATTTAGGTCTGAGTGTACACAAAGACAAATTAAATGTGTATGCAGCTGACCTTCTTGGTCCGGGTTTTGTTTTTCCATCTCGGTGGAGGCGGAATAGTCCGATGTTATCTCACACATCAGATTGGCCCAGTTCCTCTGTGTCAGAGGCAGCCCGCCATTTGTTTTAGCCTGGTAGCTCTACTGTACCATTCAGAGCCACTGACGTAGGTCTGTTCTCAAACCACTATTATGATTGGATCTCTCTCTCTCTCTCTCTCTCTCTCTCTCTCTCTCTCTCTCTCTCTCTCTCTCTCTCTCTCTCTCTCTCTCTCTCTCTCTCTCTCTCTCAGGGGATAGAATATACAGTTTGTACAGTATAAAAATCATTGTCCATGGAAAGTCCCCATAAAACATGGAAACCCAACATGTGTGTGTGTGAGATCTCGAGTGTTTGTATTTGCTGCTTTTTTCCATGCGGTGACCTTTAACATGCAGGCATAGCAAATTCCCCTTCAAATTCCATCATTTCCCATTTAAAAGATGGCAGAGCAAGTTGAAATAAAGCGGTGTCCCCTTCCCTAATGTCACTATCATCTACAGCAGTATAAAATATAAAAACATGTCAGTGTAAAAAGATGTTTTCTGGGTTTGGTACAAATGAACTTCAATCAACAGCATTTGTGGTTGGATAACTGCAAAAAATAACATTGGCACGTACCCAGAAAAAATTACTGTTCCAGTAAAGTGCTTACAATGGAAGTACATGGAGCCAGGGAATAAACAGGACAATAAACATTGTTTTACAAGTATAGCCACTAGCAGGGCTTGACATTAACTTTTTTTGCTGACCAGCTGCTGTGGCTAGTGGTTTTCCAAAGTTACTTGCCACTCAGCATTTTCACTGGCCACAATTTTGTCATCGATACCATGGGGGAAAACTGCCATATAGATATTTTTAATATTATCTCATCATTTGGCAGCAGGTATATTATGCTGCTGTAACTTTAAGACCTGACGCACGGATCCATTATACTGTTACACATCCGTTTTCTTTCTCAACTGTTTACGTTCTCAACTTACTGTGTTTATGTGAATACTTACCAAGACTTGCATTTTGACATTATTTTGTGTGTATTTGACTGTTTAAGTGCAATAAGCAGCGAAAAATAACTTTAGTACTGAGAGGTGGCGACCACTTTGGGTGTGAGCACAAATTCGGCAGGAATGAGTCAAATTATGCGCAATACGCACAATCCCACGGCAGAATTCAAGCCCTGTAACACAAACAATATATGTGATTGTATGTCAACTCGCTGTCGGAGAGATGAGTGATTGTGTAAATTCATGTCAACACCATTGCTGAGTATTTCCTCCTTAAAACTGCAGTGAACCAAAGACAGTCTCAAAAACGTCACAAACTTTCTGACGTCACAAACTACCTTGTTAACCAATCAGGTCAACGTGTGATCATCAACGAGTGGATCTCTGAGCTGGCGTGAGTGAGTGGAGGCGGGTTTAATTTGCATATTCATAGAAACGCGTATACTAAATGATGCAAGGGTGTAGAGTACTAGAGTTCATGCTATTTTAAGGCATGAATCATTTTTTTCAAGGAAAAAACTTTTAAATATGTAATTTTGGTGATCAAAGATGAGTTTTAAGGAAAAATGTTTACTACAGGGGGACTTTAAGACTTTAGTTCATCCTTTAAACACAAAAGATTTCTGTCTCTCTATTGTAAGTCCATTCCATCCAAACATTTACACTTCAAAAAGTCATAAAGACATCATAAATGTAATCTATATGAATTAAGCAGTTTGATCTAGATTTGAAGACATGATCTCTTTATATGATGAACAGATTTAATTCTTAAATAAACATTGATCAATTCACATACATGGAGCTCATCAAATATGGTCAATGGAAGCTCAAGCTTGCTTGGTTGATGCACGAGAACCAATGAGGTTTGTTTTCGCTTGCCACGCAAGCATGTTTGAGGTTCCACAATTATTTATTGTGTATATTTATCTATTTATTTATTTATTTATAGGTTCTTTTATTTATGGGTGAACTATCCCTTTAACTTAGAGACTAGTTGAAATTATTTCAAAAGAACTTGACTTCTATTGAACTCTGAACATTCCATGTAACATTCTTTTCCTCCACTACTCACGGCAATCTTCCAATGGATGAGTTGCCAAATGTGTTAAGGGGAATGGAAATCATTCTGTATGTGTCGAGGCACAGTATGCATACACACACACACACACACACACACACACACACACACACACACACACACACACACACACACACACACACATCCCCCACTATGTAATGACGTTCAATGTATTTAATGACGCTGCTGGGCCGTGCTGTGGCGCTCCAGGACCTTATGGAATCCTGCCGTGTTGACTGGCTGGTTACCAAGCAACCTGAAGTCACACATGGTGGGCTTCATGAAGCATGTGTGTGCGGTCGCGAAACATATGTGTATGTGCTTTTCGTACTCTACAGCCGGGCCGTGACGCGGGTGCAGACATGTGATTTGTGCGAAAACCTATTTGTGGGTACATATGCTTCGTTGTGGGCGCGAGATCTTATGTTGTATGTGTTTACATCATTCGGGATGGAACCGAGAGGGGGGCAGGTGGTCATGGAGAGTCTTGCGTAATGGGATCCACAGAGCACGAGGGCTGGAGAGAGTGTTGATTAGGGTGTCATCAAGTATTACCCCCCTAACACACACACACACAGGCACATCTACGGCCCTTAGGGAAAGGACGTGCCAGACTGTGGAGCTCATTCATTGTGTAATCACTCGCAGACTCAATTACATGATGCCTCTTCCTCATTCAGCATATAGAAATACCATCAGTAATGGTGAAGTCATTGGATGTAGTTTCTTTTTTCCAGTGTTGAACAAGTGATATGAGTTCACTTAATACTCTCTGTCTGTCTCTGTTTCATTAGGCTCAAGATTTGTGAGTATCGGCACAAAGTCTGATCCACATTAGTCTCATGTGACTAGATCTTTGACTAATACATAAAGTCTGGTCTATGTTGCAGCTAATAATGACCATAAAAACCTCCTTAGACAGGAAGAGATTGTTTCGCCAGCATTATAATTTGACTTACCACAGTTGTTTTGTGTTCTGAAATAATTATACAAAAATAATAGAGCGGTGTGAAAAGAAATAATGGCACAGCATTTTGTATTGGATACCCCTGAAAAATCGGGTTGGTGCAGTTTCAGTTTTAATTCAGTTGTAGCTTTAGGAATTTTAGTACTTTAACAAAAATGAGAAATGTTGTCTTGGTGGCAACTAACCAAAATGAAAATAAGTTGAAGAATTTCATCTAAAATGTATTTTACTGTTGCTTCATTTGAAACAAATTGTAATAGTTTTTTCTTTTTAGCTTTAAGAACAACTGAACAACTGATTGCCAATTACATTTATTCTCATCATTTACTAGCCGTTCCAAACCTGTTTGACTTCCTTTATTCTGTGAAGCAGAAAAGAAGATATTTTGAAGAATATCGGTAACCACAGTTGATGGGCTCCATTGACTTCCATAGTATTTTTATTTCCACACTATGGAAGTCAATGGGGCCCATTAACTGTATGGTTACTGACATTCTTCAAAATATCACCTTTTGTGTTCAGCAGACGAAGTAAATTCATAAAGGAACAACTTGAGGGTGAGTAAATGATGACAGAATTTTCTTTTTTGGGTGACCTATCCCTTGCGTGGTATGAACCATGGGAACTCAGGAAGGGCTGGGAACTTGTAAACCAAATTTTGTTTCTCAGTGGACGACTGATTAAAAACCTGTTCTCCCTAACTCCCAGAAACTGCAATTTGACATTTTTATGTGCAATATAAATCAGACTGGCTTCTGAGGCTGGTTACTATTTCATACATTTCTAAATCAAGTGCATTGTGTCATAAGGTGTCATTTATATTTTGGATTATGTTATACCTTGTTTGTCTCAATGTTCAGTTAAAACTTGTAGTAATTTGTTTGTATCTGGTCATTTAGGAGGACTATGAGGTGGCACCAGATGAAAAGAGGAAGAGTCGAGGAGATGAGATCATCAAGAAGTTTCTCACCAAGCAGGTGTGATTTGGTTTAACTTTACTGTGTGTGTGTGTGTGTGTGTGTGTGTGTGTGTGTGTGTGTGTGTGTGTGTGTGTGTGTGTGTGTGTGTGTGTGTGTGTTAATTTTGGATATTGAATGTCCCAGTGGGCATCAGTAATCAGAGCATGTTGTTTCTCTGACAGTCCTCTGAGTGTGTGGATGTTGCTGAAGGTCTTGCTGAAAGTTGCAGAGAAAATCTAGAACTGAGCCCCTGCAAGGAGATCTTCAGTGACTGTCGCCAGTAAGACAAATGCAAATACGCTTGTAAACACCTGGACTTCTGTTTCTCTTAAACTAAGCAAATTCAAATACTTTAACCAACCGTTCTTGTTACACATTTATTGTGGTGTTTTTAAATTTGTATTAAAGTGTTATTTATATTGATTAACTATTATATAAATAAATAAATAAATAAATAAAAAAAATGTAAGTAAAGATTTTACTATGGTTTAATATTAGTTTGTATACTTGCACTATGTGCTAAATATATGTTCTCCTCCAGTGATGGGAAGTACACTACCTTTCAGACATTTCTAATTCTCACCAAGGCTGCATTTATTTGATCTACAATACAACTAAAACAATAATATTATGAAATACTATTACAATTGAAAATAAATGTTTTCTACTTTAATACGTTTTAAAATGTAATTAATTCCTGAGATGGCAAAGCTGTATATTTACTCCAGTCTTCAGTGTCAAAATCAGAAATCATCATTCAGAAACATTTCTTATTATTATCAATGTTGAAAACAGTCGTACTTCTTAATATTTTTGTGGAAACCATGATGCATTTTTTTTTTTCAGGATTCTTTGATGAATAGAAAGTTCAAAAGAACAGCATTTAGTTGAAATGGAAACCTTTTGTAGCATTGTAAAAGTCTTTACTGTAACTTTTGATTCAATGTTCTTGCTTAGTAAAACTATTAATTTCTTCCTCAAAATCGTACTGACCCCAAACTTTTTAACTAATACCCTACAGTTAAAAAGTTTGGGGTCAGTATGATTTTGAGTAAGAAATGTATAGTATGTAGTAAGCATTGCCATAATTGGAACAGGCTGTAACAATCATTTAGGGCAAAATTAGCCCAAAATACTTTTAAAAAATCCTCTGAACATTGTATGCAATCTGGGCACCTTTCACATACTGTACTATTTTAAACGTAAACCTAATATTGAATACTATATAGAAAAGGCAGTATGCAGAATTAAGGGTTATGTAGTTTTTTTCTGGGATATTAATAATTTAACGCATTTTTGTCCCTAAAGAAGCAAACATTATACTTCTGGAACCGTTGTATATTTTGTCTTGTGTACAAGTCAAGTCAAGTCACCTTTATTTATATAGCACTTTATACAATACTGATTGTTTCTAAGCAGTTTTACAGTGAAAACAGGAAAATGATTCAATGATGCAAAGAGAAAATAGTGTCATTGTTCAGCTAAAGTAAGTCAACTGCACTAACAGTGCTGCTTATGGTCTAACAGTCTCCATGCTGTTTTAAATCTCACAGAACTCTTCATGACTACTTAAGTGGTGCTCCATTCTCTGACTATCAGAACAGCATGTACTTCGACCGCTTCCTCCAATGGAAAATGCTGGAAAGGTTGGTTACACGCTTTTTCTCCCTTTCCTCTGTCTTTACCTTTTTAATCTACTTTAAAATTGTGTATTTCATTCTTTTAGTTTGCTGGAGGAAGTTCTTTGCCCTGCTTAAACTAGACATCCTGCTTTTGTTTCATTTGGCTAAATTATATTCAGCTGTTATGGCAGTACAGACACTAATCCGTTTAAATTATTTGTTAGTGTAATTGTTAACAGCTCAACACATGAAAGCAAACAGTCATGTTTTGGGTCATGAAACGTTCAAGTTTCTTTGCAGTGTCCAAGCCTATGCTAGATATAAACTGTTTCGAACAACTTTACATTTAAGTGGCCCATAAAAACAGTTATGAACAATTGGTCACACTTTAGATTAGGGTCCAATTCTCTCTATTAAATAACTATTACTATATTAATTATTTTTGCCTCAATAAACTCCTAATTCCTGCTTATTAATAGTTAGGTAGTAGTGAAGTTGAGGTATTGGGTAGGATTAAGGACGTAGAATGTGGTCATGCAGAACAAGGCATTAATATGTGCTTTATAAGAACTAATAAACGTCCAATATCCTATTAATATGCATGCTAATAAGCAACTAATTAATAGTAAGAACTGGACCCTAAATTAAAGTGTTACCAAAAAGTGTTCCTTCCCATTTTTCCCCCCTTTTTTTTTTCTGCAAACACAATTCTGTGAAGGCTTTTTTTCATAGATGAGGTGGAAAATGTGTTTCTTATTGACTGTGTTTTATAATTGTAATGTTGTGTATAACTTGTAATGTAGCTTGTGCTCCACCTAGCTTTGTTAATGGATCTGAATGTTAAAATGTCAGGTTCCTGTCTGCACTGATTTGATATCAGATTTTGTGGTTTCGTTTCCAGACAGTCTATCACAAAAGACACATTTCGGCAGTATAGAGTTCTGGGGAAAGGCGGTTTTGGAGAGGTAAGGGTATTGTAAAAAGTAATGACCTGCACTGTGTGTACTGAATATTTCCTCAGTTGCTCTGTATAAAAACTAGCGAGCTGCCTACATTAGATCAGATAAAAATGCATTACTTTAAATGCCATATTAAAACTTAATATAATATTAAAAGTAGTACTCACAATTAAAGTGAAAATTTAGTTTAAGTCAAGTAGGGACACAATAAGGTCATATAGGTAGCTATGATGTTGTTGTAGGATAATAATACAACAAATTTACATATTGTCCCTGTCAGGTGGAAACCTCGTATTTTTTAAACACTGTGTTGTCAAAGTTGGTATTGTGGCTTTATATATGGCCAGACACTTGGACGTGTCATTATAATTTTAACATTTTATGAAGATCACCCAAATGGAGTTATGAGGTTTTTGACCAGCGAATGACAGAGATATGTTGTCAGTTACTGGAACAGCCGCATCTGAGGCAGTAAGTGCATCGCTGTATCTGTTTTCAACAACTTACAGGTTATAAGGTTTATTGTAGCTATATGGGTTTTTCTTGTTGTTGAAAACATTTGAATGCAATCTAATGATATAAAAAATGAAGCACTATGCACAGGATATTTAAAATGTATATTTGCTTCAACTAGACAGCAAATACCAGACTCGACTATTCTCCACTCTTTAAAGGCGAGGTAGGTGATTTGTTCCAGGAACAATTTGTGTTATTCTGGTTGAAAGTCTCTACACATCCTGATAGCAATCACTAAGTTAAGTGGTCTAAATGTATTTATATCTGTAGTGAACTGTGACTCTTGAACCTTTGCCCTCTCATCCCCTTCCCTCATCGGGAAAAAAGTAAACTCAGCCTAGCTTACCGTGTCTGTGTCTATAATACTGCATGTTAGCTTTGACAAAAAATCCCTCAAGCAAACAACAGAGTGGGTGTGAGAGTTATCACCAGAAACTAAACACAAAGTAATAAAATGCAAATCATTCCAAAGAATTGCATCACACAATCGATGTCATTTCAGCGGAATATGGTGACAACTGGTTTAATGTAAGACAACGCATCAGTTACAAGGCTTAGTCACAACCTCTTTTAAATGCTTTTCATTGGTTAACTATTTGTAAAACCCACGTAAAGGATGACCAATGACATGCATTTGTTAAAAAGATTAAAAACAAATGAAAAAATATAGAGATACGAGGTTTCCACCCAACAGCAACAGTATATTCTTATTTGTAGCATTTATTTTTATGTATTTTTTGGAATTTGATCATTTTCCATGGTAAACCTAACAACCTATCGCGACACAGTGGTTGGGAAACACTGACCTAGACAGTAATTTTGGGCATTACAAGTGTGCTCAGCAAAGGCAGTTTCGAAATATCGAAATAATACATCATACTGCTTTTTGAGATGTCTAATTTTTGGCCAAACAGCAAAGCAGTGCATGTATCCTCATCATAGGTAGTCCCAGAATAGTTGAGGATTGCATCATTGTAATCCACTCAATAACCAAAATTGTTGATTCAGTTGTTGCTATCACCTTAGCCACATGCAAACATCAAACTCTTTTGGAATCAGTTTTGAGTCAAGTGTGCTGTCTAACTCACATAAAGAGCATTATTTGTGAGTTGCTGCCTATGAAGAGGTGCAGTCAAATTAGTGACATTTCGAAAAAAAAAAAAAATCTATGCTCAATAGTGTAACGTCTCAGGTTACGACTGTAACCTTTGTTCCCTGAAAACAGGGATTGAGACACTGCGTCGATTAATATATCGGGGAACGCCTCAGACGTTACAGATGTCTGAAATCACTATCAAATCACGGCAATCAAATTGACTGACGACAGCCGCTGACTTCATTAACATGCAACCCGGAAGTATAAAAGGGCGCCTTGCAAACATGACAATCAACTTTTGTCTGAAGGGACTGTTTGGCAGGCTTGCCCCGAGGCACGGCAGAAAGACGCAGTGTCTCGTTCCCTGTTCTCAGGGAACAAAGGTTACAGTCGTAACTTGAGACTTTCCCTTCCGAAAGGGAACTCGCACTGCGTAGATTGATGCATTGGGGAACGATATACCCACACCGCCAATCTAAGGGGAGTGCGTGCCCATTGGCAGTGACAACTGTCAGAACCAGCAAAATTCAAATGAAATGCCAGAACCACTTACCCTCAGGTCACACTGGGCTGTCAGCCAATCACTATTCAGGGGAACATACTCACCCGAAATGCCACCAGGAAGGCCTGAGCTGGTGTCACTTACATTGGACATTTCAGTCTGGCCAACTTCCTGTCTGTCCGAAGACAGAGCCTCTGGACACTTGCCTCTAGATAAAGCATCCAGACCCTGAACCACTCGGCCCGGATCTCAGAGATGGGATATCCAGGAGAGCATGACTCAGAATAGCGCTTACAACCCTTGCCAGCGAGGGGAGTTTCTCTGCTCGATCCACAGATCTATCCAGCGCTTGTGTTTCAAAGCACTGAGGAGGCCTGAAAAGGCCTAAGGACTGATCTAACTGGGAGGCCTCACGAGAGGCCTACGACCGTCTGACCAGACTCAGGTGGCCGAGTACTCATAATGACCCTCAGTGAGGGGAGCACATGGCCTGCCTGGTAGGCAAACCAGGCTGTAGGCTAAAAAAGAGATTCCGAGAGAGAGTACCAGTAGCAGAAAGTGAACAACTGGTTACTATGAACCCCGATTCCAGATGTCAGTCCCAGAGTGGCCTACTAAGGCCAGCTGCCCAGTCCTGGGGCTCAGTTTCGGAGCGGACTGTTAAGGCCGGCTGCCCGAAAGTTTTCTTATGTAAGAAACTGACTGCCTTGGACCAGTAAGGTTGGCGACTGCTTCATGGTAAATTGATAAAGCAAACCGCCTGATAGTGGTCTTACTAGCTGGCAAAAACTACCCACGCTGTTGGGGGTTTGCCTTCTGGGAGGCCTAAACGGCCAACCATACAGTGGCAAATCTTATTTGGCTGATCATGATCGGGGCTCGCCTCCAGAGAGGCCCACTGAAGCCAATTGTCTGATTGGCCAGTGAATTTAACAGCCAAGCACCCTATCTTCTGTCTGTGTACCCCGTCACTCGAAAACTCATGAGATGCCTACTCGGCCTGAGGCACGCCAGTGCTGTCAGCCAACTACCCATACTGCTGGTGATTTGCTTTCAGGGAGGCCTGGTAGGGGCCTTCTAGCTCATAGCAAGTCTATTCTGCTACGAACACAACACCGTTGGGAACCATACTACACCAACTCAAATATTGGGGCCACCCACAGGAGGCCTCTTGAGGCTGGCTACCTGGTCGCAGCTTTAATGTATGTCCCACAGCGTTGGGACTCTCTTCCGAGGAGGCCTGTTAAGGCCTACTACCCGTCAGTAAGTCTACTGCCCGAACTACTAAGGCCAACCACTTGAGGCAAGCTGGCCTAAAGAGCCCTTTTTGGGGGCTGCCCATCAAGGAGGCCTAGTGAGGCTGACTACTTGACAGTGCAGCCTTCGTTGGCAGATAAGCTGTTTACACAGCGCCAACAGTATCCTGGTACCAAACCACATTGCCCATGGCAGTGTACTCAGAAAAAAACGCAACACCCTTTAAGCAAGGGGAGTACAACATACGCCACCCTGCCTCAATGGACTTGCTTGCAAACCATCCACCTTCAACCCATCGCTTGAGCAGTGGCTCAGCAAGCTGAGTGGAGCCTACTCTGGAGGCCCAAGTCCATATGCTAGCTCTGCATGGCGGGGCAAACCAAAAACAATCTCTCCACAGAGCGAAAGATGGCCTAATCCTGCCCCAAAAGACCCATTGTACTGGGGGAGGCCTTATTGGAGGCCTAACCCTAGGTCTTTATCAATCATGCCTCTACACCAACCTGCATTACTCTTCTCACCCCCGAATGCAGAGAAGGGGGCGGATCTTGGCCAAACAACTCCCTATTGGGTGGAGGCTGTAATCTAGGGATGCTTAAACAGCCTAAACTCACATAGTGAAAGGCCAGAGGCAGAAATGCTTCAGCAGACCGCCTCCACTATCCCTAGTGAGGTCCAGCCTATAAGCATATATCTACCTGAGGCTCGGAGGAGCAACAGCCTCAAGGGAAAGATTTATCCTATGAGAGGCTACAAAAACCGCTAAGCCTGTATGAAAAACCCAAACAGAGCTCCAGGGAGCGATGTACTCAGGAAAATGTCAGACAGCCCCGTGGGCCGGAAGCTCTGTCTCTAGAAAGAAATCGATATACTCTCTAATAATTATTTGTATTATTATTTAAGAGAGGAGACGAACTACTCCACCCTGCGGTGGCTAATAGCCTGAGTGCTAAAACAGATGTATTTAGACAATAAACCAAGTGGCAGGATTCAACGTTTCCACTCTTTTTTAAAATGACGTTCTGCCACTTAGTGTTCCGCTAACATTCCAGTAGAAATGAGCGGCGGCCTCAAAATGCTCTCCTAATGAGATGAAGCCTAGCTGTTAACAATAGTGTACATCTAGAATGAGCGGTGGCACACCCCGTTATTTCACAAAAAGGGAAGACCATCACATACTCACACATGAAGCCCATATAACTGGTGCTTCTCTCTATCGTTCTAGCCACTTAACAGGGGGACTTCAGGGCCCTAATAATACCATAATTTACCTTATACCAGTGACATGACCCCATAACTCTACACAGGGAACGATGGTCTGTACACCTGTAGCGTGCGAAGTGCAGACTCACCACACAGTTCTCTATGAACCTGGGGTCTACCACCATTACATGCCTGAAAGAGGCACTCTCACTAACCAAGCCAAGGCGGGCCATCAGAATATCGTATTCCGCTCATCATGGGCCCGGCCTCAGGCCTGATGTAAGAAATAATTACGCCCTCAAGGGAGGTGATCCATCTCCGACACTGTGTGTGTTTGTTCTGGATCACCTCCCTCAGATACCTCTTCTTGCGGGAGTCCCGCCTCTTCTGCGACCTACTCTTCCATGGAGGGGGCGCACGAGAAGTGACGCTGGCTCTCTGGCCCTGTCTACAGTCCTCTGACCATGATGGGCCAGGCCCTCCCGCTTGTCTGGGCATGGAAGTGAATCTCAGCGGTATGCAGGTCCTAAATGCAGCTTAGCGCGCCTTCGCCTCTCTGAACTTTCCAACCACCGCCTCCACGGAGGTGCCAAAAGTTTGGAGGGCGAAACCGGTGAATCAAGGAGAAAGCCCTTCTCTTTCTTCCTGATATCGGCCAGGTTCAACCACAGATGTCTCTCCATGGGCCATCATCGCCGCCATCGACCAGCCAATCGTGGCAGCAGTTTGCTTAGTGGCCTGGAGAGCAAGATCCGTGGTGCGACGCAGCTCAGCAACCGCCTCAGGAGATATCCTTGCCCCCTGTTTGAGATCCCCCTGCAGATCGGCCTGGTACGTCTGCAACACCGCCATGGTATGTAGGGCAGCACCGGCCTGACCCGTGTATGCTCTGCCATTCAAACGCGATGTTGCTTTTAAAGGTTTGGATGGCAGGTTTGTCGATGCCCGCTCAGACGCGAGATAGTTCGCAAATGTCTCGTCAATGGGCGGCATTGACACATACCTATGTTCTCCTATCTTCTCAACATCAGCGAAACTAGCCCGCTGATGTCGGAGGATATGGGCAGAATATGGGTTCTTCCATGCCCTCTCGATCTCAGTATGAAGATCAGGAAGGAATGGAAGGCTCACCTGAGCTGGTGGTTTATGGCCGGGGAGAAACCGATCGTCAAGCCTACCGTGAGCGATCTCTCCCCTAACGCGATCCATAACATCCACCAGTTCAGCATACAACGGGCAGAGTGGCTGAGAGGGTTAGAGTGATTGTCATCAGCCATCTCCTGCTTAATTAGAAGAGCACCCGCTGCTGGACTAAGAGGAGGAGAGAAATCCTCCACCTGCAGCTCACCCTCGTCAGCTGCCGAATCGTCTGAGAGGGTTATCCCCCTCTCAAGACAAATGGCGAGCTCCATTTGGGAACCCCATGATGCGCGTTGCCGCTCTGCCTCAGCACGAGCGGGACCAGGACCACAAGGTCCAGACGCTGAACCCTCTTCACTCGAGAAGAGGGTTGCACGTTAATGAAGTCAACAGCTGTCGCCGGTCAATGTGATTGCTGTGATTTGATAGTGATTTCAGACACCTGTCACGCTTGAGGCGTTCCCCAATGCGTTAATCCACGTAGTGCGAGTTCCCTTTCGAAAGGGAACAATTTATTAAGTCACTTTCAAGTTAAGATGCTGTCTTGTAATGGTGCAGTGACGTTTAACGTTGCTCTGCAAAATTTCACGAGCAAAATCCAGTCATTTCAATAGGAATCTGTGTGAGCAGAAGTTTCTTGTGAAGGTGAATAAGTTATCTATACACAGATATCACTCGTGTTCAAATTGGTCACACTGTGCACACTATTGACAGTGGACAACTCACAATTTTCTTGCCTGCCAAACCTTGTGACCCAACCTTAAGGCAAAATGTAACTTCTTGTGTGTGTGTGTGTGTGTGTGTGTGTGTGTGTGTATATGTATATATATATATGTGTGTATCTATGTATATGTGGTGATAATATATGTACATCCCTGCCCAGGTGTGTGCGTGCCAGGTGAGAGCCACAGGTAAAATGTATGCTTGTAAAAAGCTTGAGAAGAAAAGGATAAAGAAAAGAAAGGGGGAGGCCATGGCTCTAAATGAGAAACAGATTCTGGAGAAGGTCAACAGCAGGTTTGTGGTAAGTGGATTCATTCATTTATTCTGTTCTTTCATCTCTTTTCCTCTCTTTACTCTGGTCATGTTTACACCTGGTTTAAACATCCATCTTGGGTGATCCAGTCACAAGTGGCCAGGCAGTAAAGCCTCAAATCTTTATTCCTCAGTACATTTCTGTCTCTGTCCAATATTTTGTCCAATAAAGGCTTGCAACAGCTTGTATACTTTTAAAAGGAGGAAAGAATGTATTTTTGAGAATCGGCATCCTCTTTTCTCTGACTCTCAGGTTAGTTTAGCGTACGCGTATGAGACCAAAGATGCCCTGTGTCTGGTGCTGACCATAATGAACGGTGGTGATCTGAAATTTCACATCTATAACATGGGAACCCCGGGCTTCGAGAAGGAGCGCGTGCAGTTCTATGGGGCCGAGATCTGCTGTGGTCTAGAACACCTGCACAGAGAGTCTATCGTCTACAGGTGGGCAGGAACCAACGTGTGACCATCCTCAAATGCACCCATCCTCATAAAATAATAATGAAATTCTATGGTTGAGACATTTTTATCTTGCTTTCTTTCATTCTAGGGATTTAAAACCAGAGAATATACTTTTAGATGATAATGGTAAGTCAAGAAGATCAGTTTTTCATTCAAATGAGCTAAATATGACATTGCATATGAGTATGCATACAAAAATGTGTAGCATTTGTAACAGGTTTATTTAAATATTTATTTATTTTATTTATTTTGAGGACTAAGTTTGCCATAATAATACATCTTTAATTAAAACCCCCAATGTCAAAATATATAAATAAATATATATATATATAAATATAAAGCATATATAAATAAATTGAATATTCAGTCAGTGAAAGTGTAATAAATTGTTAAATGGGACAATAAATACATTTTACATTAACTTGTTTTGTTCTGGTTTGTTTGCTACTACTCCCTCTCTATCCCTACAGGTCATATCCGGATCTCAGACCTGGGACTGGCCATTAAAGTGCCTGATGGAGAACAGATCCGTGGTCGAGTGGGGACTGTGGGCTACATGGGTAATGATCTTTTTACCTGTATTGATTTAAGCAAAATAGCATTTTGCACGGCATTTATAAATAAATCATAACTTTTTTTTATAATATATTTATTTTTTATTTTTTTATTAACGAGTATTAAATGTATTGACTTACAGTACCATTTAAATAATAATTTTTTTTTTTTTTTTTTTACTTATTTATGGTAAGGATGCATTAAATTGGATTTAATATTGTAATACAATTTCACAATATTACTGTTTTTACTGTGAACTTAAGAGATTTCTTTCAAAAACATTTTTGAGTGCTAGTGTAAATACCAACTATAATCAAATGGCTGAAAAATATCAGGTTTTGTTTTTAGCTGCACCACTCAGTCCTACTAGATATCCATTCATGGCAATATTAAGCATTGAAATGTTATTTATTGATTGATGAACTGAATATCATTTGATGGACAGCTCCAGAGGTGATCAATAATGAGCGCTATAGTATGAGTCCAGACTGGTGGGGGTTGGGTTGCCTGATCTACGAGATGACAGCTGGCCGATCGCCTTTCCGTGCTCGCAAAGAGCGAGTGAAGAGGGAAGAAGTGGAGAAGAGGGTGCAGGAGGAGGAAGAGGAGTACAGCGACAAGTTTTCAGAAGACACCAAAGCCATCTGCAGGATGGTGAGGCCACACATATACATACACACACAAAGAATGAAGTTTCTATGCTGGTCAAAATCCAAGATGACACAGTCGAGTACAACTAAGAGCTTGTATCCGAAGCTACATTATCTCTTCAGTCAAACACGCCATAGAAGCTGATTAAGAGTCCATTGATTGAGCGCACAAAACTGGTCAAATCGAGTCCATTCTGTACTTTTGGCTCATTTTTCTGGCTGCTATTGCATGTTTTCGGCTGGGGAAGAAGCTGATAATGAGCTCTCTGAGAACAGCTCAGTTCAGTATTGTTTAATACGCTAAATGTATTGTAAAGAACCTCATCTGTCTTTTATTAGAGCTGTGTCATGCGACTGGCTTTCTGTTAATCTTAAAGGGACAGTTCACCCAAAAAACTAAAATGTAATTTACTCATCCTTGCGTTGCTTTAAACCAGATTTTACAAAATATATTTTTAGGGATTTGAAAGTTAGCAAGTACCCTTAAGATGTTTATATATATTATACATTCACCAAATTTGATAAAATTACTTTTATTTGGCTCTATAAGACTTATGTCCAGAGAATATTTTAACAATTTGCCTAATTTTTCGTACAATATTTTTACAGTATCACACTTATCATACTCGTATAATTTAAATGTTTTTGGTTGTTTTTTTACATGAAAGTATACACTACACTACAATTCATACTGTATACTTTTATTCAGCAAGGATGCATTCATTTTAGCAAAAGTGACAGTAAAGACATTTTTAATGTTAAAATGATTTCTATTTCAAATAAATGCTGTTCTTCTGAACTTTCTATTCATCAAAGGATCCTGGAAAAAAGTTTCACAGTTTCCACAAAGACATTAAGCAGCACAACTGTTTTCAACATTAATAATAATAAGAAATGTTTCTTAAGCATCAAATCACCATATTAAAATAATATTGGAGGATCATGTGACACTAAAGACTGGAGTAATGATGGCGAAAATCACAGGAATAAATTACATTTTAAAGTATATTAAAATAGAAAATATATATTTTATATTGCAATATTATTTCACATTATTGCTGTTTTTACTATCAAATAAATGCAGCCTTGGTGAGCAAAAGAATCTTCTTTCAAAAACATGTAAAAAATCGTACAGACCTAACATTTTGAACGGTAGTGTAGCTGCTTTTAAAAGGACATCCCTCAAAAATGGATCATTATATTTGGGAGTCCTTGGCAAAAAAAGCTTGAAATCTTCTGTTAACTGACTGTGACCCAACTAAAGTTTTTTGAAGAAGCTAAGGCCCTCATCTGATTTGAGACTTTTGGTCTTCATGCAAAACATACTTACATTACTTAATAATAGCTAGTGAATCGAATGGAGTACTTGTTTTGTTGGAGAAGGACATGAAGATAAGTGAATGATTACACTTTTCAATTTTAATTTGAAATTCTATGTTGCGTGCGTCATGCAAATGGCCTCCACATCTTAGCTCACAAAGTTCCCAGCCTAACTCGTTCCTGTGTGTGGTTTTGTGATGTCTGGTTTGTGATTGCTGACCCTAGTTTTAGGATGTTTGCCCCATTTAAATGTCTTAATTTGGCACACAATCTCTTTTTCCTAGTGTTTCGAAGCCATTGACCAGCTTGGCCTCTTACATTCCACTCTTGAAGAATGTACAAACCTGTGTTCCTAATGTCTGTCTGGCTGCTCTCCTCTCCTTGTCCCACAGCTGTTAGCCAAAGATCCCAAGCAGAGGCTCGGCTGCCAGGCGGATGAAGGTACTGGAGTCAAAGCCCACCCGTTCTTTAAGAACATCAACTTCAAGAGGCTGGAGGCCGGCATTCTGGAACCTTCCTTTGTGCCTGATGTGAGTTCCTGTTCTCATGTAGTTGATGTTAACACTGTAAAGCCTGACAAATGAAATAATAGTCAAAACTTTGACATTTTTATTTAGATAAAGTTGGCTTACCTTTTTCTTTTTTTTTTTTTTTTGAGTATCACATTTGATACATCAGTCTTTAATGGCTCATATAGTAGAATATAGGAGGGTATGGAGCTCATTCTCAAGGAGGTAAAAACACCTCAGTTTTATTCAGAAGCTCAGACTGTAAAATGAAATTCTGATAGCTTGTGATGTAAATCAGTGAGATTATTGTAGACTACTATAAAATGCATATATCAGTTGTCACTCTGTATCGCTCAATAATATGTCTTAGTATGGTGGTATTAAAATGCCTTGTTTTATGATTAAAGCTCTGTAGTTGTTTAGGGCAAAACATATGATGCAATGCAATATAATGATGTTCAACATGAGATGTTCAAATAAACCTTCCTCAAAATCCTGATGTATCATATTTGATGCATTTTAACATGATTTTTCTAAACAATGATGCATCTATAATAAAGTAAACCAATCAAATGTTCTCCTTGAAACATTACCAACACTATTAAAGTTATTCTTACGTTTACATTTAAAAATCAGTAAAGATTTCACAGCAGAAAGGCACGTGAACCACAACTTGAAGGGGGAGGTGTTTTTACAATTATTCTACAAGGCCTTTTACGTACAAAAAAGTATAAACTATCAATCAGATAATAGGTTTTTAAAGAAGGTTAATGTTGAACATTTCAAGGTTTGGGAAATTTGCATAGGGTTGAATTCTCTTATTACTCTGTTTTTCACTTTTGTTTCTCTTTTTTGCTTATTTCATAGCCCAGGGCGGTCTACTGTAAAGATGTTCTGGACATTGAGCAGTTCTCCACCGTTAAGGGTGTCAACCTGGACCAAACAGACAATGATTTCTACTCCAAGTTTGCCACTGGCAGCGTCTCCATCCCATGGCAAAATGAGGTATAAAGCTGTGCTAAAATCTTCTGCCAACGTAATGCCATATGGCAAAAAATAAAATAAAATCAGATAACACGATAATGAATCATTCAACCTGGCATCATCTTTAATATTCCATTTGGCACAGTAATGAACAAGAAAAAAATTCAAAGGTTGCTGACCCCTATGTGTATAGCAGGTGTTAATAGTGTATAGCTGTTAATAATGTATATAAGCATGACTGGAAGGCTGTATTGACCAATCAGCATCCAGAACTATAATTGTCCTTTCTGTAAGGATGTTAGAAAATAAGGATGATTTGACCTTCTTATCATCATTTCTCTCTTTTTGTTTATCTGTATCTGTCTGTCTGTCTCTTGCTATTTTGTCTGCTTTCTGTCCTGCAGATGATTGAGACAGAGTGCTTCAGCGACCTTAATGTATTCGGGCCTCAGGGGACACGGCCCCCTGACCTGGATTGGAACCAGCCTCCTGAGCCTCCTCGGCGCAGCCTGCTGGACAGGATCTTTAGGAGACATGTGAGGATCCCCTCCACCTCCAACACAGAGGAACACCCCAGAGAACACAATAGTTAACTACAGACCAGGTCAAACACCCCATCAGGACACCACACGCTCACACATGTAGAGCAGAACAGCAAGGATCAGACTGAAGCATTGTACCCAGGGGCCAAAAATAACTTTGCCACATTAATTTAGAAAATGTTCAGTCTCTAAACAGGAATTCACATGATCAGTTTCACAAATTTACTTATTTGATTAATAACCTAGAAAGAGTGAAGTTTTATTTTATTTTATGTTTCTTTTAAAATGTTTCTTTGTGGTATTATTTTTTCAAAATCCTAAAAGTTTCTTTTTATTTCCAAGTTTAAATTTAATTTTTGATTCTTATATTTTCAGTTATTTTTCAAATTTCACTTTATTTCATACTGGCCATAAAGCTGTATTTCTCACACACACATATATAGACAATATTTAATGAGACAATATCAACATCGTAATATTTAGCTGTTAAACTGCTAACATTAACACCTCATAATTTTGTTCTTCATATTTTTATTTTGTTGTTTTACTGTGAGAAATAAACTACGAGCACTACACAGAAAGTTTGGGATCATAAAGTGTTTGATTATTTTTGAATTGTCTCTCTTTGCATTCTGCATATTTTATTACAATTCAAAGGAACAGTGTTCCATTTTAACAATTTAAATTGTCATTTATTCCTGTAATGGCAAAGCTGAATTACTCCAGACTTCTTTTGTTACATTATAAATGTCTTTACTGTCACTTTTGATCAATTTAATGTGTCCTTTCTGAATGGAAGTATTAATTTCTTTAAAAATTGCTGACCCCAAACTTTTGAATGGTAGTGTAAGTGTTTTGTAAATAAACTACAAAATAACTAGGCGTCGTAGATAACTAATTACCTTTTATGGAAAGCAATGCATTAAGTTACTTTTGTATTGTATTTTCTTGCCCAAGATGCAAGTGATTCTCAAAACGACAGTTACACATGCAGAGATCTATGTTGTGAGGCAATACCCACATTCTGATATTTTGCCTACAAATAAACAAGCACAACTGAACTAAAGCACACTCATTTATTTTCATTCAGCACCCATTTCTGGAGAAAAATGGAAAAGAAAGAGTTTTTCAATTGATTTAGGAAAAAATAACTACACTGTAAAAAATTATCATTGGTTTAACTTAAAAAGTAAGTTACCTGGTTGCCTTAAAATTTTTAGTTCATTGAAATTGAAAAATTTAGTTAAAACAACAAAGAGATTGGTTTAATAAATAGAAACTCAAAATATTGTTATCTGAACCACATTAATTATCTAAGTTGATTTGACAAAAGTTGTGATAACAAAATCATGGCAAAATCAATCAAATCATAACAACAAATGAATTTTTTTTTTTTTACAGTGTGGTAATGTACATTACCCCCCCAACACTGCTGGCGAGTGTTAATTTTGGACCCTGATTGTACATGTCTATATGTGAGAGAGAATTTATAAATCACAACTAACATGAATTATTGTTCTGTCATTTTCTCTCATCCTTCAGCATCCAGAGGTGACCATCGCTCAAAGCCGGGTCTCGTCTTCCAGTGTCAACTCTGTTGACTCCATGTCACACTCTGCCCCCTAGTGGACAGATCGCTGCGGGACTGCAGGGGACAAAAGCGAGTGAGCGATAAAGAGAGGAAAGAATAAGAGTGTGGAACTCCTCCTGCCCTTTAAAGACCAGTCGACAGAGCGTGGAAGAGTCCATTTTCCTTGCCTTGGCCCACACTATCCATCCACGGCCCCCGCCAGGAGTCAAAATAAAACTCCTGTTTAAAGACCTTTATTTATCCGTTTTGTGACAGAAAGGAGAACATTTATTCCTTCACCTCACGCTCCCTCAGGATTGCTGGAACATTAAAGAGCCACTGACAATGACAGAATATTAACTCATATTATTCAGGGGATTTTATTGACAAAGAGAGGCCTCCACAGGGAATGGGAAGGGGGCTTTTTAATTTTTCTTTTGCAAAGGAAATCTAATATAGTGAACTTAAGAGACTTACGCACACACTCACAAACACACGCACACTCTCGTTTCCTCCTCCATCCCTCTCGTTCTGCCTACCCACCCCTTATATCTTTCCATCTACATGTAACACCTCCAACCTCAACCCTCTCAGGCCAAAGATAGAGCTTATTACAGGAAGACACGTATTTGAGTAACGTTGCCATGTTTCGCTGCAGAGAGTGACGAAAGGCCTAAAAGCACAAGGAAATAGGAGCTCATTGAAGCTGTATATTCTTTCCTTCCCGTGTCATCTGCAAATTTTGTGATATCACTGAAAAACAAACTCAATTTGGCAGCTTCCGCCTATTCCAGTCCACTCTATAATCTCATCTGCTCCATTTGCCGGACACTACATGGTCTGCAAACATAAGCTAAAAGTATCAGTTCCTTTGTGCATAAAGACCATTGACTGTAGTGAAAGGCGGAGCCATCTCAGTGGGCGTGGTCTTTGGGTAGGTAGCCAATCACAGCACAACAAATCAGTCAGGGAGTTCTTCTCATTTCATCGCATTATTCATAAGTGGCTCATTTACCCGATTTGCAGAAAATAGAGGATAATACTTCAGCTTTTCCGAGGCAGTTTGGCATTGAATCAGAGGATATTGCTGGACTCATCAATCTGAGCTACTGTGAGATTTTGCTGATGTGAAAAACGTAAAAAATTTGTATCACGGCAGCTCCAAGAGGAGATAGAATTGACCGTCTAATAATACATCTACACAGTGGAGCATTTTCACTTTTTAGGACAACAAAACAGCTTTTCCCCCAGATTCGGTGTGTAAATATGCCTTCATTTAATCACATTTCAACCACTAATAGACTGAAACTTGCACCACTTCACTTCAGCCTTTATGCACACACACACACACACACACAATACAGGAAGTTTCATACCTCAGCAGCTGTTTTCTCATGTTTATGCAGTTTCCTATCAGATGCCAACTGGTAGAAAGACATTTCATTCATCTTCCCCAACTGTAAATGTACTCATTTAAAGTGTCCAGGATTTCAGTTGTATAGACATCATGGGAATCCAGAACACACAGCCCTAAAAATACATTTATATCCCGTGCATAGTGAATACATGATCGTTTTGGAGTGTTCAAATGTTTCTTTAATTTTTTAAAATAATTTACAAGTAACCAAACGGAGCGACTCAAGAAAGAATAGAATATGAATCTCAACCTCATAATCTTGCATTTACAATACCATTCCAAGTTTTTTTTTTATGCCTCAAAGTTCAATAGAGAATCTCAAGACAAATCAAGTGTATTAAAATGATGACTTGAAGCTGTTTCACGAGTACGTATGCTAAGTGCCATATAATTTCCAATCATTAAACTGATGTGTGTTTACCAAATTATGCATCAGTTATGCCATTAATTTACAGTGCTAGAAATTCCCTCTGAAGGGTTTAAAGCGAAAGAGTGTATACTTAATGTTGGTTCTAACATTTCAAACTTCTCATCTGAAGTGTGTGTAATAACTGGTTATTGCACTGTATTATGACATGTTACATAAATTGCACTGCACACTGCATGGTCAATCAACTATTCATCGAGCGGGACCAATGTGTCTGTTAGAAGGTTAATGGTTTAGGGGTCGGATCTCTGTGTATACTAGTGCCATGCTGTTGTTCTCTGTGGTGAGACTTTATACGCCACATACTTGTGATGATTCATGGTCACTTTCAGATGAAATTTAGAAAAGATTCATGTTAATGCATATCTCCTATTTAAAAAAATGTGTGGCCAATCTTGACAGTTTGTTAGGAAGTACTTTATTTACCATTACAGGGAATATTCTTCACTTTTGCCACTTTGTTGCGTATCCAAATTGGGGAATCTTCTAATCACAGTAGGTTAATTGCGATAAAACTTGATTAACTTGATGCTCTGGAATCTGAGATTCGTGTTACTGATTTTACAGTGAATTTGAAGCAGAATTTCCCCCGAAGTATGCATTGATAAACTGCATATTATTTTTGTAATAGTTCATGAAGTGTTTCTAGCACTCTATATCATGATTAGGGTCTGATCTAAACTCATATTTAATGCTATATTGGCAAGTAAATGTTGATTTGGTCTATGGAAACACAAAGGAAAGGTTTGCCACTTTTTTTTTTTCTTTTTTCTTCATTTAACAAAAGGGTTGTAAATTGAAGGCCTGGTGATTTAAACTTCAAACTTATTGGTTTATAATTCAACAGTATCCTCTGAACTAATTTAACAGCTGTGAAGTTTAGAAAAATGAACTTTTCCCAGACTAAGAGTTAATGCTTTGCTTATGTATACTTCCTGTATGTCCTCCATACGTACAACAATGTGATGAATGAACTGGTGGTGACATATGTAATTGCTGCATAAAAGGGAACTTTGCCTTTAAAACAATGACCAAACTAGGGAACTGAAGTGATATTTATTTGGCAAGTGAAAACTGAAATTAGAGAAGATGAGGTTTTGAGGACATGGCTTCTTTTGGATTAATTTTTTGTATAGGTCATTCTGAAGATAGAAAACCCCAATGAAGTGCCTCCTTTTTAGTAGTCTAGTCCAGGTTAGTGCTCATGATACGGTTTGCACTTTGTCTGTCACTTCAGTCATTCACACAATGTAAACATGCACACGCACAAACACACATACACACACACACAGTTTTAAAGAGAGGTGTTGTACTACGCTGACTGCATGTGAAGCCAAACCTGACAGAGTCCTTCTGAATAAAACCTGTGCTGGCCTGAACATAACTGTGTAGTTCTTTTAGAAATGTGAATGTTTGTATTATGATAACGTACGTGATTATCGTGAGCGATAAATAAACGTAAAACTTTGAATAATAAATGGCAAGGAAAACTGAATTATTTTTGTTTAAATGGTTTTACTTTTTTTTTTAAAGACTGTCAATTTAACCTTTTAGATTAATGAGATTATAGACAAATTACATTTAATGATTATAATTAATTAATATAAATATTGATAAAATATAAGTAATTTAAAAAAAGGGTTACACTTTATTTTAAGATGTCATTGTTACAATGTAATTATACATTTAAGTACTGAGTAATATTAACTACAGTACATGTACTTACTATAGGGGTAGGGTAGGATTAGGATTTGGTTGAGGGTTAGTTGCATGTTATTATGCATAATTTACTATAATTACTATGATAAGTACATGTAACATGGACACTAAAATAAAGTGTTACGAAAAAAAGTCATATCATGTAATTAATTCAATTAAAGTTTGTAATCCATTGACAGCTATGGTTTGCACCTGTTCCAGCATCATTTCAACAGTCCATGGCTGTTCCACACCTCCTGATTAGAAGTTTGTCTGATAAAGGTTAAGGCTTAAAGTATAAATTACTCTGAGGGACACAAGGTTGTGGGTTAAGGTGCTTTCACTCATATAGACACTTTTACCCCACAAGATATTGCTTCAATGTTCTTGAACAAGTTGATTTTACGTCAAACTGAAAACCACAAGTCATTAAACAAATATTTTCATAGAACTAGGAAAGTTTCCATTGCCGTTGAGTCCAAGGCTGCCAGATCGGCCTTTTATTGTTGTCAGTGATTGAGAATTGATTCGTTGCAGCTTTGATATGGGTTTGTGTAGCACAGCGTGTAATAAGATGTAACCTGGATTTGCAGAATACACCCCAGCTTACATCTCTATTATTGAAAGCTATAATTAGTCACATTAAAAGCACACACAAGTTGTCACCCAGGTTTAACTGTGGAAAAGCCACTAATTAGGCCTACCTTCTTTTTTGGGGGGGATGCCACCAAGTGATGATGTCATTTTATTTGACCCCCTGGAGATAGGATGATGATGATTTTGAACATTTTTGGCTGATGATTTGTCATTATAAACTTGACCTCCTGAACTAATGCTGTAATGGAAGCAGGACTCGGGAGAGCAAGTCGTGTGAAATTTTGAGAGTTTCCGGCTTATCATATGCTAAAATATATCTGTAGATAGGTTTGTTGTGACTTGAAAAAGACAACATAAGTGTACAAACCAATGTTCTGTGTGGGTAGTCTTCAGGCACTGGCCGTTATCTGTAACAACGTGTTTATAGTGGTAACAGATAGGCCGTCGTGTTCAATGCACATCCTTGACACACAGGGTCACCCCCGTGCTTTGAGTGATGGTGCTGTTTTATCTGCGAGGTGACGAGAACGCGGCCTTGTCTGACGGGGCTATAAAGAGACCGAAGCAGGCAGCTGTTCCTCAGATTTCACTTCTAACTCACCGTGCCCACATTTCAAGTGTAGTCATTCATTCATCGGTTAAGGAAATTTTATGATGTTGCCTGCAACGGTCAAACTGTGTGCTGGCATTTCCTACAGGCATGTGAGAAACATGACAGGTAAGAAGCTGTTTCATGTATCCAGGTTTTCTGAAATATTTTTATAATATGCTAGTATTTATTCGAGTTTATATATATATTTTTATTTTCTGTCTTTTTCTTTCACAATCAGGTTTGAGGAGGAATGCGATGATTGCAATTCATCATGAGCTGAAAAAGCTTTCTGGACCTGGACCTGGTGCTTGGATTAACCACGTCCGAAGAAGGAGCTCACTTCTCAGTAAGATAACTTCCTCACAACTTCCAAAATTTATATTACAGAAATATGGATGCTGTAGACTCCAATAGCTAATAATATTAGCCAACTAAATTCTTAAAATGATTTACTCAGTTATTGTCCTGTTTAACTGTCTGTTCACTATACTATAATTTAAGCAATATTACAGGAGCAGTGTGCTATTGTTTTGAATATTAGTGAGTGTGATATTTCTTTTGTAGAAAAGATATATAAATAAAAAGTTATTGGTGAATAACTTTCAATTTAGACAGCATTTTCAACTATTTGTCTATTTTTGCTTCAATCACTAAAATAATGGTATCGTTTTAAATGAATCAGCATTTTGATTGTGTGAATGATTCAATTACTTACTCATAAAGACAATCACTTGTTTTGTTCTTGAACAAACGAGTGTATTTCAATTAATTGGTTTAGTGAATATAAAGACATAAAGACAGCATCTGAAATCGCATACTTCCCTATATAGTACAGTAGGTGAAAAAAATTGTACCCGGATGACCTAATACTTCTGGCAAGGTTATGAAATGTTTATCTGATGGACACTTTACTATCCCATGAGGCCACACCAGAGTAGATGTGAATTGCAAAGAAGCAACTCAATGGATGTCAAAGGTCACATGACAATGACAACATGATGGATGTACAATACTATGTCTGGATTTCATTCATACTACAACCATTAAGAATGTACTTTTTTTAACGATGAAGTAAGTTCTTTATAAAATGTTGTACCTACTCAGTTGAATTCAAGTCAATTGGGACACTTTTTGCTATTGAGATGACTGGGAAAAAATGTCCCAATTTATTTAAATTCACCCCTATGCGATTTCAGACACAGTTACTCACTTGTTTTGTTCTTGAATGATTCTGTGTTTTTAACGAATAGGTTGAGTGAATGATTAAATGACTCACTCATAACGACACAATAATGAGTCTCTGCATCACAATTTTACGACTTCCCATATAGTAGGCGAAAAACAGTATTTGACAGTATGAGTCATGTGTTCGAATTAGACCTAATACTGCCAACAGGATTCCGAAATGCACAAGTGATGGACTCTTACTATCAGTTAGTCACTTATTTGATTCCTAAATAATTCGGTGTTTTTGAGTGAATGATTCAGTAACGTATAAAGACAGTCACTTATTGCCACCTATGGCATAACAATGTAATTTGCAGAAGGGGTGAATCAAATTCACAGAAATGCACATTTTCTTCTTAAATATAGTGTGTATTTGTTGTTTCTTTACGGAGATGATAATGTTTATGTGTGTGTTTCTTTGCACAGGTAGTCGGATTGCAGAAGAGACGTACAGTGAAGCTGAGCAGTGCTATGTGCAGCAGGGACAGGAAGCTCTGCAGAAGTCTGTCAGCATCCTCAGTGACCAGGACGGCTGGCAAACTGAGATTGAGACTGTAATAATAATAATAAAAATAATCATAATCATAATCATATTTCATCATTCATTCTGATGAGGCCATGTATAGATGCCTTTTATGCATGCACATTTTATTATACAGTTTTATACAGCACTTTGGTGTCCAAGGCCTTTAGCGCTGCAAACATTTTTTATTTATTTTTTTGCTCATATATACTGTAATAATAATAATTAAAACTGTTTTTTATGTGGGTTTTTCTCTCTCAGCTCAATGGAGATAAGGTGATGAGTAAAGTATTACCAGACATTGGGAAGATTTTTAAGTTGGAAGTGATGCTTGAACAGCAAACAGATGACCTTTATGAGGAGCTGGTGAATAACATGGAACAAATGGGGGAGTGGAACCCCAATGTCAAACAAGTCAAGGTGGGTAGAAATAGATCTACTGACTGCCAGATTCCTATGCTGTATGCATTTTAGTCACTGCACTTTTGAAGGACTGCCTATATCTTACTCACAAGCCTCCATCACAACATAATAAAACATACAGCTACTGTTGCTTAGAGATATTCAATACAGTTTTGGTCCCTCTCAGATTCTTCAGAAGATCGGTCAGGATACTATGATCACACATGAGGTTTCAGGTGAAACACCTGGAAATGTGGTTGGCCCACGAGATTTTGTAAGTGTCCGCTGTGCCAAGCGCAGGGGATCTACATGCTTCCTGGCTGGAATGTCCACTCAGCACCCTGGAATGCCTGAGAAGAAAGGATTTGTAAGGTAAGTGAAAATTTTAAACAGTCCCCCCACTCCCCACCCAAAGATAAAAATTCAAACCTCTTGCAATGTATTAAATTCATTCTTATTTTCTAAGGGCTGAGAATGGACCCACCTGTATTGTGATGCGACCAAGTGCAGATGATCCCAATAAGACAAAGTTTACCTGGTTGCTCAGTTTAGACCTTAAGGTAAGTCAGTTGCCCTCTCAGTTAAAAGGTGAAGTGAAGTATGCAATTTCTTGGACGTTAAATAGCCTACTTTCTCTTATTCCAGATTAATATGTATAATAGCATGAGTTTGAGGCGGCACTATCTCTTTCCCAACCAATAGGGGGAGTTTTCAGGAAACTTGTTAGAAAATTTAAGTTATTTTTTCAGTTTTATTTGGTGTCTCTAGTGGCTTTAAAAATGACACAGTTTACCTTTGAAGCAGCTGTGAATTTAAATGATAATTGATAGTTAATGCTTTAAATGGTCTTTAATAAGGAAGATCTACAAAGTAAAGTCACTCTCAATGTAGTATCACACTATGTTTCCAAATAAGCTTAATAAGTGTTCTAATGTATGGGTTGTCCCTGTTCTCCAGGGATGGATCCCGAAAACTGTCATCAACCGGGTACTTTCGCAAACCCAGGTGGATTTCGCAAATCACCTCAGGCACAGAATGGCATCCAGTGGTAGTGTGGAAGCAGCCATTGCCTGCTGATGTCCACACTTATACCCTAAAAACATAGATGTCACAACAAAGGCAGATTCTTTTCAGGGTCAAGCTCCTCCCACCCAAAGCTGTCACACCCATTCCAGCCTACAAATGTGGGCCTAAACATTTCACACAGATACAGAAGTTAAATTGTCCATCAAAGCAATATGCTGCTCTTTGTTCAAGCCACACAATTTAAAATGTTTTCACGTTGCATGCACAGAACTATAATAACTAAAACATTTATGCTGTAGGTTACTGGGTCATTGTAATTGAGGTTTAGTAAGTTTCGATTTCAACCTGGTAAACTCAGCTGACTTCCTCTGTCACCTCCATTTCGTGACTTTAACTTCCTTTTATTCACTCATATACTTCTGCAGAACACCACTGACTATCAATTTATGGGTTTATTAGTTCATGTTTTATCATTGTTTGTGTAAAAAAAGTATTTATTTTAAGTTAATATTATTATTTCATCACCCTGGAAAAGGATGTCTGCTAAACGAATATTTAATAAACCTATTACAACGACAAACTACAATATCAGTCTTTTTTGTTCATGGTTGTATCACAAGAGGAGCAAAAATGATGACTGAAGCTTCATTTTGCAGACTGAGTAAGGAAATACAGGAAATAGCTTCATCAACATACTTTGGCAAGCCACTCTGCCAGTTACATAAACAACATTTTGAGTCAGTTATGCCCATTAGCGTCTCAGCGATGTTCAAGCAAATTGCCCCCGGAAAGGGAATGTGACTCGTATTAAAGCCAGAATATTCAGTCCATAAAAATGTCTTGTCGTCTGGACTGAATTAGCATTAGCTTGCCAAAGCAAGGAGGTGTTTGGTCATTCACATGTGTTTTAGGAACTTCTCGGCTCCTTGAAGGTCTGTTTGAGCCAACATTGCACAAAGCAGGAAATGAGGTCAACACTGATGTCCTGGCCAAAGGCAGGCCACATTTGCCTCTCTAATGTTTTTCATTTTTTCCGATGCAGTTGGCCATTTCTGAGTATATTGAATCAATTTCAAAGCAAAAGTTGTGTAAATGACCTCTCTGCATTCACGGTGTTGGGAGATTTCTGAAAGACACATGTTGAATATGTTGTTTATATGCCTATGTGGTGTTTTTAATATGCTTTGAGACAAACCATGTACAAGTCAACACCATTGCTGAGTATTTTCTCCTTTAAAACTGCAGTGAACCAAAGACAGTCTCAAAAACGGGGTTTGAAATCGCTGGTGTTTCTGACGTCACAAACTACCAACGAGTGGAGTGAGTGGAGGCGGGGCTAATTTGCATATTCATAGAAGCATGTATGCTAAATGAGGCAATGGGTGTAGAGTTACATTCAAGCTATTTTAAGGCATGAAGAAAAATGTTCAAAGAAAAACAAATGCTTAAATATGTAATTTTGGTGATCGAAGATGAGTTTAAAGGGATACAATTATTGACAGGGGGGACTTTAAATTAGTAAGTTATTATTAGTATTCGTTATCCAGGTGTGATCAGAACACTTTTGGTTCCACCAACACCCTTATGATCTTAGACATTGTACATACAAGCTCAGTTTGTTCTTTGTATTTAAATCCATTTTATCTCATTTGCCATTATAATGTAACTGTACAGTAATCAAGAAAAGATGTGTATGCAAATAGGATTCAGAAATTAAACCTTAAAAGGATGAGCAGTTGGAACAGAAAGTGTCGAAATCCAAAACCCAAAATGATTTATGCAAATTTTATTTCCACTTAAAAGTAATTTATAAGTCTGGCTGCATTACACTATGCTGGTACTGATAAATGGGTAGTTGTATGAAAATTTTATTTTTTAATTTTGTTTTAACCAAGTTTGGATGCTCTTCCTTATTTATTACTAATTTCCACATTTAAAGGAATTGTTCACTTTAAAATGAAAATTCTGTCATCATTTACTCACCCTCAAGTTGTTTCAAACCTGTATGAATTTCTTTCTTCTGCTGAACACAATGGAAGATATTTTGAAGAATGTCGGTAACCAAACAGTTGATGGACCCCATTGACTTCCATAGTAGGAAAACAAATACTGGAAGAGCTAATTTGTTCATGTTCTAAATTTGAATATCAAGAGGTTCATTTATAAGGAATGTTTCCTCGGGGGATATCCTATGAAGTAGTTTGGATGATGCACTGGAGAGGGTGCGGTATGCAACAGATTGACAGAACAAAATAAACCTTCTTATATTACTTGCACCATCACACCACACAAATTAAGAACATAATAATAATAAACATTGGCATATATTAACAAATGATTGGGTTGGTGCAACTTTTTTTCTGATCCTCCTCTTTTCTCTCATAGTTTTTCTCATCGACTCTGGCCCTGGAGATCCACTTTCCTACAGAGGTTTCTTCCTACCCTGACCAAACTCACATGCCTGCGCTTTCTGGTATTCCTGACGACCTTGATTAGCTTGTTTAGGTGTGTTTGACTTGTGTTAGAGCTAAGCTCTGCAGGAAAGTGGATCTTGAGGGCCAAAGTGGCTAACCCCTGTTACAGAGCTAGACATGGATCTAATAAACTTGGGTACAACATGTACAGTATGTAGACTGTACGATGATGACACCTATTGAATCGTAGGCTACTATGACACAAGTTGGAATAAAATGTCATCAGCCTGCGCTAGTGCAAGATAAATCGCTCTTTGGCATTTGTGGTTTTTAAGTGCACTGAAAAAAAGAGGAGGAACCAAAAGAGGAGAATGTGGACAAGGTCATGACTAAATGAGGCCAACTTGGCATGCCAATTTTGCTAATGGAGCTTGAGGTAAGTAGTTTTAAGTTTTCGTGTTGATCAATACGCCCTTTCATGGTACGTTTATTAGCTAGATAGTAGACTAGCCAATGAATGAGGAATTATCCATGATTTGTTTTTTGTAAAATATTTTTGTGTCATGATATACATGTTTGCCAAAGGTGTTGTTTATTAACTTAAAATGTTATGTAAGGTATGAAGGTTTACTTGTGATAAGAATGTAGAAAATGGATTGTAAATAGGCACTTGAACATATGACAAATATATGTCCCAGAAATTAAATGACATGCATAGGTGTATTGGAATTGTATGGCACAATTTTTTTTATTTTTTTTTGATGACCTTGATGGAATAAAATGTATAGCTTTTGCCTACAGTTTTGTGTCTGGATCCTTTTTCTGCCTTCATTCCATCTGGTTTGCATCTACTCACTGGATGTTCTGCACTTTTGTATGGACTGATTGAATCTTAGATTGTTGAATCTTAAAAATGTCATAAAACAGCATAATTATACAAGAATCCTTTCAGATTAAGTAGCCGACTGCTGTCTCTTTGAAACAAAACGAAAACAAACAAAGAAAAAAACATAGAGAGAAAAACCCCCAGAGAAAAGCATGGATTTTTTATGTTTTGCCATTCGCATAGTTTTAGGAACTTCTCTGTAACTTGAAGGACTGTTGAGGCGAAAGCATTTAAGCATGAACTATGCTTTTATTTATATTATTATTGTTGTTATTGTGTAAATACAAATATATTCCATATTTAATTTAAAAAAATATTTTTTATTTTATATATTTTTAGATTAAGCACTGCAGTCACGGTTTTTGCTGAAATACTGTAAAAAAAAAAAAAAAGAAAAAAAAAGAAAAAAAAAAGTACTTTACAGCGTGACTTTAGCACTCCTTCAGCACCGGAAGTCTATTTACAGTAGAAGAACCACAATTCCCACAAGGCGTCGGGGTTTTCAGTTACTGTGGAAAGGGGGAAGGGAAGCCGAGATTGGAGGGAGAGAAACTGAGGTAAAAATAAAACTAATATTTAATACCTATCATTCTAGCAAGGGTATAATTGCGTAATTAGCAGCTAAGACAGACAACGCTACATTGTTCGCACGTTTTGGTGTACATTGTCTCGTAAACGACTAATTATAGGCAAGTTAGCTAAGCTAGAAGCGAGAGTACAAAAAGATTGAGGCAGTTTAATGTTAGCTCGAGCAGGTCGCGAGACAGACGCTTTACCAGTCACTGACTGAAATGTGACATTAAATGACAATTTTTTAAACTGAAATAAGTAACGGCAGGTTTTTAGTGCTGAGGTAAATGTGAGCGTTTCGTGTTGCTCATTTAACTTGAAGAGAATGAGGAGGGGGCTGAAATGTACCGTTATTTGTGGCAGAAATAGCCTAACTGTTGTGCGAGTAAGTTGGTCAGTTTTTTTTGTTGGTCTTTATCATGATTAGCCGTCTGATAAATCTTTCATGTTTGATATATGTTGCTATATTAGTGATTGCTGAAGTAAAATACGTGTAGAGTAATACCGTCATGTATCTATATAATGGTTAATGTATCTTTTGTAAAGGTGTTTGACAGTTCACTGGATGCTGTCATACATTCATGCTGTGCCGCATTTGGAACTGATGCATCATATCTGATGTCGCTGATATCCAAATTAGCGTTAATTATCGATTAATACTTTGGCTTTTGAGTTGTCTGTCGTTCATGTTTATTATAATGTTTAGTTAGTTCAGGTTTTGTGAGTCAGGATATAGATGACGTCACCCCTCATCCGTTTTATTTTTATGAATGCAATAGATTCAGTTATCCGCCGTATAAAGCCTGTCTGCACATTAAAGACATTGCAAAACGAAAAGAACCGTTTGAAATTTCACCTGTGGTAATTGATGATCGTATTACTCCATCTATTTCGATTTCATAGGGATGCAGTTTTGATAAGATGACGTCATCCCGTTTGGATGCCTATTTTCTGTGCAGCGCTCCTTTACATTGTTCTATAATGAAAACTGGAGAGTGTATCATGCCTATATATTCTGCACACGGTGATATTTGCGTTGCATATACCTTTTGAAAAATGTTATATATTATACAATTTTAATATTCTAAAATGTATTATTGTATCCTACAGAGACAGTTGCTGACATCAGAAGGCCACAGGGAGGATTCTGAAGAGACCCTTAGTAACCCTCAAATCCATCGTTAAACTCCCTTTTTAGCGACACGTCCCCATAATAAGCCTTCAATCCTCCAAGTAGAATTTCATCAGAGTCATCAACACAGGCACTGTCAAATACAGCTTCATCACTGCTGTACCCAATCTATGTCTGATTTCTGCTCCTTTTGCAACACTCCAGTCTCACATAAGTGGACCTATAACAAGCCTAACTTTCACCTATTAACGTTCCACAGACCCGGTACAATTAGCACTTGACAGACTTGAGAAATCCATCTCTAACAAGGCCATCACGATTCACAACTCGCTGCACAGTCCCACTAGAACAAAACCTTAGGCTTGTTACTACTGAAATTATGCTTCTGCTCCTTGGCCCAACTTTGTTTCTACCAGCCCCTCTTTGAATCTCAAGAAGTGGCACGGTTAAACAATGCACTACTGAAAGCTCTTCTGCTGTTTCAGTCTTAATCCACGCTTGTAGGACAAGGAGCAGGTGCTTCTGAAAGCGTTACAAGTGCTCTAGAACCATGTGCGTCCAGTGTGCAGTGTTTACAATTGGCCTAGTCCACAGGATGGGTGGACAGTAGGGGGACAGCGAGACAGTGGACTCATGTCATGGAAGGGGTTCTTGCTATCGCAGTACATACAGAGGTATGTATGACATCCTTACCTAGAGTACTAGAAGCCGCTACACTACACTATACTTCCACAGGTAAAAAAAAAAAAAATGTAAATTTGTAAAATGTTTATTTAATATAGATTTTAATTTAATATTTCAACAATTTTACGACACAAATGCATGTTCATGGTTAATGGTCACATGACATGTAAACATAAAATATATATTTTTTAGTAAGTCAGTGTTTTATTTTGATAGTTTTTTATTTTAAAACTCTATTTAAAAAATGATTTTGCTGGTTCTTTGCATCCACGTCATGCATTAAAATCGTGCACAGCTAGCCATAAATGATCCCGCTTATACATGGTCATTTACGAGCATTGACAAGTTAAAGCTGTTATTAATGTTTGTAGCACTAAATTTGATGGCAAGGGTTAAAATTACGGTCATTTTCATCAACTACGACTTGTTAGATCTAGCTTTCTGCCTGCTTTAAATCAGACAAATAAAGTAGTGCGGTAAGGTTACATTTATTTGATTGAATTATAACATTTATTTGAATGAATTAGCCTATCAAGAGAGAGATGTGTGTGTGAATTACCTGTGTCTGTGCAGTGTCTCTACTAACTAGTGTTAGTTTTGTCAGCTATTCTTAGTCCTGTGTTAAATGTCGTTTTTAGTTTTTATCATATTTAGTCAGCCTTGTCCTGTTTTTGTTTGGTGAAGTTTTAGCCGACTAACCCCTGGTTTCACAGACAAAGGATTAAACCTAGTTTCAGACTAAAATGCATGTTTTAGCTGTTTTAAATGAAAGCAACTTGCACTGGCATATCTTAAAATATGTCAGTGCCATTGTTTTGTCTCAAGATGGACACCAGCAATGTTTTTTTTAAGCCACGTTTATAAAAGCTACTTAATGTCCTAATTGAACTAAGGCCTAAATCTGGCTTAATCTAAGCCCTGTCTGTGAAACCAGGCCTAAATGTCTGGGATTTTTAGTCTAGTTTTAGTCAGTGAAAACTTTTCACATTTTCGTCCTGCTGCATAATGGTTAAATTGATAATCACAATTATTTGCTAAAAATTATAATCACAATGTCATTTGTGAAATTAATTTTTTTACACTTCATCAGAATTATTGCACTTTCACCTATAACAAACCCACAAATCAAGAGATAAAAACATAAACGTTCCACCGAGAAACTGTGTGTTCTGGTTTCTTGGGGGAACGCAAAATATTTGCTAGAGAACAAACAGATAGACAATGGCTCTGGATTGTTTACAATATTATCGGATCTGTTGTGTTAAAATGAAATCAATTCCTTTAAATAATATGGTTATATTTTTAATACCAGTATATTGTGACATCCCTAATCTGAACTGCTAATTTTATACAGTTTATTTGGGAATAAGGAATTTTTATTTTGTAGTAATTAAATTTTTTGTAATTAAATTTATATACAGTTTATTTGGTTTACTAATGAATTTTTGGAGAAAGATCAAAGTGTTTAATGATTTTAATGAAGAAAGTCAAAGATCTTTAAACGAAACTGAGAACTGAAATAAAACATAGAAGTCCATTTAGTCTGCTAATCTATGAAAAAGCCAAACTATACTGTACTATAGTATACTAGCTCAGGACTGATTTTGTAATATTGGGGCATGCATATACACAGATGATGCTGCATTTAAAATTTCTTAACAGGTGATGCATACCATCATTTACACCTCCTCTCTTTGTTTTACTCTGGGAGCAGACAATACTGAGGGAATTTCACAACATGGAAACCACACTGACTAGGGAGTTTATATATTGTATATTAAAAGCACTGTTCAAATGTAATCGCATTTGTAAAGTGCTCATAATTTAGACTTTATCAGTGCAGCTTCAAATGGACATTGCGATTCCTTTTAAAATGTTCAATTGGAAATGCTTTGACAAAACATTTGTGGCAGCTTTTCAGAAAAAATTGGGGGAAAGGAATAATATTACCAATACAGATTTTTTGTTAACACTTTACAATAAGGTTCATTAGTTAACATTAGTTAATGTATTAACTAACATGAACTAACTATGAGCTATACATTTGTTACAGTATTTATTAATCTTTGTTAATGTTAGTTAATAAAAATGCAGCTGTTCATTGTTTGTGCATGTTAGTTCACAGTGCATTAACTGTTAAAAAATACATCCTTTTATTTGAATAATGTATTAGTAAATGTTGAAATTAATATTAACTACGATTAATAATTGCTTTAGAAGTATTGTTCATTCTTAGTAACTAAGGTAGTTAACTAATGTTAACTAATGCACATTATTGTAAAGTGTTACCCATTAATTTTTTTAATTTTTATGTTTTTTAATTTCTTCCTTTTAGGGCTTGAATGGTTTTCCACAAGAATGTAAACCGACAGAGGACCTAACCAATGGACACTCCAAATGCACAACTGTGAGAACACACTACTAAAATTTGTTCAATGAAACCAGGTCTTGTCATTATTTGCATGGATCACGGTTGCTTTCTGTTGCTGTGCTTTTGATTTTTTTTTAGATCCTAAATGGATTGTCTCCAGGTAATTGCATCAAAGAGAATGGCAACGTGAATGGCAACCCTTATCTCAAAACTGTCCCAGTGAGTATTTCACTTAAACAAAGTCACATGATGTTACTGGTTTGAATAGCAATGGTAACGGTGTGAACTTGTGGTTGTGTAGATCTCAGCACTAAAACAGAATGGACTCTTACAGTCTCTGGCAGCAGGAGGCAATCAGACTAAAACAGAAGGTAAAGACTTCATCTCTCAGAAACTTTTTACACACAGAATGATGTCAGTAGTTCAGCAACATCCTTTACTCTATATATGTGTGTGTGAATTTTTATTTTATTTATTTATTTTTCTGTCTAGAGGTGAGCTTGGAGGTGGAGCGAGCACAAGAGGAGTGGGATGCCCTGGAGAGCATCCAACCAGGTGAGACCAATTACCTTGTCACCATGGAAACAACGTCCTGTCAGCCTGGATACTGAGCACATTACGTCACCATGACTAAGCATACGCCCCTACCCTGGAGAGATGGCATCACCTCCTTGGCTAAAATAGATACATTACGAAACCTGATCGCTGTCAGATACAATCTGGAGCATTAGCATCTCTTGGTGAGATATGTGGGCAACAAATGGGCAATGATTTTACTGCACATTAACTATATATAGACATAGGAGTGGGTGATAGGACCAAAATCTTTTCATGACATGAGACATTTTAATATAATTTTAGCAAAATATCTGTCCCCTGACAGATCTCAGTAAATAAGGTTGGTTGTTTAGGCTCTGTAAACTGAACCATAAACTGCTCTGAAACTCAAAATGTGACTGAGATTTAGGGCTGCACCATATTGAAGAAAAATTCGATATGCGATAACTCATTAAATAATGCGATATTCGATATGCAATGCGATAATGCTCAAAGTGTGTAAAATAAACTTAAATTATCTTTAAAATATATTTTAAATGATATAACTACATACGTGTTTTACATTCTTTTTGTGACAAGAAAACATCCCTACAACTTCTGAAAGTGAACATTAGTGTTTTACTGTTGCATAAGTAGTGTTATTTTAACATCAGTGTAAACCACAGGGTTTAGGGTTTCAGGTTATCCTACATTAGGGTTATTTAACAACAGAAACTGAATAATTAAATGTAAAAATAAACACTGCTTAGTTTTCACTGTATGGATTAAATATATACTGATTCTTATTAAAGCTACAAAAGTAATTCAGCCAAGAGCAGTGAGTGATTTTCTCTTTATCTTTTGTTCATGACCCCAGTTATTGCAAGCTGTTGCGATATGCATTTCGTGATATACATTTGCGATATTTCGATAATTTTGATATATTGTGCAGCCCTACCGAGATTCTTTAAGCCAATCTAAAGACTTTTAGCTAAGTTTAAGTGGAGTTTGTATGTTAGGTGATTTAGAATGAATTAATAATTAAAAGGTTTGATACTTAGAGTTAAAGGTTTAGAAGAAAGGTGTTGTCGGTGGGTGCGACTGGCATGTCCTGTTGTCATGGTCATTACAGACTCGGTTGTTGGGTTAACTGGCCCCTCCCTTTTACCGCCTTTGCCCTAATCCCTTCTCTCATGCAAAATAACTGTTGGATTGATATCTGTTTCTGTTTCTATATGCGAAGAGTTTTTTTTTTAGGAGGGGGAGGGGGGGGGGGGGGTGTCTGAGAGGACCTGATTATAATTTCACCAAAAAGTAAATAGGAAATAAGCAAATCAGAACACTGCGCGCCAAAACAGCAGAATGTGCGCAAGCGTGAACCACTAGTGTCTCACTCTGCATCTCTGCTGAGACCAGAGTTCGGCTACACACTGGCTGCGTGGCGTGTTCGTTTTTATTTCGGCTCCCATGTTAACAGGTTAGAGCTTGCACACTGGCTGCGTGACACTCACGAGCCGCGCAGAAAACGCGTGCTAGAAATAGAACCGACGCCTATTTTTCATGCGACACGCAGCGTGTTGGAAGTTTCCAGGCAAAATAGAAGGCGCAAATACATATTAATAAATTACATTTTGATGTTTGAAAGTCTCTCGGTTTTGACATCAATGATCATATCATATACACAATCATATAATTGTAATAAAAAAAATAGGCCTAATTATCGATTTTCAAATATTGCCCCTGTCTATACAGAACGAAATATTCATTCTGTAGCCTATTTTGCCGTCAATACTGCCGTCGTTGTCTTTGCTGTATCAGTAGGCTATGTATTATGTTTAACATCCAAATGTAGAGTGGTCTGTCGGCGCACAGAGCCACGCAGTCACAGACAGCACGTGAAGTTCGTGAACACCGAATTCCCCTTTCTTTCTTATCTATTTGTGTTTGAACAGACATGTGCACGAAAAAAAAAAGTCAGTGCCCGTCTCAACGAGTTTCCTCGTAAACGCAGTCAGAGAAAAAGGATGCGTGTCACGGTGTCAGTATTACCGGTAGATATGTGCATTCGTCTTAAAGGGACAGCACCCAATATACCAGTTTGTGTCACCAAAGTTAATCAAACAACAAAAGAGAAAGAGAAAAATCACGTTTGTCTAAAGATAAACTGTATTAATTATATGAATCATATTGAATGTATACAGTGAAGGCAGTGTTATTTTACATTTGATTATTCAATGTCTGTAACTTAATAGTTAATTTACCTGATAAACATAAAGCACTGCTTTATTTCACGTGTATTTGTGTTTTATTGTATTTATATATGCTTGTAATTTGTTTATTATTTTCTATGCAGATGCTATAGGCCTACCCTACAAAATTACCCCAATCATCCTAGAATTATTAATTCTTTACAAAAAGAGCTATTCAAATCATCAGGTGAAATTGTTTTCAGGAAGGAGTAGTAAAGCAAGAAGAAGTGCTAGATAGTTTTTCAGAATTTCATTTGACTATATGTGCCTATAGGGGTGGGCCGGGGGTGGCAGGCAATGTAAGTATCTGGATATTTGCCGCGGGACGAGGGCTTCGATTACCTCTCTCTTTTTTGACCATACATGTGTTTGCACCCCTGTATATGATTCTGTTGGTTGTGCTCACTGGCAGACCTAGAGTATAGTGTAAATCTACAATAATTGTATTGACTGATCTAAATGTATTATTATTATTATTACTAATACTATTTTTACTATTATTATAAATCACTAATGCTTATCCTACTATTATTATCATGAATCAGTGCAGCCAAAAGTTTTGAGATTTTTTTTAATTTTATTTTTACATGACAATGATTTTAAGGTGCATGTTTTCATTGCTCAAAACTGTTCATCTTTATCATAAGTCTCTTTTCATCTTCACTAAATGATTGAGCATGTGACACACCAATACTATCGATAATATCAAAACCGCTTTAAGTTTTCTCATCATGTAGCATGTTATCACTTATCACATAATTTTATAATATAACAAACATTATTATACTGGATAGGATATCCTGCCATTATTTTGAAAATAATATTTTCTAAATAAATGTAATCAGTGACCATAACATTTATTTTATCTTTTTAAAAATGTTAAGTTTAAAATGTATACGTTTAAAACGTATTATATAAATTCTAATTATTTGAAATGTATGCAATATTTTTTATAATCCACATTTCTCTTGGTTCGCCCTCCATATTGGAATTATTTTTTAGTGATAGAATATGCTTTATGTATTCTGATTTTCTAGACTGAACCATGTTTATGATTGAGGGATGCATTGTGTGGTCATCTGTCAGAAAAAAAACAATGTGTCTTTTATAGTTCTTGCTGAGGATCTCACTCCATCACCACTGATCTCCTTCAATGAGGCTCTGCAGCATTTTCAGACCACTGATCTTGGAGACCTGCTTGTGAGTTTGTTTCAAGTGAATATGCATTATGACACTATGATTGTCATGACTATTGAGACCATTCTCTTTCTTTTTTCTTTATTTTATACTTGCTCTTCTCCTCTATCAGAAGAATATTCAGCCCACCATTCACAGGACTGGATTGGCTGCCATCACCCATTTCCTGTTCGGACCTCCACGGCTACACAAAGACCTTGTAGAAGAGAGAGACTTAGTGTTTGCCATCGCACAATGTGAGTAGAACATGTGACTTCACAAGTCTGGTAGCATGCTTTGTTTAAATGATTACATACATCGTTTTACTAATATATTCCAATGGATAATTTGTAGGACTGTCAAAATTATTGTGTTAATGCATGCAATTTAATTGTTAAAAATATTTAACGTAATTAACAAAGCAATTTTTCCATCAATCATTGGCTAGCGTTACAGTATATGATCACACGCTTGTTCATGCAAATACTTTTAAACCATTGAAGCGTGATAAGACAAAAGAGAATGAAGTGCAGTTCTATCAGTATATTTGAGTCTCTCAGCCTAATAAACCTGCTGCTGTAATGTCTCATTAATGTTAATCAAAGAAAAAAAGAAAATCACTCACTGCTCTTGAACATTACACAAAAAATATACTGCATTTATGTTGTTTCTACTGGAGGATAAATGTGAAATTATTACAATATAAAAATATAGTAAAAACTGATGTTAATCTTAATGTTAGGTGCGATTAATTACAGAAAAATGTTTGATTAATAATGATTTTTTTAATTGATTGACAGCACTAATAATTAGTTTTTTAGTGTTGAAGAATCAATTAAAGAGGTGGTGAAATGCATTTTCAGATCTTTTCTGGAGTTTAGCTTATTCATTTTGCAGAGAGCACACTTCCTTGATTTACATAAAAATGTTAAGGGGCGTGTAGAGGAAAATCGTAACATTACAACCGAGGCGATTTCAAATACTGTCATTTCAGAAAGGTGGAAAACAAAAATTCTTTTTTGAAAATGGGGAGTTAGCTTTGAGTTATAAAACTGATTTTTGTGTGTGTTTTTTGTGTGTGTAGTACCCTTTTATAAATGTAAATATAAAGGACATTTTTATTTTCTATTTCATGACCTATTTTAAGTTGTTCAGACGGCTACCAGAGTAACTGATTAAATTAGGGATGCATAGAATTGGATTTTTTGGCCGATACGATTACCCTGGTAATCCAGAGTTCTCGCGAGAGCACAAGTTGAATTTGCTCAGCGAGTTACTCTGGTGTCGAGTAATGATGCTCATTAAATATGCCCATCTATCTGAGCTGCACCAATCACATCGGGTTATCTGATATAGGCGGGCCAGATGCGAGATGACGACAGCGCTGCGACGTCGAAGTCATTAGTAAACATTGCAAGATTGCTATGGATGAACACCATTTGTTTGAAACGGCTACAAACCGCTACAATGAAAGATTTAGACTTGCCTTTTTCTCTAAAAGAGGAACAGAAGACGGTGCTCGAATCGTTCTTTTGCAAGAAGGGCGTTTTTGCTGTTTTGCCGACCGGATACCGTAAGAGTCTAATCTACCAGTTATCTCCGCTGGTAGCTAAGCGATGTTGTGATTGGTCGTAGTGTTATCCAATTGTGTGTAGTGAGATTTTCAAATGCATGTTTGGTGCCGCCCCTCGAGCTGGCCGATTTTCATTAGTCGACGCCAGACCATTAATCTTTTCGATTTAGGTCTGGATTTCCAGGCTAGATACTGATATCCATTTTAACGAAAAACGATTAGCCTATACCGACATTTATCACTTGCTTAATTATTTGAACTTTTGTCATTAAAATATATTACGGTTTTGATCATGTTTTAAATGAGCAAAGTTCAAAAACACATGCATTAAAGTATGTATTAATTATTTTCATTGAATATGGATTGGATCTATTTAACATTCAACTGGCCTACACAAATACAATACAAGATGAAATAACAGTGCTTTTTAAAGGGATACTTCACCGTTTTTTCATATTAAACTATGTTATTCCCTTAACTAAGACGAGTTGATACATACCTCTCTCGTCTCAGTGCGTGCACTCAATCGCTCTGGCGCACGGCGACACTTTGATAGCACTTAGCTTAGCTCAGTTCATTCATTAGGATCCAAACAGAGATGAAGTTAGAAGCGACCAAACACCTCCACGTTTTTCCTATTTAAATACAGTTACACGAGTAGTTACACGACCAAGTATGGTGACACAAAATAAAACGCGGCGCTTTTCTAAGCGGGTAAAAAGGATAACTATAATGTATGGCGGAATAGCACTTGAGACTCATGTCTCAAAAGTCATGCTTGAAAAATCCTCTCCCTCTCACTTCTGTCATTAGAACCAACGTGACTTTTTACTGCGCAGAGTCGCTCCCAACTTCAAGTGCTATTCCGCCATACATTATAGTTATCCCTTTTACCTGCTTAGAAAAGCGCCACGTTTTATTTTGTGTCACCATACTTGGTCGTGTAACTACTCGTGTAACTGTATTTAAATAGGAAAAACGTGGAGGTGTTTGGTCGCTTCTAACTTCATCTCTGTTTGGATCCTAATGAATGAACTGGGCTAAGCTAAGTGCTATCAAAGTGTCGCCGTGCGCCAGAGCGATTGAGTGCACACACTGAGATTAGAGAGGTATGTATCAACTCGTCTTAGTTAAGGGAATAACATAGTTTAATATGAAAAAACGGTGAAGTATCCCTTTAAGACCCAATGCATGGATACTGTAAACATATGTTCACTTAAAGGGGTCATATAATGACATTTTTGTACAAGTTATTATGATTCTTTAGGGTCTAAATCAAAAGTTTGTAATATATTTTAATAAAAAATTCTCATTAGTATTGTAAGAAAACACTCATTTTACCTGGTCAAAAACAGCTCTGTTTTCAGCACGCCATTTAAAGGACAAGTTCGGTATTTTACACTTAAAGCCCTGTTTACAGATCGTATCTGATGAAATAGAACGGTTAAGATTAAAATTTGGACACATGCTGCTGTCCCGAGAATTTTAGGTTTATTTCGCTTCCCCCCCACCACCCCCACAATGGTTGTCTATATGCACTGGAAGATTCCGTCCTAAAAACACATTAAACTTTCGTTTACAAAGACGTGAAACTCACCGAGTGGTCAGGGGTGTTCACTGATATGTTCCATCAAAAATCGCTGAAAAAGATGCATTCCAACAGGTTTTATCGTAGTTTTTGTCCAACTCCATTGACTTAATAGGACGTGCTGTGACAGGGTGGCCGCGGGTCCTTAAAAAGTCTTAAAATGTCTTAAATAAAGTTTTCCTAAAAAAAGGCCTTAAAAAGTCTTAAAATGTCTTAAATTCAGATTCGATAGGTCTTAAATATTTCTGGTCACGTTACCGTTAAAATTTATCCAGTCTGACGGACCTAATATCCGTCAAATAACAAGTGAAGCATCGAATCGCGAGAATGATTCAGATTTTATTACATAAACAGCTATTGAAAATGATAATGTAGGCTTTTTCTGGTAACGCTGTTGAGGCTCGCGCTGCTTGTCTCTGTGATAGATTTTATAGGAAGAAATCAAAACAAATGAGCATAAGTTAACGGCAAACAAAAAAACTCCCAGAAGAAACATACTGAGGTAAAAATACACTCTCGCGTTTCGGGAGTCGGGATAGACGGAATTGTCACTTGCATAATCGGGCCAGCATTGCATCATAAGTAACTTTACCATTTGCACGTCTTTTAAAGTTTTACCTGATTAAACATTCACGCGATTTGAAACTATTCAGTACTTGCGCGCTGTCTGAGAGAGATGGGTTTTTTTCTGCACACATAGGCTACATAGAGTAAAGCCGCCTCACAAACAGCTCGTGGGTAACAAAAGTTATTTTTCGTGGATTTTATCGCTTTAACAGTCAAAAACATGCGAAAATGATGTCAATTTCGGTCTTGGTGAGTATCCTCTAAACACAGTCGGTTATGTCTTAAATAAGCATAAATCGCACGTGACCGTATAATGAAACACAGGATCCGTGCACTAGCTCTTAAAGGGACAGCAGCCATATGTGTCTCATTCATTTGGTTGTCAAAACAACAAACCATAGCTTTCATTTGAAGGAATCAGGATTAATAGCCTATGTATTTAATTTAGTCTGGACTAAAATACTACCCAGTGTTATTTTACATTTGATTACTTTATTCAGTCTCTGTATTTCTGAATACTAGTGTTAGACCTAAGCAAAAACTTTTCTCTTTATTTCTATTTATTGGGATCTCTATTCTATTGTATTTATTTGTGCTACTTTTTTCAATTTAATTCAAAGATTGAAATCAAGCTTCCTTGTGTTGTGTAAATTCTTAAGACCAAAATTACCCCATTGTAAAAATGCAATGAGTGAGCATACATTTAGGCCAGATACATGTAATAAATAAAAGAAAAAGTCTAAACTCCCCCCTCAAATTAAAAATCTAATACGCATGTAATATAATATGTATTTCCATCACAGGTTTGGTCTTAAATTTCATTCAAAGTGGCATTAAAAAGGTCTTAAAAAGTCTTAAATTTAACTTGTTTATATCTGTAGACACCCTGTGTGAGACCGCAGCACCTTTACGATATTACTCCGCCGCTTCTTCGTCTGCTTCTTCTGTGTATTCAATGAAATGCCCGTGGTTTGCTTGCAATTGGCAAAAGGTGTATTATCGCCACCAACTGGGCTGGAGTGTCTATTATTCAAGCTCTCAACGGAAGAATCACGGGTGTGACGCGTTTGGCAAAATAGGTCCACAAAAGCGAAATAAACCTAAAATTTTCGGGACAGGAGCATGTGTCCAAATTTTAATCTTAACCATTCTATTTCTTCAGATACGATCTGTAAACAGGGCTTTAAGTGTAAAATACCGAACTTGTCCTTTAAGTACATCTGTCTTTAAATGATAATGAGCTTTGCTCACCCCGCCCCTCTGTTCTGTGCGTACACAGTTGTGCGTACACAGCGTTGTTCATTATAAAACTGGGATTATGAATTATATTGAGAACGTTGTACATAGAAAACATGCCGTAATGTACCCTGAGTTGTAAACCTCATCTTGAAGCGTGCAAGCGATTTGCAAAGATTAATATAAAGGTTAATAAAACGTTACACTCACTACTTCTGGAGGTGCAGCAGGAACACGAATAGTTGGTACTGATCCTTTTTTCAGGAGCAGCTTCTTAGCAAAACCAGCTTTATACTGACCCTCGTTTATAAAGCAGTCTGTTGAGAAATGATTCGTGAAAACATGAAAGCATTGACGTTGATCGTGGGGAATATTCCCCTCGAAAACAAACTCTGCCACTGCGTCTTCAGCGGTTCGGATTTAAGAACATCAAAATGACTGCTGTGTTCGTTATTACACCCAAGAACAGAACACCACAATCGCTTAGACGCCATTCTGCTCCAGCGTATCAACAATGTCCGCGCGGACTATGATGTCAGCTCGCTCAGGGCGGGTCTGTGTTGAAATGCTGCTGTCAATTAACAATCGTGGGAGGGGCGTTCGACCATGTGACGTCACACGGTCAGACGGCTCGATTTGAGATGGGAAAACATATAAGGAGATAAAAAAAAAAAACACTGGATGGATTTTTATCATTATGTGATGGTTGTGTACAGGCACTGCCAACACACATTTCAGTACAATCAACTTGTAAAAGTGCATGTACCATTATATGACCCCTTTAAGGCATAATTGACTATGTTTATTAGGATACTTGCCAAGACAGTCATTTTGAGATAATTTTGTGAACTGGTACATTCAAGTGCAAGAAGACATGAAAGAGAACTCAATTCAGTGGCTTTCTTGGTGCAAACCTGCTCACACAGCGCTCAAGTACCAAATTGAGTTCTCTTTCATGTCTTCTTACGCTTGAATATTGAAATTGGCAAAGCTTAAAAACGTGCAAATGATAAACTTTCATGATGATGCAGCACTGGCCCGATCTTTGTTCATGCTGGCCCCGGGCAGTTCTTATCGTCGACCCCTGCTATATTTTGTACAGATTTTGTTTGGGCGAGCATTTAATTATTTACCCAGAGAGGAACATTGGATTATGCAACAAACATTAAACAACTCTGTGCTTTCATGCAGTTAATTTATAAACTGTCAGTTTCTTTTTTCTTGCCTTTTTCATGATATTGCCAATATGCTGATGTTTTAAAATTGATAAAAAATGGGCAGATAAATATTTGTAGCTAATACATTGGTGCAACTCTAGCTTAAATGTCTTACATGTGTGGTGTATTTGCTTACCTTACATTTACATTTATGCATTTAGCAGACACAAGCGATTTGCAAAAGAGGAATTAAAGCAATTTGTCAAAGAGCAAACAATATTTGTAATATACAATGCCAGGTTTATTAGACAACTAGATTAGGAAGCAGGCTAGTGAAGAGGAGAAATACAGAGAGAAATGTTTGTGATTCTGTAGGTTCTCTGGATAATGGACAGTCAGTGCACATGCGTGTACTCCAGACCGTCTACAGGAAATTGACTTGCACTCGAGCAGACTGCCCTCGCTATGGACCACACTGGGAGAATGTGGGCTTTCAAGGTACGTCAAAAATTTAAGGCACCTGTGTTAAAAATCAAGATAAACTGTTTAACCACAATCATCGACTATTTAATTATTCATGATCCCATAAAATAGAAGTCACCTGTTTGTAAACTTTGTTTTTGTGTAACACTTTCATACTCCTAGGTTCAGACCCTGCTACAGATCTAAGGGGAACTGGTTTTCTGGGTCTGATGCACATTCTCTACTTCGTCATGGACCCAGAGATACTACCACTTGCTAGAGACATCTACAAACTCTCTCAGCATCCAGTCCAGGTGATGCAAAACACAAAGAAACACTTGCTCACGTATCATGCCATAAAAACTACAAACTTATCATTCAATTTTTATAAAAATACTTATTTTAATTTTTAACACCTGCAGAATTTTCCGTTCAGTGTGATGTCAATCAACATGACCCGAATCGCCCTCCATGCTCTTAGAGAGGAAGTGCTGTCCAAGTAGGTCATCATTTGTCACAAGATTACCTGAACGTTAACTGATGGTTATTTTGAGCAATATTAATTACGTGTTTTTTAAAGCTTTGAAATCATCTGGGTGTGTTTGTGCTGTAGCCTAACATAACCTCTTCAGTTGTTTTCATGGCAGTAAAACATTTTATTGCTTTGTGATGTCACCTAGGGAGTGTAACCGAAGGCAACAGGTTGTAGCTGTGCTGAATGATTTTTATGTTGCAACATTCCTGCACCTCTACCAGCTGTGGAAGAACCAGCAGAAAACTATCTCGGATTCTGGCCATGTACTCAAAGGTGACTTTTCAGTTACAAATTAATAGCGTAGTATTTGTTCTTGGTATCGTTTACTGACATTCAGCAGAGATTTTATTTAACACCGTGTCATTTGTTCAATATCATTTGAAGGGGCCATAATTTACTTTTATTTTCCCCCATAAAGTCCACTTATGATAGTAAAGGTTTGCTCCAAAAACATGTTTAACTCTCACTGACCCTTGTTACTGTGACTTTAAGAGTTTTACGTGTATATTGCCCTTTGTAGTTTAGAGAGTAGTCTGGAGAGCCACTTTCCTGCTGAGTTTTGCTCCAGCACACCTGCCTGGATGTTTTCAGTGATCCTGAAGACCATAATTAGCTGGTTTAGGTGTGTTTAATTAGGACTAGGACTAAATTCTGATGAGGAGCAGGATTGAACACCTTTGGTCAAGGTAGCCTGGATGCTGAACATTTAAGTTTATCTACAAAAAACAAAAAACAAAAAAAAAAGTCTGACCATGTCTCTGTCTGTTCTGTGATGCACAGAAGTCGAGCTTTTTGCTAAGAAGAACCCCAAGCAGATTCTCAAACGTCTCGAGGGCTACCTGAAGGAGCGACGTGCTGGGACAGGACACCGGACATCACCAGACACACTATCACATAGCAACCCTTCACCTTGTGACACTGGGTCTCAAGCAGGGAGTCAAGGCGGGAAGGAGGGGAAAGAGATAAATTTCACCGGAGTGTGTGAGCTGCCACCTGAAATGGAGGGAGAGGCGAGACTAATCTGAGAGACATAGAGGCATTTGATTTGTACAGTCTCGACTATCTCTCATGCTCTAACTTGGTCTTTCTCTGTTTCTTTGTTTCTTTTCTGTCCTTTCTTGCTTAAGTACACTCAGAAACAAGTCTATGTTGTAACTGTAGTTGCTATAAAACTCTTTACTGTCTTCTGTTCTCTTATAGTACATATTGGCTCTTTAATGCTTTCTATGAAAAAGACCAGTAGATTTAGTTGCCAACTATCAGTTTAAAAGGATAATCTTAGAATGACCTGCCTCAGTGGCAGCAGGTTGTCTTGAAGCTGTCAGGAAGAAAGAGGCTTACAGGCCTCATTGGTGTGCAGTTGCAGAGTGGCCTGCAGAAGCAAGCACCTTACCCACAACTGTGGTATTGAGTGAGAAAGACTTCCTGTGTGAAAGCCTGACTATTAGGCATTGAGTGAAAGCCTTGTGGTCCTCATGGTCATTTGAACATGTTCACTGTGAAAGTCAGTGTTCAAGAAAGTTGGCAGAGTTTATATTGATGCTGAAGAAGATGTTTTATTTATATAGCGAATATAAACAAATGTTGGCTCTTTACTCTTCACTGTTGAAAAATGGAATGAGGTATCAAAACATTGGATGGAAATAGCCTCAATAGGCCAAAGTTTATTTTTTTTTTATTTTTTTATCCCTTTAGATAGAGTCCCTTTAGAGAGATAAATGTCACAATATGATTCAGAGATTTTCTGGCATGTTTCTGTTGGCAGGAACTCTTCAACAAGAGCCTGAAATGGTAAAGTCAGGACATATTTTTTGATGGGAAAGTGCATTTTAGTGACCTGTAGACCAAAATGTATGAATGTGTGAGTATCTATTTTGCAGTTCCATTTCAAAGCTAACATTGACCCTTGCAGACTGATCACTATTAACAGAATTTTCCTTATCAGCTAAATTCTGTTTGCGCTTTGAGCTACAATTAGGGCAGTAATCAAAGTTGAATGTGATATTCAAGGTGTTTTGCTTGTCTGCATGAAGCAAAAGCCTACATGTTTCTAGCAGGTACATTCCAGTTTTAAGTAGTCATAACGTGACTGTGAACATGTGGACGAGAGTGAGGATGATTCCATGGCAAATAACTTGTTCTGGGTCATTTCTAGGATCCCGGACGAGCCCACAATTTATGTTGTCAATCCCTGTTATGCCAGAAATAATCCTAAAAAAGTTGTTATCGGTTACTTATGACATTTCTCATGCGGTACAGCTTTCTCAAGCTGTGTACTAGCTTGTCCTGAGAGAATAGATGGTGTGTTTTTAAATTGTTGGACAGTGATTGAATTGTTACTGCACTTTTAGCAATGAAAGTGTGTAAACAAGGCTTAATAGGGCTACTCGTGTCTATAAGACGTGGCTTAAAAAAAAAAAACATTAGCCAGGAAGCTGCAGGTCATTTAAGCTGTATGTTATACGTAAGCTAATGATTATTTCCTTCAGAGTTGCATGAGACGCGTCGAAAACTTCAATATCTAAAAGTGAATCACTCTATTGAACTTCTTGCATCTAACAAACAGCATTCAAGTAGACATGTGAGACCTGTCTATAGTATAGTCAAGCACACCGTGAGACTTGTTGATTTGAACACGAACAAAGTAGAATACCTTATTTACTGTTGAGCCACTTCAAGTTAGTGCAGAAAATAGTTGAGAATTTGATGTATTTTTGTAATTTGCGTCTTGTTCTCCTTAGTCCAGGTCCATTAAAGATGTGAGGGTTGCAACAGTCATGTAAATTGACAGTGATGTACTGTACATTTTGGAAAAAAAAAACTTGATGGGGAAAGTCTTTCCTCCCTTTGCAACCCTATCCTGCACTCTCGTCTTGTAAGCATGCCAGGTAGCGCTAGAGATGTAGCATCCAGGAATCGTTGTTTTAAATTCCTTGTTAAAAAAGCTTGTTAATCTAACTTGGTATGGTTGCATATGTTTGTCTAAGTTACCTAGTCCAAAGTGTTGTTGTACGATATGAGTACAGTGCGTTCTGTATGTTTCAGGTTTATTTGTTACGCTCTTATTATATTATTTTGTAGTTTTTTTTTCTTTCTTAAACGACACATGAATATAAATACTCAGTGGATGTATATTAGAAGTCCTGTCACTTTAGCCAGTTTAATTTTATATAAAGCAGAGTAGTATTTTATAAACTTGAATAAGAGCAAAAGCATGATGGGAAAAAGAATGTTTATATACAAAGGCAAATCACCCTTTCCTGGGTTATTTAATATAGTCTGGCTGGTTTGTATTAGTTTATATAAGCAGGTTCAACACTTTCATAATCCTATATATCCGAGTGAATTCAGTGCTATTGTAAACTCCACGGCAAGCATTGTATTTCAAACCCAATGATTTGTTTTCCACACTGACCTGCTGAAAGCAAGAGTGAATTTTATGATGTTGCGTAATAGTATGTCAGCTAATTTCAGTTTCAAGCGGTTAAGAGGAGACACATATTGTCAAGTGAGAGTACTGGCCAAAAAACGATGGAAAGCACATGTACATTTCCTTCTGTTTTAGGATATTTCAAGCTGTCATGTGCAGTTACTAGCCGGTTACTACTCAAGTGTGCTTCTATCTTGCATACTACAGTAGCTCACAACTCCTATGAACAATCAAACCTACAAATCAAGCAATCACCCTAATCATGATATGAGCCTGGTTTGGCACCTTTTCTTGTATATGTGTGCACAATTAGTTGTTTAGTTGTTGTTTTGCTGTTTTTTTTTTATTTTTTGTTTCTTTTTAATATATATATATATATAAAGGAGAGGGTGGTCTGTATGTGAGATGACTATTAATGTATCTTCTTTTCTTCTTCTTTAGCGTTAATCCTGCATAGAAGAAAAGAAGATATATATATATATATATACAAAATTATATGATTGTAACATTATGATTGTTACCGGGGCATATTATGCATACCTCAGGCTTTCAGACAAATCTCTTCTGGGCAGACATTTGATTGAGGACAGCCATGATCCCATGTCGTAGCACAAAATGGTGTGGTGTCTCTTGCAGTAATCTACCTAGCTTGAGAATGTACTGTATGTATATGTATGTACACTAATGCAGCACTGCAAAATATTGACTTCTACAGTATATATTTCTATAGCCCATGTTTGTGAAAACCGTAGTCTTACACGCTGAAACGCAACCGAACCTTTGCTGGAGGATGTTTTTAACAATCTTAATGGTTTGACGTCGAAACAAATCAGACGATTTTGTGGCCTTTGGTATTTACTGTGCTTTTGTGAATGGTTTTTTGCAAGCGTTACAATATGTCAAAAACGATTCACTCTACTATGGCACAATGTAACAATGTTTGGACCAAAAGGAACATTTGTGGGTTTGATGCTGGTTTGGAGGTCAAGCTCTTTTAATGAGAAATCTCGCCATCCTAAATGTTAGAATCTCTCCTATATGTTAGATTTCTTCCCAGTGTGTTTTAGAAGAAACCATTCCACAATACTTCATCTATCTGATCCACAGAGATGAAATTTATTTGTTGAGAAGATACAAACCCAAATGACCAATTTGATTCATTTAGTTGCCCTGAATCAAATTACAGTAAATCAAAAAATATCCTGCACTTAATTTGAAGATGCATCATTATTGTCTGTTATGATCCTTCAGAGCATTTTATTATATCTGAACCTTGATTGTAGAATCCCTATTTTATAATGAAAATATATTTCAGAATATATGCGGTGGTACAGTGATGTATCGTATGAAGAGTAATAAATAAATGCAACTTTAAAAACAATGTTAAATTGTGTTACATCGTAATTCCTTACATGTGCTTCTGTTTAAACCAAATGGAAAATATCTCTATCAGAGTTATCGTTCTTGCATTGTAATAGTGTGGGTTGACCATTAGGGGTCAGTCTGGTGTAATGGCTGATGCAGTCTTAACACTAGCATATGCTTTCCTGCACTGAATGTTTTCTCATCTGTTAATGAATAACAACTGTGGTTTCCATCAGGAATTACTTTTATCTTTGTTGCTTTATAAAGTTTCAAATGTCTGGTTATCCACAAGACACAGGAATTATACTGAGTTAGATATAGTGTGAATGAACATGGTGTAGACTCAGAGAAATTCATCTTGTTTCTTGCAAGAAGACCCACATGAAGTCTGTGCTGCAGAACTCCACTGGAAGCTCCACAGATTTGATGGAAATTTCCATTGAGAAACAATGAACACTGCTTTTTATTCATCTCTATATATAATTTCTACATGTACTAAAATATTTCATTTCAAGTTGTATACATTGACATGTAAAATGAACATGAATTATTTATTTTTTTAATTATAATGAACACTCAACAAAAGTATATTGAAAAATGACCATTGCCGTATATTACGTTTTCTAAATGAAATTGATCATATCTAATTCATTAATATTAACAAAGTGAACCTTGTGAAGTGTTATAATTTTTTTCTTATGCCTTTAATACTTTGTTAGCATAGTATTTTTTTTAAATACACAATTTTGAAGTGCTTTTCTCCTTAATATGGTAATCCAGAAATACATTTGTATTCATTATAGGACTGTTTTTCCTGCGTACAATGAACTACACACTGAGGATTTTGGCCTACATTTCCCTGGCTGACACATCAGAACATCAAATGTAAACCTGCTGTGGATCTGATGCTGTCCCTTAGTCAGGGTAACAGATCCAGACTGCTCTCTCAGGGCTCAATTTAGAGAGACCAGTGATTTTTTTTTAATTTTTTTTTAAGGAATTTCTGAATCAAATAGGACAAACATCTGGCCTGCATTGTTGAGAGCCAAAAAAAAAAAAAAAAAAGGCACATTCTAAGAGGCAAGGACAAAAACAGTGTCCAATAAATAGTTGTTTTAAATGTATCCTCAACATTTATAATAATGAATTATATTATAATTATTGGCTTTTACATCTCCTTTAGTTCCAGAATAATCCTGGCTGATATCTGAGTCTGGCGAGGCTGAGGAGCCGCTCTCTGCTGGAAATGCTTATGCCAGATGACATCCTGTCTAGATGAAGGACACAAATGATGGCCAAGGAGTTTGTGTTTATAGACACATGCTTGGAACAGAGAACAGCACTGTTGTGTTTGTCTCCATTTTAGTACTTGGAAGGAAAGCTTTCACTTCTCTGTAATAAAAGGTTTGCATCATAACAAGTTTTAAAAGCATAATTCACCATTTTAACTAGTAAGGGGACATTTAAAAAGGGAAAGTCAGCAGGTTATGTTGGGAGTCTGCACCACATTGACCTGTAAACAATGAAACAATACAAATTTATGGAGGAGACAACTTTGTGTTCCTAAACTTTTGTTTCTCAAATATTAATATAATAATATACAGTATGCACACAGACACTAAAATCAACAATAGAACCTGACAGATCTAATTAGGTGTTATTTTGCAGAATGTCCTGACTGCTCTTTTTCATACAATCATTTAATATTCAACAATATTATTGATCTGCCGGCATTGACTTCATTATATGAGAACTGAACTAAGCTAGATGATGACCACTGTTTTCTCCAGAGCGGCTATGTATATATATATATATATATATAACTAAATGTATAACTTTTTTACAACAAAAATGAACCATCACTGAACTTACTTCAGCTGGACTATGATGTTATTTTCCTCTAGATCTGCTGTACAGCAGAAATAAACTTTGTTGCATTATTTTCCTGTTTTCACTGTAAAGCTGCTTTGAAACAATCAGTATTGTAAAAAGAGCTATATAAATAAAGGTGACTTAACCTGACTTGACAATAAAGGTGAGTGGGGATGATGTACATTCAAATAATGCATGTCACTGCATGATCCCAGATCTGCCACCGTTTCACATGTATTGTATGTATTGAACCTGTGAGACTTGAGGTATACGGTGAAGGAAAATAATTTCAGTGAATGTTGTTGTTTTTTTCACACAAAGGTAGACATGTGCTAAACATCTCCTTCATGCTCCGCTGAGGAAACAAAGCTGTACAGGTTTGCAATGACATGAGGGTGAGTAAATGACATAAGTTTAATTTTGGGGTGAACTGTCCCTTTAAATAATGCTGTCATTTTGTGTGATAGCTCTGTTTCTTAAGTTGTTCAACTCGACATTGACTGTGAGAAGGGTTACGATACAAAAAAGCAACAGAAAGGGAGAGATATGTTTGTCTTGCGAATGCTCATCTGAATGTAATCAGACTGTTTTAAGACTGATGGCTACATCTTTCACACATAAGCATGCTGGCCACAGTTTCCCTCACCCCTTCCTACCGCTTCAGATGTTGTCGCAAGCTGCAGACCCTCTTTCCCCTTCATCACAGGCTCAGTGGTTTGTGCTAAACCTCTCAACATTTTAGTGTCGTGAGTCAGAGAAGCACACTGGTCTTTCCATGACTGAGACGAAAGTGTTTCTTCCAGAAAACTTTATAGAGTGTGCAAATTTAACAAAAGCTTTGTGCTAGTTGAATACTGTAGACTGTGTGATGAGACATTCTTTCAACCTGCTCCCCATCTGAATCTTGGGAGCCTTCTGGCTGATATCCCCCTCCTCCGTCTCTCTCTCTCTCTCTCTCTCTCTCTCTCTCTCTCTCTCTCTCAGCTGTATGTTCTGGTTCTTTCCCTGCCCCTCCCTCCTTAATACACAATTTTCCTACTTTCATTACTTTTATACCAGCCTCTCCTTCCTCGCCTTACAAAGCCTATTTTCCTCGCTAAGGTCTGCAAGGTCATTTTGTGGTTGGTCCTTCAGCACAATTCAAAGGCATATTTGTACATACAAGCACAAATATACAGCTCTCCTTTGAGTATGGACTGTTTGTGGTCTGGACTGCTCACAAAATACACAAGAGGTGCATTTCACTTGAATTCCTGCCATCGTCTCTCTGTCATTTAGTATCTGTCTGTCATTGAAAAAACATTTTACCATAAACATACTTTTATGTTTTTTTGTCATTTAGTAAGCTTTATATTCATCTTTGCTATATTGAAAAGAGCTAAACATCTGCTTAAAATCTCCTTTTGTGCTCCGTTGAAGAAACAAAGTTGTACGTGTACAGAATACATTTTCTCCTTAAATAATTCAGTAATTTCGTCTACCTATCTGAGCAAACCTCTTTTTAAGTTAGAAAACAAACTGGTGTATTGTGGAAGTTTAAAACAAGGGACGTAATGAAGATTTACTTTATGGGTCAAGAGATCAGGTCCAGGAAGTGTGTGTGTGTGTGTTGGGGGATGATATGAGGTGTCTTTTCCATATTGCTCAGATTTTCTTGCCACTATGGGGATATTACATTAGTCTGTGACACTAAGGGCCAACAATAATTCCATTCGAGGACTAGGAAGGAATTTTCTACCAGAAGTCACTCTATGTGTGATAGTGATTTAAGAATCTTTCTAAAATTACTTTATTGTCTAGTTTTCTATCAAATACATGTTTTGCTTATTGTTATTCTATTCTGTGTTCGGAATTCTTGTACAGTGGGATTTGCAACACTTTATTTTCAATGTCATTTTTTTCTAACTAGTTTAGTGTAAGTTAAAAATTAGACATAAATCACCCAACTTTAGCATAATTGTGAGAATATAAACCTGCTCTCAGTTCTCAGTTATGAGGAGAAGTGTTGGCTGTGTGTATTGTGCATGCCATTGCACATACCTCCTTGCTCCTTATCTTTGCTGAAGACATTACTGCCTGGTGGTGTCCCTTGTTATCTGTCCCTGTTCTCGGTACCTTGGATCCTTATATCCTTGAACATTCCTTTCATCCTAGCTCATTTTATATGGCAAAGTATCCTTGGCATTGAGTTGATATACCCTAGCTGAACAATAAACCTCTGAAGAAGCTTCTGTGTTTCTTCCTGTGACTGTGCATTCCTGACTGAAGGGGCAGAGAATATTTGGGGCGATATGAAATAACCTAACAATAATATATGGTGGAGCTGGTATCATATTGCTGACAGGGTTAGTTCAACCAAAAAAAAAAAAAAGAAAAAATAATAATTTACTCATGCACGCATCATTTCAAAATGGAATGACTTTCTTTATTCTATGGAACTCACACAAGGTTTTCTATGGAAGCATATTTTCCACATTATGATGAAAATGAATTCTCCAAAGTTTTCTGAAAGTCTTACCCATTCCGCTCAAATCTCATTTGTCTATCCATATTCCAACCTACCAGCTAGGAGACAAATCACATCACATTGAGGTCAACTTCATTAAAAAAAAGTCTAAATTATAAGAATAAAAAAACAGTGTTGGGGAACGTTACTTTAAAAAATAAAATAATGTTACAATATTGTTTTACTTAAAAAAGTAACTTATTGTGTTACTTGTAATGGAAAGTAATGAGTTGTTACTTTTGCGTAACTTTTTTATATTTTTTGGCAAATGTAAAGGCTATTTTACACCAAAAGTGAAATGAATATGCCCCAGGCTAAGTGCAAATCCATGCCTGTACAGCAGCTCCAAAATCTTTTTCCGAATTTTTGTGTAAATGTTTTTATTTTTATTTATTTTTTACACTATTTTTGTAATTTCATTTTTGTAATAAATTACATTTTTGCTTATTAGTATGGTTGTTTGTTTTGTTGGAACATTTGGTGCAGTTACAACAGCCAAACTGGAAAAACGGGTCAAAATAAAAAAATAAAAATTCTCATTCCTCTTTCATTTGATGCCAGGTGCAAGTCTGAAGTCTGAAACAATTTACCCCTTTTACTATGATTTTGACAGTGTGTTGAATGGCACCTACTCAGAACAGTGTTTTAAAAGCTGCTGTGGGTATATTTTTTATATACTTTCTTCTGTCCCTGCTTAGAATCCAGAGACAACTAGAAATAAATATCAGTAAGGTAAGTGTAAAAGTATAAGCACTGTGACTCGCATTTTCAAAAGATTTCTGATGGTTTGATTGCCCTAACGTACCAAAATTGGCTAGGCCAATTGTATCTGTTTGGCAGACTGAGTTCAGTTTATTTGTATAGTGATTTTCACAATACAATACACATATATATAAAGAGACCAGAAGCATTGGGGTGAACATGAGAGGACCTCGATGGGACTTGAACTTAGGTCAACCAAAGCTCAGCTGTTCCATATGTCAAAGCATTGCCCACAAGACTACAGCTCTGACAAAGCAATCAATCTAAATGTCTAATCGCTTGAACACTATTTCTTTAACATAACATTGAAAACCCAGCACTTAATATTACATGCCATAATGTAATTCCAGACTCTGGCTACAACTTGTCTTTAAATGTCTATATATGGCATTTGGATCTTGCCACACCTATTGCCACACACTCTAATTCATCTTCATTGAACGACTCTATACAGCTGACTGCATACATTTCTCTTTACCTAGTAAAACTACAGAAATACACCCTCACAAAAAAGGATCTTAAACAGTTTTCTTTCTTTCTTTCTTTCTTTCTTTCTTTCTTTCTTTCTTTCTTTCTTTCTTTCTTTCTTTCTTTCTTTCTTTCTTTCTTTCTTTCTTTCTTTCTTTCTTTCTTTCTTTCTTTCTTTCTTTCTTTCTTTCTTTCCTACCCCCTCTCTTTAAGTCTGTTTTTACACTCCTCTGTAGCTCCTCATGTGTCTCTCCCCCCTCCCCTTCGCCTCACACCCCTCTGTCTCGCTCGCTCTCTCTCTCACATTCTCTTTCTCCCTCTCCAGCACTCACCCATCCCCTTCTAAAAACTGTCCGTGGATCTCTCCTTCTGTTTGCAGCCGTGAACAAGGCACCATGCCGGGACTAAGGGACCAGGCACCACTATCAGTTCTCTTTCTGTCCCTGCTGGTTTACTTCTGGACTGTAAACGGACTGACAGAACACAGCGAATCCGAGATCAGCCACACAGCTCCAGAGCAACATGTGGAGGGCAGAAAGGCAACATCTGGAGCAGGTACAAATGACACAAGACTTTTTTCTAAAGTTCTGTTTAACCCTTATCTTCTATAAAAAGAATCAGGCTGATCTTGAATTTTGGTAATAATCCCTGAAAGCTTCAATAATCTCTGTCAATTGGGTTTTAATTTGGCTAGAGGGGACATTGGGGGTCTCTAGGATCCCAAATGTATAAGAAACGAAAAGAACCTTTAACCAAGTACAAATTTTTGGTGATTTGGAAAGAAATCACTTGCTAATTAGTATTCAGTTTTCCAACAGCACACTGCATTTACTTTGACAGGTTATATTTTGCACATAGTTTACAGCACATTTTGAGTGGTACTTTACGAAAGACAGGAATTCTTCTTGAAGGATGCCAGAGATTTTGCAGTTTTGTGACCAAAGCTCTTGGTGACAACAGCTTGCACCTGCGCTTAGAGAAGCCACGTCTAAGAAGAGAACTCACTGAGGAAGGCAAAAGCTGAGTTATTTACCTGACGTGATGTGACAAATGGTGAAGATCAACTACCGCTCTATACTGTACGTTGAAGACAGACTTTCATCCTTGTGTTTCAAAAGAATGTGATGGCTTCATTATTCTTGCAACTCGGATTAAGGAGTTAATTTAAGGGTTAATAGCAGCACTGTTGCTGAGGTTTGGAAAATATGGTTACTGGCAGGCTTCTGGTATTCAATAACACAGCATTTCCATTAAATGCAGGAACGCAGACTCACTTTTACAAACTGGAAAGATCGGTGAAATTACAAAGAGTAATGAGAAGAACCCAATAGGAATGTATGTATTTACATGTCTTAGGCAGGAATATCTGTAGTGTTATTTGTCACTCCCTAGAGTAGCCTCTCACAAGACTTTTATAAAGGTTGCTGCCATGGTGGGAGAGTCAGAGCCTTTTGGTTGCTTTTTAGGGTTTAAAGTCAACATGAAATCCATATATTGACCTTATTCACTTGCTTAATACTTGTTCCTTCCTTGCCTTGTTGTGAATGATTCATTGATGCATGTAATTTCAAACATGAAGAGTTTAATCAAAATGTAATAACTTATCTTTTCTCTGAAAGGACTTTCCTTTTCCGCTGATGTCACTATGGCCTCACAGTGATGTTGTCAACCAATTGCTATTTTAGGCATTATTTTAGCAGGCTTGGTATTTAATGCCAACTTTTCACAAACGAGTGAACAAAATCAAGTGCTGCCCAACATTTTTACTTGTTGAATCTTGTTTTATTTGGAAATATGTTACATTAACCAAGCAAAATGAGGGTTTCACATCGACTTCAAGACCTTTGGCTTCTTGGCTCAGTTTTGGCCTAGCTGTGGTTCTTCATTCTGAAGATGCTCTGGTAGAATAGACTTCAAACACACCTGCCCACCAGCCCAGGCTTTAGCCTGGTGCTCCTGTCTGTAAGACGATTTAGTACTCTTAGACTGTCAGACTGAAAAGGCTCAAATGATACTTGATACAATCTGTAAAATCTGATATTTAGGAACCCATCTGAAGTTGAATGAGCAAACTGTTCTTCACGAAACACTTGGAAAAACACTAGTAATATTTTTGGAAATTTCTGAACATTTAAAAAAAAAGATTTACAATTACGCATATGGGAAGAAATGGTGAAACCCATCAACAGCTGTCATTTGTCCTGTGTCGGCCTAAACTGGCGTAGTTAGTGCACATGCTTTGTTGACAATAAGAGTTTGACTCCAATTGAACAATCCTGTTTCTGCTTTTCTCCTAATCATTTTGTGTTCTCTCTGGCAATAAAAATGGCAAAAAGGCCTGTGCTGAAACCCCTTCAATGCAAGCTAGTGTTGATAAACAGCTAAGTAAACTTTTGCCAGATTACTCAGAGACTCCCAAGGACTGGCGTTGTGGACTAGCTCTGTGGGTAATGACTTCACAGCAACAGGCAAGAATGTTGCTTAAAACTTTCCCAGCAGGGATGAAAATGCCCTTGGGACACAGGACAGGATGAATTTCAAGGGCCAAAGCGTCTGTGTCAACATATGAGGCTATGAACTCTAAAATTGGGCCGTCTGGGTGTGTGTGTGTTAGAGTGTAGCTTCAATTAAAGATGAGTTGACAATGTGGAAATGAAGAGCCAATAATAATTTTTATTTTTCTAGATGTTCCACAAGTGAAGATAATCCCACACTATGCAAAGATTGGAGTTGGACAGTACAAACGATTGCTGTGCAAAGGTGAGAGGCCAGTTTAAACATAAAATAATAATTTTGTCATCATTTATCCACCTTCGTGTCATTCCAAACTCGTATGGTTTTCTTTTGTGGATAACAAAAGATGAATTTTTGGAGAACATTGTGGCTACTCTTTTCATTACAATGAAATTAAAAGCGGATTGGATCTGTCAAATTACAAACTAACGAAATATTTTAAATATATATATCATGAAAGTGGTCTACAAGCAACAAATCTTTTGAAGTCAAATAGCTTTGTGTGAGGGACAGACGTCAAATGCAAGTCGTCATTAACTAAATAAACAAGCCCAAAAAAATTCTCAACTGGACAGCAAAAATCTAATTTGTTACAAAAATGCTGCACTTGAGGTGTAATTTCATTGACATTAATGGCACCATATTTGATTTGAGAGTGCAAGGAGTCATTCTTTTTATTGAATTATATAAATTTCTTCACACAGAGCTATCATATGGCTTGTAATATATTGCAAGAGTATTTAATAAATAATAAAATGTATAATGAAATAATATCAGGTTATAATAAATTATAAAATACATAGTAAAAACATAAGGCAATGGCTGGATATGCATTTGTTGTTGAACTAACTCAGATGCTAAAGCTATAGTATTAATTCATTCATTTTTCTATGTTATTTCCTAGTTGTTGGGGATGCAGAGGAGATTTACTGGTTTTCTCCTAATGGTGAGAAGATTCTAACAAAACATGACAATCTCGAGGTGCGCAGTCATGGCAATTCCTTGTCCTCTCTCATTGTTCTCAATGCCAATTTGAACAATGCTGGGATGTACAAATGTGTGGCCAGAAACAGAGACAAGGAATCACAAGCCATGGCCAAGCTGGACATCCTTTGTAAGTATTTACCTTAATATTATCAGTCAACATTATCACAATTATTATGACAGTCCATCCTGCACATTTCTGATTCATTTAAAGGACAAGTTCGGTATTTTACACTTAAAGCCCTGTTTTCAGATCGTTTCTGATGAAATACAACGGTTAAGATTGAAATTTGGACATATGCTGCTGGCCCGAGAATTTTCGGTTTCTGTGGTAGCACCCCCCCACCTCCACAATGGTTGCATAGGTGCACTGGAATAATCCTTCCTAAAACGCATTAAACTTTCGTTTACAAAGACGTGAAACTCACCGAGTGGTCAGGGGTGTTCACTGATATGCTCACACAAAAATCGCTGCAAAAGATGCTTTCCAAAAGGTTTTATCGTAGTTTTTCATCCAATACAAGTCAATGGAGTTGGACAAAAACTACGATAAAACCTGTTGGAAAGCATCTTTTGCAGTGATTTGTGTGTGAGCATATCAGTGAACACCCCTGACCACTCGGTGAGTTTCATGTCTTTGTAAACGAAAGTTTAATGCGTTTTAGGAAGGATTATTCCAGTGCACCTATGCAACCATTGTGGAGGTGGGGGGGGGGTGCTACCACAGAAACCGAAAATTCTCGGGCCAGCAGCATTTGTCCAAATTTCAATCTTAACCATTGTATTTCATCAGAAACGATCTGAAAACAGGGCTTTAAGTGTAAATACCGAACTTGTCCTTTAACAGTCTGGGTTCAGTGTTTTGTCAGTATACTGAAACACTTTGAATATATTCAGTAGCCTATTTCAAATTGTAAAAATGTGTTTTAAAAAAAATATATTTATAGTCTTTTTAGATAACTTTTTTTCCTGTTTCCAGATCTGGGCCAGAAGTAACTAGAAGGGCTGTTTGAATCATACTTGAATTAGTCAGTCATCCAGAACAATGTGTTGGAAATTAGGAGAGAATTATCAAAGTGTAGCCAGACATCCTGGTAGACAGATGCATTCCTTTTTCTTTGTATGTTCCTGTTACAAGTGTCCAAGAAGCGTGGGTTGGCTGAGGGAGTCAGTGTTGCAGTGCAGGAAACTAGACTTTTAGTAAAGCCAGAATTGGCTGATTGGTTTCCCCAAACTTGTGTGCAAAAAGTGTGCTTTTCCATTTGATCAAGCAGCTCAAATAAGTTAAGCTTGGCAGGATATTGGTTATGACAGACTGTTTTTCGTGGATGATAATGTTACTTTTTTTTTTTTTTGTCTCAGCTGTGAAACATCTCTATATTCATACGTTTTTTTTTTTTATTCCATGCATTTATTTGCATGGAACATTTCAATTGCACAAAAGACTCCTTACATTGGTTTTTCATATTATTAATATGTCTTCACATTAAGAACTTTTTTTTTACTTTTAAGAAGTGTTCACTGAAAGGTTCTTTGGTGATCCTAAAATGTTTTTTCTCTGGTTTTGCTGTGAACACACCATGAAGGTACAACACCTCAGATAAAACCTCATACCATGTTCTTAAAGACATGGCTGTTATTGAATTTTCTCTTATAAATTATTGCTTCAAAATAAGACTATGATAAACTTGTGAAATGTTTTTTCTTTTAAGCAATTTATGATGAGTACAAGTTAATTAAATAATGTAAATGAACTTTTTGTTTTCTTGCAGAAACTTTTGAATCGGCATAAAGTATGACCCACTTTGCAACTTATTTTAGACAAGAACTGGTTACATAGACAGACCATTGACCGGCATGTGACAACCAAAAGAGCCTATTGTATCAGAACAGTACTTTGTAAACACGACCTGCACTTCCTGGAATGGAAATTGCATAAGTGCAGCCAATCAGATTAGCTTGCTGTTTTCAGAAAATTACAGTTCTGTGTTCGATATGCATCAGACAGTCTGAGACGAACCACAAAGTAACCTTCAACTTCAACATGTGCGGCTATAGATTGAGATATAAACTACAGTTTTCTAAACCCTAAAATTCAAGATGGTTACCAAGTTGGTTTCTTTCCTTCTCTTTCCTTCTCTCTGTGTCCTTTAAGTAAAGAGAATGCGTAGAGAAACTGAGAGGGAGGGAAGAGGAAAACGACAGAAAGAGCCCAAGCCCACCAAGAAGCCCAAAGTTCCCAAGCCCACCAAGAAACCCAAGGGCGAGAAGAAAGCCAAAGGAGAGAAGGGTGGGAAGAAGAAAGGCAAGAAGAATAGGGAGGAGACCACCACCATCACCACCACCACCACCACCACCACCACCACTATGGCCCCCACAACCACTGTGCCCATTGAATACGATGAGGATTTTTATGACCCTGAACCTGACCAATACTGGGATGAAGGTTAGAAAAGCCGTTCTTATTAAATGACTCACTCAATTAGATCTGGGCATTTTGGTGTGATTGGAGCAGAACATTGACTGCCTTGGTTCTGTAGAAGTATTGTCTCCACTCATTTTCTCCTTGGGGATTTTAAAACATTCTTCATAAAGATTACTTAACCAAACCAACCAGTTCAGAGATGAATAACAACATTACACATTTGATCTGAAGCAAAATGGTATAAGAAAATCAGAGTCAAAGACAAAAGTACAAGACTGAGTACTTAAATTCTTTTACAAATTAATTAACCATGAAGCATTATTAATGACATAAACAAATTAACTATGCTATATAAAACTGTTATATTGTTATATACAGTTATAAATATTGTGAGACTCATTCGCAATGATTCACAGGAGTAGTTGCTGATGAGCTCTTTTGTCACAATTTATGGTTGCATGGTAACAGCAACTTCTTTGTTTGGTGGATGTTTCTATAGGAATTATGGGTAGAGTAGTACTTCACCCAGAAATCACCTATGAAACATGATTTACAAAAAAAATGATAAAATAAAGTGACTTGTGGCTTCTACAGAAACATATATCATTGTCAAACAACTTTGGAGAACATGCTGTGTCTGGAATAAGATCATGTAGAATGATTTTATTCCATGATCTGGAATATGGCTGGAATTGACTTGCACTCACAAAGACTGTTTGTATACATAGAATTTCCTGCGGAGACAACAACAGCGGCAAAGCCTACATACCCTCAGACAGAGAAAACCACAGATTTCCCAACAGATTTTCCTCCTGACACGGATGAGTATTCCCAACCTTATCCTGACTCATGTGAGCATAATATCACTCATGTCTGTGTAAATAAACACTACTTTGTACATTATTATGATCAACATTTCCTTTTTTGAAGACGATGACTATTGGAAGGTGGATGAGCCCACACCCACAACTTCTGTGATTGCTGGCCGTCCAACTAATGAGGATGATTATTGGGATGCCAGATGTGAGTCTTCCAAAAATTTATATTTTCACATGAATTAAGACCTGAAGCTAGTTAGCAGGAGTCACAAATGATCAATTGTTCAGTTAGGACACACTTTAAAAAAGTTATAAAAATGTATTTTCTTTGGCAACAGATGAGGTGGCAGAAAACCTGCCTTTCCCTGATGGCGAAGAGATCAGCTCTACCGACGATGACCGGCAGTACACTACCACAGGTAAACCGATCATTCCTTCTAAATGCTGTGTCCTCCTCAAAATAACATGACATTGTAAACTATGATTTATGAAATGTTCTCTGTTTAACTATTATTGCAAAATGGTACGACTTACTATGTCTTAAAATTGCTTTAAGTTCACATTTTGTAATTGTAACTATAGTTTCAAAACATAATAAAAACAGACGATTTTATAAAAAAGTAGGTTTAATTAGCAGTTGGGTTAATGGCTTTCTGCTGTCTCAGACTTAAAAAAAACAAAAAAAACCATCTGTTACAAAGGAGTGAATTTAAACACCCTATGAATTTATGTGTGAATCAAATAAAACTCTTACCACAATATACACCCATCTCATGAAAGATCTTGTTTTTACACCATTAAAAATCCGCAATGTCTTACAAAAGACAGCAAACCAACAGCAACAGACAATTAGCAAACATTTTATGAGTCATTAAAGTTTCTTTACTGTACTCTCAGTATATCTCGCAAACTTAACCTACGTTTCTTTTCTTTTGTCACAGAGGAGCCCACCGTCCCTCCATTTGAAAACAACTGGTATGAAGAATATGAATATGGACATGGTACAGTACATACTACTTTGATACTCATTTTGAAAAGAAAACAAACATACAGTGAGACATGCATGAGAGGTGCTGGCCTCCCTCTTTCTTAATGAGAGTACAGAAAGTGTGACCTGTCATTTCTGACCTTAAATAAACACCTGCAGAGACACAGAGGTGCCGCTTAAGATGAAGCTGATCATTTTAGATCATGTTGCCGTTAAATGAAAATGTCAGTGGAAATGTTTTTTTTGTTTTTTTTAACCAGAATACTATAATGTCCTGCATCTCCTCCCCAACTAAAACTTACTCAAGAAACAAAAAAACAAACAAACAAAAAAAACGTATATGCATAACAACCCTTATACAGTTTACCTTGTTAGCAGGTTTTAAGAGGCAATATGATATGGGGTGCATGCATGGAGGCAGAACCTGATTTTACCAAATGCAGCGTGTTCCTGGATCAACACCTTTGTTGATCCTGTAACAACATTTCCAATCAACCAATCAGATTTGAGGGACACAGTTTATGTCAAGTTTAGGCTTACAACAAGGTTTAGGTGCTTCTATATTAGTGTTATTCACACATCATTTCCCTCAGATTTTAGGGATAACTTATTGGAAAGGGTTAGGTTTAGGGGTAGGGATGTGGTTAGGATTACATTTTTGGACAGGAATGTTTTTCCAGGATCAACAAAACATGTTGACCCAGGAACGCGTCTAACTCAGCAAAATCAGGATGTGCGTGCATGGAGCCCTTATTTTAGATAAAGGGAATTTTTATTAGGAAACAAAACTCTGTCCAGGAGAAAAACAAAACAGACAGTGTCTGTTATTATTAGGGTATAAAAACAGAATTTCGTGCAGGAAAAGATTGTAGCCTTAAGGAAAATGTGGCAGGAACAATTTTTATTTGATTATCTGAATCAGTTTATATCTAATTCACTTAAGTTGGAAATCTGACTTTCAGACAATATTTTCTTACATATTTTGAATTTAGTATTTGGTTTGTCCTCTTTTGCTTTAATGATCTCCACAAGTTTCTGTAAAACATCACGATCGTGTTTTCCAGCATGATTTAAGAATGATCCAAAGAGCATCTTCTGCTTCAATCTGACCTACTAATGTGTTCACATGATCCATGTCACAAATGTATTATCTGATTTATGACCCAAAAGCTCAATGAATTTCTTATTCATTACATAGTCATTATATAATTTCTTTTTTTAAAACACCTTTCAACTTCTTTGAATCCGTCTGTACTTGCTCAATGTGTGACACTGACTCTGTTATGTTGTGCTCTCACTTATACCCTTGCTTTCTGTTTTGTCATCAGAAAAGAAACTGGAAGAGGAGAGGGAAAGAGGGAGAAAAGAACAAGAGGAAAGAGGTACAGTGTTTTATCCTCATATAAAAAGAGTTTATATATTTTTGCTTTGCTCTGAACTAAATCTTTATATTTAAGAGTGCAGTTGTACTGAACATGATTTGGATGTATGCTCTAGAACGCAGTAGCCTGATATTCTGAACAATAATACAATTTAGAAAACCATAACTACTTAGTGGGTGCTATTCAGTTTAGCACAACAATAGTGTAGTTATAGTGTTGTTTATTCCAGTGTAGTATTGGACTATCACTGGTTTCAGTCAGATATTTGGACATACAATACATGAGTAAGATCACTCTTTTTATTTTTTTTAAACATCTTTGTTCATTCCATTTGTTTGGTTTATCTTGAGCTGGATTTTTTATTTTATTTATCGAAAACATCAACGTGTTTGGCCAACACTGTCTCAGTCTTCAACGGGCCTTTATAACTATCCGTTTCCAAATTCTGTTTCTAGTTATTTAAATAACACAGTTAGCATGACAATCACCTCTGTTTTGTCTTCCAGCTACCCTACATTCTGCTTACACATGATTACTGACTTTGACAGTTGTGGGAAATTACCGAATGACAAGCATTCATTAACACCTGTGAACTCTGACCCTATTCCCATGAACTCTGTTGTTCAGTTCTAGTTCCGAACAGACTGAACAAAATCCTTCGCACTGTCTGGAGCAGGAATTTTTATTCAAAATCTATATGCAGAATATTGTTGAATATTAACCAAAATAAGTAAGCGAGCTGAGAAAGAAAGTTTGGGAGATCTTGAGAGAAACATTATCTGAAATCAGAAGTCATCTGCAATATACTTAAACCTGATGTAAAATAATGATACTACACACTCGTCTATGCCACAGTATAGTTATAAAGGGTTGCAAGGATGATGTCAAAACTTGGAAGACTAATTAAAATATATATATATATTTTCTCCTATCCCATTCCAATGTACAGAGACTATTGAAAATTCAGAATGCACTTGGCTGAAAACTGAAACCGAAAATAAATAAATAATAAATAATCAAATTAATTAATCAAATTTATTTAATAATCAACACTCAAAAAGAAGCTAAAACTAACTTTACAAACATTTAAATTGCACATGAGGCAGTTTTTATTAAAACTTTTTAATAGCAGAATTGTTTCTACTCCAGTTTGTTGGTCAAATATAAACCTTAAAATGACAATATACTGTGATAAATTGTTTTCATGACATATTTATTCAAACATACATTAAATAATGAAGACATCACTAACAGGTCAAGTAAAAATATGTGAAATGTACAGTGCATATATCAATTTAGCAAAATGCTGAGTTATTTTTTCTAGCTAACTAATGAGTTGAGGACATTGGACATTGGACATTGAATAGCTTTCTTGAGGAAAATATACATATACATACAATATAAATATACATTTGTATAGCCTAGAGGCTGGGTTTTTTATGTCTTTCCCAGTCGAAACAGTGATTGGGTGAGACATTGTTATATGAGACAGGATTAATTTCGGTATGTTGTAATGTATCTTTCAACATACCTTCTGATGTTCACCCATGGTTATTTCGTGCTGTAACTAGTAGTAAAGAGGAGATGAGATGATCGGTTCATGTATGGCTACAGTGATCTGTCTCGCCATATTAAAGAACGGCAGAACGACATTTATTGTTTGAATTTTGTTAAAAAAATATCGACAGAATTTTAAAGTTGAGACTTTGCTTTAATATTTAAAGAAACAAAGCACAATTACCATAAGCGGTAATTAGGAGTTTTAGTCATAGTCATAGTTAATAGTAAGTTAGTGAAATTGTAACCTAATCTAAAGCGTGACTGACATGCCATTGGAGAAGTGGTAATTAAATGTCTGTTTCAGTCACTGATTTCGGCCTTACAAAACCATTTTGGCCCGATTTCACTTTTTTCACGATTGGAAATTTCACTTCCAGCTGTGTTGTTTTATAAAATTATTTATTAGTGCTATTATGGTATTTATGATAATTTGAATGAGCTTTTTTGTTTTGATTTTTCATAGTAATTTTTAGTAACTTTATGTGCCTTTGCCATTATTTATTTATTTATTTTTATTTCTATTTATTCACTTATTTATTTCAAGTCGCTGTCAAGGCAAAATTTCTCAATTTCATTTAAGTTTTTTAAAGTTTAATTAAACCAAAAAAGATTTTTAATAATTTTAATTAGATAACAGTAACAACACTGACTACCAGCAGTTAACTACCAGCTTTATCTTCATGTTTTGCTCATGAATCCATAGCATTAATGATGAACTTTGTGTTTTTCCCAATAATTTGTCGTCCCAGAAAGAGAAGAGAAGAGGCATGAAGAAGAGGAGGAGAGAGAACGCAGGATTCAGAAACCTCCACCACGCGTGTACAGAGAGCCTAAAAGTGAGTGGTAGGACTCGGTTTGGGCTTATAGCCATATGGGATGCTTGCCATTAGCTTTATCACTTAATAGATAACATAAGACAAAAAATAAACTTAGGACAAAATGACTGTGAATAAATAATAAAATACTGACATGCAACAAACTTATGTAAGAGCATTCCCAGCTCTCAGTTCTGGCCGCAGATCTTACCAAACAAATGCAACATTTTGGCATTCAGTTCAGTGACTTAGACATAATGTCAACATAAATATAATTGAAATAGTGAGATCTTGATGAAGCATTCATTAGGTTCAAGTGAGTAGTTACCTTAAAACACTTTTGGAAGACTTCAGTTGTTTTTAAGTCATTGCAGATGCTGAATCCAGCCAAATCCTGCTTTATTTCAACAGCTGGTTCTTTTCAAAGAAAATTCCAAATGTCCTCCCTGCGCAGATGCATGGATGTAGTCCTTCATCTTAATGCACATTATTCTGAATGAAGACAATAAGTGGCAGAGCACTTATTATATTAAAAACGTATTGTTTTGAATAATAAAAAAAAGATAAATATGTTATTAATCTATTGTTGTTTCATTATATCTTTGAGTTTATTGTGTATCTGTATAGTCTTGTCTATATAGTTTCCATTTACCTTGATAGTTCAAACTAATATTGAATATATAATATATGTTTTCATATTTGTATATATTGACATCAAAACTTCAATTTTAAAATGATAAAAAAATAAAAATGAATAAAGTAGTACATAAAATAGCAATGATATATATATAAATTAATTGATATTTACTTGGAACACATTTTAGAACACAAAGAAAAGAACAAGTATAATTTAAGGACATAAATCTAAACGTAAAAATGAGGTGCCATCAGGAAAGTTTAGCAGAGTGCTTAGTGAGAAAGCACAGATACATATTGTGTCAATCACATTTACGTTTATTCATATAGCAGATACTTTTATTCAAATCATGTGTTAGGAAAAGAACACATTCATCCATATATTTTTTTTTCTCTGGGTCTGTGTCTTGTGTATCAGTTTGTCCTCCTCTGGGTATGGAGTCTCATCGCATAGACAATGACCAGCTGCTGACTTCCTCTGTTTTTCAACATCGCTATGGCTCACACAGAGCTCGTCTTAATATTCAGGTATAAACATATGCACAGATACTCTAATGTATATACGGAACACTGAAATATATAAGAAATATACGTATATAGAAATAGATGTGTTGTCAATGTCAGCATATTGGTTCATGTAACAGGCGTCTGGTGATGAAGATGATATGAATGGTGGGGCATGGTGTGCTAACCCTGAAGAGAAGATCCACTGGATTGAACTGGACGCACGTACACTAACAGAGTTCACTGGCGTTATCACCCAAGGACGAGATGACCCCCTAGAGTAAGACAGATATTAAAAACTTAGGAGCCATGTGGTTAATTGTGTTTAAGAACTACCAAACAATCTAAACAGTATAAATCTACAGTTCTTGTTATTGTTTTGTTGTTTCAGGAGCGACTATGTTTCTTCCTATTATGTGGCATTTAGTAACGACAGCAGAGAATGGACTGTCCTTCATGACGGATATGCTGAATGGGTAAGTTGCCAGATTGCCGTCTTTTTCTCTTCTCCTTTTGGTTTCCAAATCTTTCTGTGTTGCTTAGAGGTCATAACTCATTAACTAGACAGGGATTTTCAACTAGGGGTCCGTGACCCTGATATTTCAAGAAGTTATTATTTGATCTCAAACTACTTTTTGTAGTTAAACAATACATATTAATTAACCAAAGCTGAAGGTCAGCTAAATATTTCATAGTTGCTTTAAAATTAAAATATACTAAGTAGAATTAATGTACAAGTATATGACTTTGTACCTCAATTATGATTATATGAATGGTTTTGCAATAAAGCATCATACCAAAGTCTGCAAATACACTAATATGGTTCTAATATCATGCTATTATAGGCCAGGCTTAAAGTGCAGCACTTGATATTATACAATATGAAATAAAAACTATTAAACTAAAAGTATTTAGTCTTTGAGTCACTTTTTTTTTCCTCCCTTCTCTCTGCTCTCAGTTATTCTTTGGCAACTCAGATAAAAGCACCCCAGTTTTGTCTCAGTTTATGGAGCCGGTAGTGGCACGTTACATCCGCATCTTGCCACAGAGCTGGAATGGTACGATGTGTATGAGAATGGAGGTTTTGGGCTGCCCAGTACCAGGTGAGAGACTCAGGACCTTTGATTAGACTCAACATAAGCATTGTTGGGAAGCATCAAATTCAAACAAAGATGTAGTTTTTTGGTGCATTGCGTGCTGACTAGGGGTGTAAAGCAGAGCCAATGTTTGCATCTCTAACAGTCTCAAAATGATTCGTATCTGTATTCAGATAAAACTGGACGTGGGTTGGATATACAATTTATACAATTACTTGAGAAGACTGTTATGTCTATGGTTTTTAATGTATATCTGTTTCCTTTGTAGTTATCATTGAACAAATATGCCTTGTATAACTCAAAATAATACGTTTTTATTATGATTATAACATGTATGTTAAGATCTTCTAACTGTTAGAGCTGATAGCCTTGTAGGTAGTACTTCGAGATATAATTCGATTGTGCTTTGGGTGACCTGAGTTCGAGCCCGATAAATAAATATTTAAATATCTTTTAATTAAAACAATAATACTGAATGTTTCATAAAACATCTTAATTTTCCAGAGGAACTTTGTGTACAGTTATGTCAGGACAATCACCATAGAGACTATAAAAAAAATATGGCCGCTGTGTCCGTGACATCACCCATGGGTTTCTGAAGAGCATTTTTGAAGCTCAAAGTGGGCAGAGCTGGCCGTCGCCATCTTTGGCAGCACGTCAAGCGCGTCACTCCTGGATAACCGAAAATGGGCAAAGAGGCGGGATTAGCTGAGGTGACGTGACGGCTAACAGACAGCAGACAAACGGCTTGTAGTGACAGCAGCGGCAATCCACCTGTCACTCAAGTGGCCACGCCCCTAATTATGCAGAGCTTTAAGGTTTAATGTAATATAAACGGATGCGTTAAATAAAAATTCGCACAGTTGTCATGAAGGGCAAAATTAGCTATAGACCAAAACCACTTTTTGTACCAGGCTGTAAACATATTTTTTTCCTGCTGTAAAGTTGGGCATATTAAAGGTGCTCTAAGTGATGCCGGGAGTGTTGACATTCGAATTGTTGTCAAACAAAACGGAGGCTAGCTAGACCCTCCCTCCTCCTCATCCCGTCTCCTCCCTCCTCCCCTCCCTTCCGGCATAAAGGAAAGTCAAAGTAGTCACTAAAAACAAAGTTAAGTTTTACTGATACTTCATTCAATGTGTAATGTCACCAAGTTAGATAAATGCTTTTATATATTGCAGAACAGAATGCAGAAAAAGAGAAACATTGTCTTAAAATCGTTTCGCCACCTGAGGTTATAACTATAACTATAGCTCCCATACAAGGACGCAATAATAGCAAGATAATGTTAGCTTCGCGTTTCCCAGTGAGCATAAACAACGGCGGCGTCGTAAACAAATTTTGTCAAAGTTGTCAATAGCCTATAAATGAACATTCAAATCCATAACAAACAGTGGGTGAAAACAATAATTCACACAAATTGTCGCCCTACTGTGAATTTGCTTGACCATTTACAATAGAGATTGATCGCTAGCTGAAACATATATGTTGTATTCACCAAAGCTAACGCTGACTGCATAGTTCTAGCTAATTACATCCTTGTGTTGGTTTGGCGAACATGAACGTCAATTTAGAAAGTTCTCGCCACATTTCGAGGGTTTTTCCGGTGTAAATTCGGGACTTCGCGCGTTCCTTATCCTTGTCCCTCTTCTTTACAATTTGTTCATCGGAATGTCGTCTCTTTAGTCGTGTGTCGGCCATAATTCAAACTTCCTTCTTCATGCTTCTCTCTCGTCTCTCCTCCACACCCCCTTCATGTCCACGCGCACTAACCCCCAAACCACACCCCTCAAATACTTCTTGTCGGTGATTGGCTGGAGCACTGTTTGTTGTGTTTCGTGGTGCGGGTGAGCCCAGTTTGTTTTTGTTGCCGTTTGTGGAGCCTGTGGTGTCTAGAGAGACCGCGTTTTTTTACAGTGTGTTCAGGGGACAGGCAGCTAGCGGATAGTGAGGAGATGTTTGCTGTATGTGACAAAAAATGTTTTGGCCTAAAAAACGCGTGACATCACTTAGAGCACCTTTAACATGGGGGGTCTATGGGATTGACTCTCTTTGGGAGACTGTCTCTAGCGGCCAGTCGATAAATTGCTGTTTAAGTCACTTCCGTGTTGGATTCAAGAGAGAGACCGGAAGGTTGCCGCTTGACAATCACCCATAACCTCAAATAAGAGAAGTCAGACTTTAGCTGATAAGTGAAAGTAGAAGTTGAAAGAAAATGTTCAGTGTTGAAAATTGCGATTGCGATCAAGCTATGCTTATTTCATTCATTCATGTATCATATCGTACAAGGTTTAAATCATTTAAATATACATATCAAATAGTAGAACATGTGTATGATGTGGTATTTTAGTTGATATTTCTGTTGCCAAATTCGGATTTCTGAGAGATGCATAGAGACAGCAACACGGCTATTTGATTTGTGATTTGTTTAAGTATAATTTTGTTCTATCCCCTGGCACACATGTTATTCAACAAGGAGTGACTGTGTCAGCCAAATATTTTTTCTATTATTAGGCAAAATTATTCATTATTCCCTTTGAAGCCATCATCCGTGCCTTTCCGAATAAGGTATTCGGCTTCGGGCACATTTTTAGCATCAACAGTTTATATTAATCAACATTGTGCATTTGTTCTTTACTCAGATCCTCTCAGCCAGCACCAGAGTCAGAATGAAGTGATACATCGAGATGACCTGGACTACACCCATCACAACTACCTAGACATGGAGAAGGTGATGGGAGAGCGCCAAATTCCTGGAGTCTTAAAAGTTCATGAATGGCAAAAAATATATAAGAATAAACTACAATTTAAGAAAATGTAAAACTGGTCTTTATGATAGGATGTTGTGGGTGGCTGCCAGAGAATTTCTGTGTTTCTAAGCTATAAGATTCAAGGTGTAGCACATATTTGTAGCACAAACCATGTGGAATGAGTTACACACAGAAGTTTAGTAGGCTTATGGATTGCAACAAATGACTAAATGTGCGGTAATTGCTCAATTTTTTTTACTTTTCCTATTGTCACAGCTCATGAAATCAGTTTCTGAGGAGTGTCCCAACATCACCAGATTCTACAGTTTGGGCAAGAGCTTTAAAGGGCTAGAAATTTATGCCATGGAAATTACTGATAACCCTGGGATGCATGAAACAGGTGAGGGATATCAGAGTAGGTATGGAAGAAACAGTATTATTATTCCGTTTTGGTTATATTACAGGTATTGGTCATTAAATAATTTGTTATCAGATTAGAGATTTTAACATTAACGAGGTGGAGAAACAAACAATGTGAGTGTGTTCATTATCCATTTATCTTTCCTCAGGAGAGCCAGAGTTCAGGTACACAGCAGGTTATCATGGTAATGAAGCTTTGGGACGAGAGCTTCTTCTGATGCTCATGCAGTACCTGTGTAGAGAATATAAAGATGGCAACCCTCGAGTGCGCCACCTTGTGGATGAGACACGAATTCATCTGGTGCCATCAGTTAATCCTGATGGCCACATGAGAGCTTTTGAGAAGGTGCGTTTAAAAATGTATAAAAAGTTAAAAGTGAAAGATGTAATTTCTGCATCACTAGGCAGGAATTGATAAAATAATTACTGCTTTTAAACAGATTCAGAAAAAAGCATATAGCTACAGTCTAGTCATCTGAGATTTTGTAATGAAGATAATCCATAGGATTAAGATTTTTCACATATTAGCATCATTTTTTGTTTGCTTTTGGGATATGATCTGATTTTAGCGTTTGGACCTGGAAACATCAACTTGATCAACCAGACAGGTTAAATTCCAAGGGAACATGCAAACTGACTAATAATAGACAAATCATTGTGGATAAACAATCTGCCAAATGTACAAATATAAATGGTGTTGTGACATTTTTATCTCACTAAAGTATGTAAGTAACATAACTTTGTTTCACAGGGCTCAGAGTTGGGCAGCTGGACATTAGGACACTGGACTGAAGATGGCCGTGACATCTTCCAGAACTTTCCAGACATAAATAACATTCTTTGGGATGCAGAGGATAAGGGCATGGTGCCCAAATTGACACCAAATCACCATGTACCCATACCTGAGGGTATTCTGTCAAGCAATGGTTCAGTAAGGAAATAATTCTATGTTATATGTGTTCATTTAATGAATCAAAGCACCACTCACATACTCTTGAACACCTTGAGCTTGACCAATTAGATTAGAGGACCAGTACTAACGTTTTTTCTTTCTTTATGTTCTTCCTTTCAGGTTGCAGTGGAGACTCTTGCCCTTATCTCCTGGATGGAGAGTCATCCATTTGTGCTTGGTGCCAACCTGCAGGGTGGTGAGAGACTGGTGACATACCCCTTCGACATGCACCGCCTCACCAAGGAGTCTGAGGATATGGAGAAAAAACTCAACTCCAGAGCGAACAGACGGAAGCGACAGTATGAGGAAGAGGAAGAAGAGCCCAACCCTTACCTTCACATTGGATACCATCAGGAGAGCTACAGTGGCCCCCAAGAAAACCATGCATATCATCAAGAAAACTATGGATACCATCAAGAAAGTTATGGGTACCACCATCAGAACCAAGGATACCACGAGGAGACCCAAGGGTATCACGATGAGACCCAAGGGTATCACGATGAGACCCAAGGGTATCACGATGAGACCCAAGGGTACCATGATGAGAATCAAAGGTATCATCATGAGGGTCACTCTGAAGGGTATCATGAGGGCTATCAAGAAGGATATCCAGAGGGATATGGAGAGGGTGAACCAGGGGAAGAGATCAGAGTGGTTGAGGACCAGTCTTTGTTTCGCTGGTTGGCCATTTCTTATGCTTCTACTCACCGCACCATGACTCAAACCTATCAGGGAGGATGCCATAGTGATGACCCAACAGGTGGGCTGGGAATTGTCAACCGTGCCAAGTGGAAGCCCATCCCAGGAAGTAAGCATTAGGAATTTGTGTGGAACATCAATTTAGAACAGGGCTGTCCAATCCTGCTCCTGGAGGGCCATATTACTGTAAAGATTTGCTTCAGCCTGCTCATGCCAGGAAGTTTCTAAAAATCCGGAAGACCTTGTTAGCTGGTTCAGGCATGTTTAATTAGTGTTGAAGCTAAATTCTCCAGGAAGGTGCCCTTCCAAGTGCTGGATTGGACACCCCTGATTTAGAAGGATCTTTCAGATCAAATTGAATCTGCTTTGACACGTTAAGGCACCGATAAACTTATATATAAGAACGAACTTGTGTGACGCCATTTTGAACAAAACCAGGGCAAAACTCTGTAAACGCTGTGATCTGAAAGCACTGTGAGTTTGAGTCACTTTTGAATAAGCAACAAGCGTCAAACATCTTTCCTGTGAGATGATGTGGCTTCTTACACAGAATAAGGCAGTTGTGTGTTTATTAGTCATGTTTATCAATCAAAGGGTTTCAATCTTCTGTTTATTCAGCTACAGATAGTATGATGCCCGATAGGGATTTCCTGGAATGACTTGTGTTATTGTACTTCTGCGGCGGGGCATATTTGGCGTGTCTGCGTGAGAGCGCCCTCTGGCGTTCAGATGGAGCAGCATTTACTACCGATCAGCCGCACTGCACTGACAAGCTGCGCATAAAATAATCGCAGCCTTTGCCAAATCGCGTGCGGTTTCATTGCAATTAATTGTGCAGCCCTAGTGTGCATTGAGGCTCTACCTTTGACATAAATCTTCTCTGGTTATTTCTTCTGTTTAGTACGTCAAGTTCGACATCTTTATAGTAGACAATTCATTTTTAATTCTAATCAACTTTGTCACTGTCACTCTGTCACATCTTTAATAATGCAAAGCTGCTTGATTTAAAGCAATCTATTGTATAAAGTGGTATATAAATAAACGTAATGCGAACTGAATGGAGAGCCGAATTGCAAAGCTCGTGCAAACATAAGCGAAGAATGAAAAATAACTTTACTGTGAGTATATCAGGGCTTTTAGTGACTAATTCCTGTCCCTTCTTCTCTTGTAGGTATGAATGACTTCAGCTACCTTCACACTAACTGTTTTGAACTGTCAATTTTCTTGGGATGTGATAAGTTCCCTCATCAGAGTGAACTTTTAAGAGAATGGGAGCATAACAGAGAGGCCCTGCTGACCTTCATGGCTCAGGTAAGCTGTTCACATTCACATCATGAGACCATAACAATTGTTTAAAAACAGAGAAGCACGTCTCTATTAAGTATGTAACACGGTTCCCTGAGAAGGGAATGAGATGTTGCGTCATGGCCTTGATGCTATTCAGCATGCACCGGTTTCTGAATCACGTCAATCCTATGAAGGCCGATGAAGGTCAGGTGACAAAGCGTAGCGCTTCATCAAGCCTATAAAAGGGCACCTAATTCACTGAATTACCAGATTCTAATTGTCTGTAGAAGCTGCAAAGGCATGCAGGAAGTATGGCAAAGCAATGCAGCATCTTGTGAGGAACCGGGTTACATATGTAAACCAGAGATGTTCCCTTTAGAGGGAACTCAATGCTGCGTTGTGGTGTTGAAGCTATGAGAATGTTAATACCCATGCCGCCATACTGAACAAATGCCTGACCAACAAGGTCCGAATCCATGTCCAAACTGTAATCCTTATGTATGTGTGCGGAAAGGACCAGCCTGCCGCAACACAAACCTCTAATATGAGCATCTTAGAAGACCGTGCGCCTCATAGGCTAAGTGAAAAATGCCAGCAAGGTTGTGAGAGTATGCATAGATACCAGTGATGCGCGGGTCAATGTATAAACAACCCGCACCCGACCGACGTTTTAAACTAACCCGCCCGCAACTCGGACCGCAAAAAAAAAAAAAAAAAAATATTGTACCCGACCCGCTTCCTGACCCGCATTTTTTTAAAGTAGTAAATGCTCTTCGTTGCGTCGTTGGAAAAAAAAAGAATATAGCCTAGGCTATTCTAATTTTGTCAAGAATTATAAAAAATCGTCAATAAGCTCATAATTTGTAAATAGTCTAAATGTTTAGTTTTAACAACAATTTTAAAAAGCTGGCTATGTCTATTTTGATGTTTCTGTGCAAGTTCAGCAGACAGCTAGGTTCGGGTTTGTTCCGAGCTCGTGAGCGGAGAGCTGAACCTATTCCGCTCCGCTCACTCATTCCGCAGGGTCGCTCGCTCAACCCAGAATGGCCTGCTGGTTCGAAAATATGTGGAATAAGGGCTACCTCCGACTATTATTATTTTTTTTTCTAGTCGACTAGTAGTTGTTCATTTAAGCCATTCGTGGACAAATCGCCCCTTTATATTAATTTAATTAGCCTACTTAAATAGGCTATAGCCTATGGATAATAAGCGTTATGACCGCACGCATAAAGCTTGCCACAAAGAACCGGTTAAAGTAATGATTATGAATGTGTCTAAATTAGCAAGGAGACATTTAATTTTTTAGTAATAAACTGGTGTTTTCTGTGTCGCTGCAAAGATGAAGTTGACAATTCGGACTCGCCATGAACGCCAGAGAGAAATGCACATTTCATTTGGATTACATAATCAGAGAGTAGCCTATTTATTTTGGTTTGAATATTTTCGTTTAAAAGTAGACAATTGATTGATAAAACATTGATCAAAATTAAGATACAATTTATACAAAACGAAAATCTTTTAAAAAGAGTTTTCAATAAAACAAAACGTCGTCAAAATCATGTTTTACCAAAAACAGCGCCGTTGCTAGGAGGGCGCCAGCGCCTCTGCCTCTCAGCAGCTCTGCCTCGCAAGTGGATGATGAAGACGCCTAGCAATGATAGCCTATACATTAGTGGTAGTATACCTTTAGTTAAGTTATACCTTAAGAGCACTTTGGTCATCATCTTTCATTATTTCGGCAAATGTCTCCCACACTCCCACAGCTTCCACTCCCCAGTCTTCACCTTTTCTCTTGCCGCCTCCATCTCTACCTGCAGACTGAGCTCGTGCGTCATCGTACTTCTTGCCAGTTATTCAGCCAATAAAGTGTAGACCTATGTATTTCATTGAAAATAGTGTCTAGTAATATATAAATTACAAAGGTTTAATTGGCATCTTTATTTCAAACGACCCGACCGACCGCGACCCGAATATCATTAAAAATATTTTTGGATGACTCGTAACCGCGGGTAACCGCGGGTGACCGCAGGCACCCGCTCATTTCGGATCAACCCGCGCATCACTGATAGATACACACCTTATGGCCACTGAAGAACAATTACCCCAGAATGACCTGAGATCCTGGGGTTGAAACCATATCCAAACTGTTGACCCTATGAATGTGTGCAGAGAAGACCAGCTGCTTTGCCATCCGCAAGAAGTCGGTTTGCCATTCTTCACGCATGCCTCCGCAGCTCAAGAGCACAAACATCTTGTAAAGAGGCACCCTTAGCTAGCACCTTAGAAGAGGCCACACTCCTATTGGAGTGGGCTTTGGTGCCTAGTGGCGAAACTATTCCTGCCATAAACTATTCCTGCCATAAACTATTCCTGCCACCAAGCAGGGCTTTTGCCCTATGAGGCTAAATAAATTGCATCAACAATGCAATGCGAAAATCCCTGCTTGGTGGCAGGAATAGTTTATCAGATTTAAACCACACTTCCTGAGTGGTCAACATGAATCCCTTGTGCCCTGACTAGACATAAGAGGTGAAGTCTCTCCTGCTCTGGCAAATCAATCGGCAGAGGGAACAAGGCTTGAAGAACGACGGATGCACAGTCAAAAAAGGCACCTTTGGAATGTAACCTGGTTTCAGATCCATCAATGTGGACATGACAAGCCGAAACGGCGGCCATGTAAACTTGAATGAATGAATAAATGAATTAAGCATTTTTATAGCACTTTATTATGCACTATTTTGCAGCATTGACCTGGATTATGCAACAGCAGCCACAGTGCAACGGCGCCAGTGTACTCATCACAAACCAGCTATAGGTGGAGAGGGGAGAGTAAAGTGATAGAGCCAATTCAATGGATGGGGATTAGTAGGAGACCATGACTGATAAGGGCCAATGGTGGGAATTTAGCCAGGACATTGGGGTTATACCCCTACTCTTTACGAGGAGTGCCATGGCATTTTTAATGACCAAAGAGAGTCAAGACCTTTGTTTAATGTCTAATTGAAGGACAGTGCTTTTTAGAGACTGTGAGACTGAGGGCTCGACGGCTATCCAAGACCACACCTCAGCCTGCGAAGGAAGTGTCCATCGTGATAATCCTGCGATGACAACCCTCCCCAAGAGTGGGACCCTAGGCAATGCCAGGGCATTCCACAGAGAAAGGGTACTAAACATCTGCGTGTTACCCTTATGGCTTGAAGAGGGTCACAAGAGTGAAACCCCTGCTCTTAAGCTACCATTGAAACGGTCTCATATCTGGAATTTAGAATTTATAGAAGACTATCCCAGTGTTGTCTGCCAGACCAACACATGGTTGCCTCTTAGCAGCCATGGACTGGACGGCACTTTAAGACCGCAGCCCAACTTGTGAAGGGGGTGTCCACCATGATATATCCAAGGCTTGCACCTTGGAACCAATTTCAAGATTTGCGTTCTTGAGCCACCAAGCACTGTTGTTGTGCGAATGAGCGGGCCGGAGCGCATTAAGGGTTTTCTGTCAGAATGGTGTGGTGTAAGCGGCCCCTAAGTTAATAACTAATGATCTTTGCAACGGAAGTGAATTGATCAAAACTAACTTTAGCTGGACAATAACTTTATTCTAGAGCTGCTGTAAAGCCAAAACAATCTCTGTTACTTTAATTTCCTATTATCACTGTAAAGCTGCTTTGAAACAGTCCATATTGTTAAAAGCACTATATAAATGAAGGTGACTTGACTTGCCATGGTAGTCTTGCGATGGCAACATGCCCCAAACTTGGGACCCTAGGCAACGCCGGGGTCTTCCACAGAGAAAGGACAACTCCATACTGGTGTGATTTGCCCCCAAAGCAAACCCGCTGAAGTGAGTCCTATAACCTCATTCCACAGAGATAAAATTGACAGAAGTTACCATGATTCCAATCATTCTCTGCAGGTGAAAATGGTCTCCTTTTTTTAGTGCCCTGAAACAGCTTGCTGGCAGGGAACAACTGAACATACTGACCGAGGGGACTAGTTGCAAGGGGAGTCCCCAAAACTGTCCAGGGGGGCCAACTGCTCCGACAACCTATAATGTCATAATACTCTCTGTAAGAGGAAGCGGACACCACACCACATCGCTCCACAAAGATATGGTGAAAAATACAGCTGGAGACTGCTCAGGGCTCTACACTTACTTTTTGAACAAGGTGCACTGGTGCGTCTAAATAAAAAAATTTAGGAGCACAGACAAATATTCGGGGGCACAGTCATTTTTGTTGTATAAGTTTATCATTATAGAGCATGTGAGCGGAGTGGAGCGGGAGCAAGCGGGGAGCGCGAGCGGGCGGATCTTGGACAGAGCGCAGAGCGGCAATTTCAAAAGGACTGAGAGTCGCCCTATTTCCCACTCCAATTCCGCTCCGCTCACGCCACGCATCAGTCAAAAAATGCGCCATGAAGAAGAAAAAACATCGCACTGGACTATAAAGGCGGCCGCACGCGCAGCTCAGCGCCGCGCTGCGCCACGTCTAGGACAACTCTCACCTGAAAATCCAATAACATCAGCAATTTTCTGATTTCTGTAAATAAATATAAAACTAAATGTATATTGCAGCACAGGGTGAAGTCCGTATATACATTAACTACGATTTGAGACACATACATGTACATTTAATATAAAACTATGTAAATGGCGCTCTGTGGCGCGGCAGGATTTTGAACACGGTCCTGAGCCGCCGCGGACAGACGCCGAAAGGCGCCGCCGGTGTGTGTACTCTTAAGGGGGTCGCACACCGGACGTGCAGCTCGGCGGCGTGCCGCGCAGTGCCAAGTCTTTTAAATTCGAACACACTATTCAAGTCGCATTTATTTAGAAATTTATTTCACAAAAAAAAAACAAAAAAACAATGTTACAGATGGGATAGTTCTCCGTTACGGACGTGAGCGCTCTGAAAGCGGCACTAAAAGACTGCTTTAAAACTTTCACTGAGACCTCAAACAGAAAGCACAAAGCCTGTCTTTAAATTTAATTTCGTTTTGTATTAATTGTATCTTAATTTTGATCAATGTTTCATCAACCAATTGTCTGGATTTAATAAATATGTAAATATATTAGAAAATAGATAATCACGACATGAAGGCGCCGGCGGGTGAACCTGGAGTTTGTCTCATAAATGAACCGAAACTCAGCGTATAGCCTACTTGCCTGACAGACCTGAGACATATATATAAAGCTTGAAATGTCTACTTTTAAACAGAACAATTCAAAACGAAAGAAAACAGACTGCTCTCTTATGTAATCTGTATGAAATGTGCATTTCTCTCTGGGGCGTTCAATACTGCGAAGATCGCGAGTCAGCATCTTTCCAGCCGACACAGACATAAAAAAAAAATGGTTTATTAGTAAACAATTAAAATGTCTCCTGCTATATTTTACATATTCATAATCATTAATTTTGCCGGTTCGTTGTGACAGCTTTTAGGCGTTATTGGCAGCGCCACCCTTGCCTACATGTTACATGAACGCATCAGCACCGAAAACATGGAGATTTTTTTCTTTTGGGGGCATTTTGTTTGTGTTCAGACTTTCTCAGTTGTCTTTAGGCGCGATGTTAGAGGACGCTGCTAATAAAATTGCTAGTATGGCCTACACATTGGATTCACGTTTATTATTATAGGCTATTTAAAAAAAATACCCCATTTTTTATGCCGTTCGTATCATTTTATTTTGTTGTATTTATCCGCCACACCTTGGCCGGTCCGTGAAAATATTGTCTGATATTAAACCGGTCCGTGACGCAAAAAAAGGTTGGGGACCGCTACAAGTGATATACATGTAGATTTTTTTCCTTTTTTGGAGCGAGCGGGGGGCGTTTTTAGTGGAGCGCGAAGCAAACTGTGTTGAGCGCTGAGCGAAAATGAGCGGAGCGGCCTGCTGTAGCTTTGAGCGGGGGAGCGGAGGGGTGAACAGTTCCGTGAGCGATGAGCGGAGATTCTCACCGCTCCACTCCGCTCATATGCTCTGCTAGCTACTGAAGATTTAGGCCTAAATAACTGATCTCCCGGTAATATAGAGTCCTACTCTGCCCCTCCTCATGATGATGTATTTGCAGCTGTTTCTATAGAAAAATGCTGTGTCACTCGCACGAGTGCGCCCAAATATTTTTTCACGTTCGCACGCCCAAATATTTACTCGCATGTGCGAGTGAAATGGGCGCACTGTAGAGCCCTGCTGCTACTCCCAGAAATACCGAAGTGACAGGGTTGGCAAAATAATCTCCTGAGAGCATCAGAAGCAGAGCAAGCTTCCAGATCCAGAATGGGACATGGGGTCGGGAGAAAGAGAAAGGGAAACATCTGTCTCAAATACCAACTCAACCTGCAATCTTCATGATCAAAGGCTGCCTCACAGCAGGTCTTGAATCAGTGGCGAGCAGATGTCTGACCCTCATCCCTCGAGAAGAGAGCCAGTCAGGAGTAGAGCTTTCTTATTGTGCCCCCTCCAGAACTGAGTGCGTGCTCCACTCCTAAACAAACAGAGATTCTGTGAGTCATCACCCATAATAAAGTGGGCACATTGACACACATCTCTTAAATTGCTTGCTTGTATTGTTTTAGTACTATTAGTATCTAAACTAAATCAGTCAAACAGGACTTACAATTTTGACAATCGTACTGAAACAGACATGCTGCTTCTAAAGATATAGAGCTGGGGATTCTGTGACATAGGTGCCCTTTTATGGTCTTGATGATGTGCTATACTTCATCACCTGACCTCCGTCGGCCAATAGGATTGCAGTGATTTCACACATGATTCAGACACCAGCACATGCTGAAGGCGATCCCATAGTGTCAATGCCATGCGTCAAGTTCTCTCGAAAGGGAACCTTGTAGGTACAGTAGGACTTCGAGAACTCTGCACTAGTGTTGTAGTACTTAAGTCAGTCTTAAGACCGAATCCAGGACCATATTTTCTATTACTAGTCAAGACAATCTCATTCGAGTCCAGGCCAAGTCCAAATGCTTAAAATGTGGTCTTGGACTCTGACTTGAGACTTTAGTCTGAGTGCTTTCTTTTACAAACTCGAGTACTACAACACTGCCCTCCGTAACCTTACATTAACCATGGTCTCTTTCCCAGGTGCATCGAGGCATTAAGGGAGTTGTGAGGGATAAAGAGGGAAACCCTATTCCCAACGCCACTGTCTCTGTGGAGGGAGTCAACCATGATGTCAGGACAGGTGAGATATTTTCTGTAGTTCTGGAAATTGTACTGTTTTTTGTGTACTAAAGTATCAATAAAAAAGACTTCTACTCTTAGGTGAATCTGGAGATTACTGGCGACTTCTAAACCCTGGAGAGTACCGTGTAACTGCCAGAGCAGACGGCTACTCTTCCTTCACCCGTCTATGTGTGGTGGGGTTTGACCCAGGTGCTACCCTGTGCAACTTTGACCTCAACAAGTCTAACTGGGACCGCATCAAACAGATCATGGCTCTCCACGGCAATAGGCCCATCCGGTTGCTGAGCAGTGGCAACAGGGGCGGTGGGCGGCACTTTTCACACGGCAGTAACCAAATCCCAAATTCTAAATCCAGTAACCAAATTCCTGTCAGTAACGGTGGGGACATGAACAGGGCTCGTCTCCGTCGATTACGGCTAATGAGAATCCGCCGCCTACGGCAGCAAAGACTTATGGACAGCAAAACGACACCTCCTACCACAACCATGACCACCACAACTTCACTTCCATCTACCACAGAAAGTACAACCCCATGGTATGACTCCTGGCCCCTTGGGGAAACCTTTGAAGAGAACACAACCCCACCAGAAGAGATTGAGTTGACAGATGCACTGGACTACAACTACAATTACAAGATAGATGATTATTAAGAGCAAACTACAGATCAAAGTTTTGCTCCACATATTGATTGTTTTGGACTGTAATAGGTCATTACACAAAATACTTTTATTCCAGAATATGACAGTTGACCATGATAATTAATAACACTCAATTTTCTGGTTGCAAAGTATGTTGAAAGCAGCACCCAATGGCTTGCAAAGCCTGAAAGTAGTAAGAATAATTCTGTTGTGCATTCCTGGCTACACGTCTACTGTATACTACAGTATACTACCAAAATGTAACATGAAAACTTCTCATATGACCATCATATCCACTGAGAGGACAGGAGAATGTTTTAATACAAGAGAAGGGGCTGTATTACAATTTCTTTCTCACAATAAACAGTCAGTCTTTGTTTGTATAGGCCAAGTGTACATGGGAGATTTTCCCTAAAAGTTCCACCAGGTTCAATGCCCTGTGCTAAAGGACAGTTTCTTACCAGTAAATAAAGCCTTGTTTTCATATTCACACTGTTTTTGTTTTATCTGCATTAGTGTCATGTGCACATCAAGGGCCTCATTTATAAAACGTGCCTATGCACAGATTTTATTTTAGAGTGTCTGTACACTAAAATCCACAATGATCAGATGTATAAAAAATGGTCTTTGATGTTTTGCACCAAAGTGTTTAGTGCCACATTGGGTTCTAAGCAGGAGTACACACTTTTCCTTGTGGCAGAGTTCGAGTACTGCAGGTAATTGGAAATCTAAACAGCAATAATGATAATAATAAAACCCTGTTAACATTATTACATGGCATTAAAGTTAAATTATTTGGTATAAATTACATGCTTGCACATTTGAGAAAGGATCTTAGATCAAATGTAAAAAATGAAAGCACATTCCACCGAAATTACCCGGAACCTGACCTGACCCCCAGAACTGCTGCTGTCTGCGTTTCCACCGCGGTCTAAAGTACTGTGAAGATTAGGCAAATTAGTCTGGTGACGTAGGACTGCACGCTACTTTACAGTTCCCGCTGGATTTCATCCTCTGAATTAAAGCTTAATAAAGCCTGAACCTTGTCGTTGGTCCATCAGTTGTATTTTTTTTAAACTCCATTGTTGATTTGAATTGCAAACAACTGTGTTGTTTACTGCACGCACCGCAACAGATAAAAAAAAATGGTGGTTGAAATAAAACTCTGCATGGGCTCAACCAACCAAAATGCAGCACAAACTCAACCAATCAGCATGTTCAGCGCCCAAGTCCAACCACTGAAAGTTCTTGAACTTTAAAAAAGTACCACCTCGCAACCAGGGACTTTCGGAGGGGGAAATATTGACCCGGAACTTCATTTAGACCCTGGTTCCTACGGTGGAAACACACCAAGTACCACCCCAAAGTCCCTAGTTCCTGGGGAAATGCGGCTCATGTTAAGAATGTATATGTAGAAAATAAATTAACATTAAACAAGATACATGCTGTTATACTGTTCATGTTAACAGATGCACTAATTGCAAGTAATATTTTATACAATATTATAAATAATTCATATATAATATAAACTATATAAACATTTATATGAATCAGAATTACTGAATGAATCAGAATAAACTATACCAGAGAGATGTTTACAATATGTATTATAGCATGAACCAACAAATAAAGGATCAAGTGAGAGTGAACCGATAAATATTTGGATCATGTGGACTGTAGGAAACTCAGAAGCGAAGACCAGGAGACTTGGTTGTATCTTCAGCAGGATTCTTTACTGAGAACACGAGCTGTCGGTAGCTGCAGTCATCAAGTCTAAGGGAACTTTACATGGTATCTGATAGGCATTCAGTGGGCAGTTCTTAAAGGTACTGACAGTCCTTAAAAGTGTTGACCTTACACACAGCCTTAGAGATGACCACTAAATCGAATCATCTAAAGACAATAGAGGCAATTACCCCCGACTGAAGATAATGGTACCCCCCAAATTGTATAAACATCACATGGTCACAAGAACTAAGACTATTCACACATAGTTTGACTCTCAGTAGGAAGATCAAAGACTGACAAAACCCCTTCAATGGAAACTATATTGAATCTAATCAGTAAACTGATGCTATCATGTTCACCTTGAATGCCCAATACAGTGTAGTTCACCTTAGTTTTTCATGTGATGTTATGTATGTAACATATTCTTAAATTTGTAATCCTACAGGACGAAGGAGAGAGTCATGTGAATTACCGGAGGCTGCAGTTTCAGGACCGCATTTCTAGGATCCTGTTTGTTTGTGACAGCGCCACCTAGCCAATTCTACTCCAACAGAGGAGATCTGAATTAAGCCTATAACAAACAGATGCAAAGACTGCGAAGACTATTTTAGCTGTGCAAAAAACAGTCCATTATGGTGATTGATGTTGTAAACTGGTATTTGTTCTCATGTTGTTTTAATTCATCAATGTACTACTTAAACACACTAGTTTGTAGCGCAAACAATTTTACCATTTACTGCACAAGTCAGTCACACACCAGATGAGCTCTAAAAATAGTAAAAACTGTTGGTACATACAAAAAAAAAAAAAGGGTCCTAGAAATGTGGTCATAGGACTGAGGTCCTGAAACTGAAGGCTCCGGTATTGCAGGAATACACTACTTATGTATTGCAATATGGCAGAAGAAGTCCCGCTTTCTAAATAAAAGAGCCAATCGCTGACTGGTAAAGTCATCGCGTCACTGCAGCTGACGTTAAGAGCTCTGGTTGCTATTGAAACGGTGTTCTGAGACAAGTGCTTAGGACTGCACATGTGTATTGGCTGGTCTAGGCTGAAATATAAGCTTTTTTAACACTATTTTAGCATAAGTAACATCATGTGTGGGACAGTTCATGTCAGATTTTGTTGCTTATTTGAAATGTGTTATTTACTTGTGAGTTCAGCAGGCAGTTTCTGATATTTCAGGATTCCCCAATTTAAGTAGATAGGACTTGGTCTTGGATGACCGAAAGCAAATAAGGCCGTCAGTGGACAGACATTCCTTGAAAGGGACCTACTTTACTAACCACTTGTCTCCTGGCTCGTTTTTCCGTCGCAGACTTCGCTGAACCACACCACCTTGCCACACTTCCCTACTGTATGCAAAAAACAGTATGCCAAATGAGTAATATCCGAATAGTATTCAAAAAACAGTAGGTGTAAATTACCCAGATGACCTACTACCCCATTCCGAGATTCTGGCTGAGTACACATTCGATGGACACTTTACTATTCCATGAGGCCACGGGAGAGGATTTGGGAATGTGACCGTAACAACATGGCGGATATAGTATGTCTGAATTTCATTCATTCTACCCATATGCATACTATAAAACATACTTTTTAGGACACACGTTCAAAGGACATCTACTTTACACCGTCATTCGCCATCCTGCATCTGCATTGACCTGCTTCTGCACCTTCAAATTACATGGTAATTAAAATATTTTCATATTCCTTGCCAGTATTTTCAGTTAGTATTACCAGAAGTAATGTTTGAAATCGATGCTCAGCAAGCTGTCGAGCTAGTGAGTGTGTTGTTTTAAAAGGTTTCTTCGGCGCTGATGTGAATCATTCAATAACTTATTACACACATTTTACAGTCGGTTTGATCGGGTTTAAAATGTCTCTTCAGCACTGAAATGTGAATCATTCAAACATATTTACACGCATTTACAGTCACCAGGTTTTTATCAGTTTTAAAATATCTATTCATTGCTGAAATGTGAATAATTCAAACATATACAGGCTAATCACACGTATTTAACAGTCACCAGGTTTTATCAGTTTTAAAGGGATACTCCACTTTAAAATGAAAATTCTGTCATCATTTACTCACCCTCATGTTGTTTCAAACCTGTATGAATTTCTTTCTTCTGCTGAACAGAAAGGAAGATATTTAGAAGAATGTCAGTAACCAGACAGTTTTTGGTACCATTGACTTCCATAGTATATTTTTTTCCTACTTTGGAAATCAATGGTACCAAAAACTGTCTGGTTACTGACATTCTTCTAAATATCTTCCTAAATATCAAAAAAAATTAAAATAAAAAAATTGCACAAATTTTCATTTTGAAGCCTTGCCAACAGAACGAAAGCCTAACAAAACTGCACCATATTATAGTTAAATGGCCCTGGGATTATACACAGCAGTTTTCAGTAATTATAAAATATTCAGTAATATAAATATAAATAAATAAATATATATATATTAAAAAAAAATCTAATTTCCCACCTCAGGCATTAAAAAAAGTTTAATTATTTGTACACCTTTTCCACAAAAGATTTATACACCTTTATTCTCAACCCCGTAACGTACAAAATGGAATTGGTTGAATCCTTTAACTGCCAGACACATTTGCTTTGTTTTCAAAGTCAAGTTATTTCTATAGCGCTTTATACAATTCAGATTGTTCAAAGCAGCTTTACAGTGATAAACAGGAGGATAATGATCAATGACTCAAACAGAATTCAGTTGTGCTGTAAAGCAGCTCTAAGACAGTAGTGCCATTATTCATCTGAAGACAGTTTAATGTTGATTCAGTCCAGTTTAAAAACTGTGTAAAGTTCATCATATGATTATGAAATTACCTGCCGGTGGCTTAAAAAAATGTACCGGCCATGAAACTTTTTTGCAAAAACAGACAGTGTGACAGGTATGACACCAAAACTGAGATACTTGTGAAAATTCACAATTTTCCATTTTAATTAATTAATCAAATGTAAAATAACACTGCATGAATGACTAAATTAAACAGATTAATCTTCATTAAAGTTACAAAAGTTATTCAGTCAAGAGCAGTGAGTTCTTTTTTCCTTTGTTGTTTGAGAGAGCGGCGGGATTATTAGGCTGCTGTCACTTTAAGACCTAATGTGCTGATGCAATATAGTCTACTTATACTGTACATGTGTGTTTTCTTTCTCAGCTGTTTAACTGACTATGATGACCTGACCTGATGTACTCGTTACATCATAAGAAGAATGGCATCTACGCTAATGTTAGTCTTTCCGTTTATTCCGAGGTTTACTGCAGTCAGCCAGATCTGGGCCGTATCCAGATCAGATGGTGGACCTGCGCCTAGACACGACCACAACGCCTTCCTCAAGGGTCAGCCTCATCAGCCCTGTGAAAGCCTCATCGACACGACAGCCATCGGCACCGATCCTCAACAAACTCGTCTCCATACCGGCGTGACTCCGATCTTCAACCAGATAAATATTCTCAATGTTCTGATCCAATCTGACTTCTGACCTATAATGGCTTGCTTAGTTGGGGACATTTAATATTCAACAATATTATTGATCTGCCTTACTTAAGGTGGACGATGATGCCATTTTCTTCTAAAAACAAACTTTGTTGTATTATTTTCATGTTATCACTGTAAAGCTGCTTTTGAAACAATCTGTATTGTAAAAAGCGCTATATAAATAAAGGTGACTTGACTATGTTTACTAGGATACTCGTTGAAACACGCACTTTTATTAAACGGCTCAATTCAGTATTCGCGCGCTGTCTGAGTCACAGCTTTCTTTTGCTTTTGCGCACAGAAACTTCCCACACCACTTGCGAATAACAAATTGAGTTCAAACTTTTCTTGCATGTTTAAATTGGCACTTTCGATGCAACGTTGGTCCATCAATCCGAGCGTCGTTCATGTTTGCTCTCATGTTCTCACAACATTGCATTGTTAGAATTCATAAAAATGTTACTGGCCAACTGGTGATTGACACCGTTTCATATACTCGCCAACGTTGATTTTTACTCGCGTTTGGCGAGTGTTAATTTTAGGCCGTATTAATCATTCAGCTTAATAAAAAAAATAAAAAAATGTCTTGAACATTATGGGCCCTATCTTGCACCCAGCGCAATTGACTTTGTACACCGACGCATGTATCATTCCTATTTTGCACCCGCGCAAAGTGGACTTTTCCCTCCACAGAAGCACGTCGGTTAACTAAGAAATACACTTGCGCTCGCGGGGGCGGTTCAGCGCAAAGAGGAGGCGTGTTCCGGCGCAAACGTTCCTTCATGCTATTTTGCAGGTTTAGAAAACAATTGCGCCACTAACCAGGAAAAAATAGTTTAAAGTCAGTGGCGCGTTGCGCATGTTATTCATATGCTATTTTAAGGGCGCATGCTTGGCCATAATCAATGTAGCGTGTGCACAACGCGCACTTTGATTCTCTCATCTACACAGAAGCAGCAGTTTTCATTTTTACAAATCATACATTATTACGATAGATAGATAGATAGATAGATAGATAGATAGATAGATAGATAGATCGATAGATAGATAGACAGACAATTTATTATAAAAGCATACATCTAACTTACACATTTACCCAAATTATCATACGCCTGTTTAACCGAAGTTAATTTGAGTGGGTTTCTCCATCCCCAATGTCACTTCTCTGTGTTTTACGGCCCTGACGAGAATGTCGGTCTCCTCGGCTGTGAACCGCTGCCGGCGCGCGCCTGGTAAATCCGCCGTTATAATAGGAATCCGCTTTAGAACAAGCGCGCCTGCTCTTAAAGGGAATGTGAGATGACGCTCTGATTGGTTTAATTCACCTTACGCCCAAACCACACCTATGAATAATGAAGCTACTTCAGACCAACCCCTTTTAGATTTGCGCTATGCGCAAGAGGCATTTATCCCGCCGGGAAAATAGCAACAGCGCCCAAGACCCGCCCACAAAGTTACTTGCGCTTTGCGCTTGACACTTGCGTTTAAGATCGTTAAAATAGGGCCCTATAAGTGGATCAGTGGGCTTATAAAAAATTATGACATGGTCCCTTTAAATAAATGCTTATTTAAAGGGGTGGTATAATGCCCTTGTCAGGTTCTGGGTAGATGAAGTAGGAGGCAAACTCGAAGATGAAGTATTCCAAGGTTTTAATTCTCAAATATAACAGATACACAAAAACAGGGAGCGTGTGCTCAGAACAGAAACCTAACATTAAACATTGACCGACAAGTGATGAGTGAACAGAAGGAACTTAAATACACAGACAGATGAACACAAGACAGGTGATGCAGATGATGATGACGAACAGGCGGGTAATGAAGGGAGTGAGTTCAGGTGTGGAAACAAGGGGGATTCTGGGAACTGTAGTGCAGACAGGACGATGACAGACGGTGAATGTGACATTACTCCCCCCTCCCGGTAGGCGCGTCCTCGCGCCGTAGAAAGACCAAAGGGGTGGGAGGGTGGGCGCCCTGGAGGCTGACGGGGAAGACAAGGCAAGGGAGACAAGGCAGGAAGCCTCCAGGGCGGAGCAGACTGTGGGTGTGGTCACGGTGGAGCAGGCTGTGGGCGTGGCCAGGACGGAGACGACCCCTCGGGCGGCCACGGCGGTGAGGACCCTTCGGGTGGCCACGGCGGAGAGGACCCTTCGGGTGGCCAGGGCGGTCCGGACCCTTCGGGTGGCCAAGGCGGAAAAGACCCTTCAGGTGGCCACGGCGGTGAAGACCCTTCAGGTGGCCATGGCGGAGAAGACCCTTCAGGTGGCCATGGCGGAGAAGACCCTTCAGGTGGCCACGGCGGAGAAGACCCTTCAGGTGGCCACGGCGGTGAAGACCCTTCAGGTGGCCATGGTGGTGAGGACCCCTCAGGTGGCCATGGCCCCTCGAGTGGCCAGGACGGAGCCCTATGGCCCCCCCCCAAAAAATACTTGGGAAAAGTCCCGGGTACCAGAGAGGGCTCGGTGCAGGGCAGCGATGAGGGCTCGGTGCTGGGCAGATCCAGCGAAGAGGGCTCAGTGCTGGGCAGATCCAGCGACGAGGGCTCGGTGCTGGGCAGATCCAGCGGCGAGGGCTTTGTGCTGGGCAGATCCAGCGGCGAGGGCTTTGTGCTGGGCAGATCCAGCGATGAGGGCTTTGTGCTGGGCAGATCCAGCGATGAGGGCTTTGTGCTGGGCAGATCCAGCGATGAGGGCTCTGAGCTGGACAGGACCAGCGGCGAAGAAGGCTCTGAGCTGGACAGGACCAGCGGCGAAGAAGGTTCTGAGCTGGACAGGACCAGCGGCGAAGAGGGCTCTGAGCTGGGCGGAACCAGCGGCGAAGAGGGCTCTGAGCTGGGCGGAACCAGCGGCGAAGAGGGCTCTGAGCTGGGCGGAACCAGCGGCGAAGAGGGCTCTGAGCTGGACGGAACCAGCGGCGAGGAGGGCTCTGAGCTGGACGGAACCAGCGGCGAGGAGGGCTCTGTGCTGGACGGGACCAGCGGAGAAGAAGTCTCTGTCGGGCAGGCGACTGGCTCTGGCTCTGGCTCTGGCGGGCAGGCGACTGGCTCTGGCTCTGGCGGGCAGGCGACTGGCTCTGGCGGGCAGGCGACTGGCTCTGGCGGGCAGGCGACTGGCTCTGGCGGGCAGGCGACTGGCTCTGGCTCTGGCGGGCAGGCGACTGGCTCTGGCTCTGGCGGGCAGGCGACTGGCTCTGGCTCTGGCGGGCAGGCGACTGGCTCTGGCTCTGGCGGGCAGGCGACTGGCTCTGGCTCTGGCGGGCAGGCGACTGGCTCTGGCTCTGGCGGGCAGGCGACTGGCTCTGGCTCTTCTAGACTTGGAATTGGACTCAGGACAGGACTCAGGACAGGACTCAGGACTGGATCTGGCCTCTCTGGGCCAACAACTGTCTCAGGCTCGGCGGGCATGACGCGAACTGCCTTGTCTTCGGCAGATCTGACGTGAAGTGCGGGCTCGGCTGGACTCGGAACTGGACTCGGAACCAGCGGTGAAGGCTTTGGCTCCTCAGGGCCAATGAGAGGAGGAAGATCGCTGTCAGTCACAGGCGCGGCGGGCACGACGCTTACTGCCTTGGTCTCGGCAGATCTGGCGTGAAGTGCAGGCTCGGCTGGACTGGCGTGAAGTGCAGACGGCGACATGGCGTGCCACGAGAGGAAGCTCTCCAGACAACAGGAGAGTGCCTCTCTCCAGTCCTGACCGGAGAGATCTGGAAGCTCCCTCGGGTCGACTTCCTTCGCCCCAAGTCGGTAACACGCCTTGATTATTTCGTCATCCAGCGCGCAGGAGGCAGCAAGAGGGACAAACCCCCAGGTGAATTGGAACAGATCGCGGCTATCCCGAGCCAAAGCCGCGATCTGTCCAGCGAGCTCCCAGCTCATATTGTGGTCGGTCAATCTGTCAGGTTCTGGGTAGATGAAGTAGGAGGCAAACTCGAAGATGAAGTATTCCAAGGTTTTAATTCTCAAATATAACAGATACACAAAAACAGGGAGCGTGTGCTCAGAACAGAAACCTAACATTAAACATTGACCGACAAGTGATGAGTGAACAGAAGGAACTTAAATACACAGACAGATGAACACAAGACAGGTGATGCAGATGATGATGACGAACAGGCGGGTAATGAAGGGAGTGAGTTCAGGTGTGGAAACAAGGGGGATTCTGGGAACTGTAGTGCAGACAGGACGATGACAGACGGTGAATGTGACAGCCCTTTTCACAAGATGTAAAATACGTCTCTGATGTCCCCAGAGTGTGTAAAAGTTTTAGCTCAAAATACCCCACAGATATTTGTATGTTAAAATGTTCACTTTTTGAGGGTGAACAGAAACGCACTGTTTTTTTGTGTCTGTCCCTTTAAATGCAAATGAGCTGCTGCTCCCGGCACAGGGGGCGGAGCTTCAACAGCTTGTGTCCTTTTACTTCACACAGACATGTACTGAAAATTTCAAAATCTTTTAGCCTTTTATGTTCAAACATCAAGTCAGACCATGATGGAGAGACTCAAGAAGAAGTGACAACATGTAGAAGCAACAGGACATTTCTGAATGGTTAGTTGATGAATTTATGTAGCTGATGTGTAGTTATCTTCTAGTCATTGATTAGCATATTCTGTCATGATAATCGATAAATCGTGTTCCGGGGGCGGGGTTTATGTAAATATTGGGCTTGGTGATGTCACTAACCCGGGAGGAATGTCGTGTAGTCCCTACCAGCCGTTTGTTGTAGTCCTTAAAAAGCGATTTCTTTAAAAGCAAATATCTCCCTTTGCTTTGAACTTTGAGTGTTGTAACTTTGCAGATGTTGTTTATGCTCAATCAGCAACATTACACACTAACTAAAGTTAGAAAAGTTAAATCATAATCAACCACCACTTTAATATAATCTTTGTGGTTATGTAAAAAAAAAAAAAAAAAACCCTGCATGCAGAGTCAGTCTCTGTTCTCATTTCCTTTCTTATATTATTGCAAAGATTCAGGTAAATCTTGAAACTTGAAGGAACAGTTACCAAAAAACTAATTCAATAATCTAAAGAATTCTATCATCATTATTTACTCACCCTCATGTTGGGTATTGGGGGTTTAAAAAAAATATGATGTGACCCCTTTAAAAAAATGCTTTCAAAGAATAGAAAATAATAAATGCTTTTAAACATTCCCGATCTATGACACAACTTAGAAGTGAAAATGCAAGGGCCTACTTGTAAAGTTCAAGGAAGACGATGATGAAGGTATACAAGGTTTATTAGATAAATATTACAAGGATAATAGCCAACGAGCGATACATAATACAGGAGCAAGAACTGAACTCAAGCACGAACTTAAATACACAAAGATAATTAACTAAAAGAGAACAAAGGAACACATGTGACGAGTGAAAACCAACACAAACTGAACATGACGGTGACACTATTGTGCTTCCTGAAATAAACTGTTTAAAATCTCTATCTACATGGTTGACTAGACTAGAGCCAGCATATGGACAATAATAATAATAATAAAATTAGGTGCATGACACCCCTATTCATGGATATTTAGGTGAAAGAAGCTATTCTTGTATTATTAGAAAGATTTAGGTCAATCTTAAAACTTATAGAAACTTAGAAATAGTTACCTAAAACAGATTCTATTACTCACCCTCATGTCGGTCCAAACAAAGTCATATAAACTGCTATTTTTACAGTGGAACACAAAAGGACAATTTTGAAGAATCTTTATGCAGCTGTTTTCCATACAATGTCTTTTCATAGTCATCATGAAAGCTCCAAAAAGGCCAAAAATGGCATAAGAGTAACATAAGTAGTCCATATGGCCATATGTGCGATAAATTCAAGACTTCTGGAGTAGCTTTAGATGTTAAACACTTGTTTTTACTCACTGATACCATTTCCATAGACTGAAGTTATGAATTGTCCGAAAATACTGCAGCAAAATGTTGTTAACACTACAATGCCATTGGTGTGCAGGATGGAAAATGTTTTTTAGTAGCAGAGGGGAACAACACAAACCACTGTCACTCGGAACTTAAATCTTACACACACACAAATTCATTTACATTTTTAAATGTACACTCTTTTTGTGCCTGGTTGCGGTTTCATTGTGATTGCGATGATCAGGGTAAGCTGAGGTGAGTCCATACACATTTTGGTGTGACATTTGTGTGATTTTATCAAATGTTATGTGAATCCTAACTTGTGAAAATGTGAAAAGAAAAGTGATATTTATTTTATAAACCTTCACAAATTCATAAATGTAAATTTTCTAAATGCAATCCTCTTTTTTTAAGATTTAAACTTGAAATAAACATGTATTTTGAATCTATTCAGTTCTTTAAAAACTTAAAAGCTATAAGAACAGTGGCTGTGTTTAAGGACTTGTAAGACTGAAGGAACTTAATATGGACTGAAGGACTCTGTTGTATTGTATTTATGACAATGACAATAATTGTTGTTAATGTTTTTGTGGAGATTTTCTTTCTTTTTTCTTCTACCAGCAGTTAATAAATATATAAATAAGAAAAAGAAAGATTTTTTTTTTGTCCCAGCGCTGTACAATTCACACAAACCATTTTTAATATCAAACTAAAATGAGCACCAGAATCAAACTATAGATTGTAGCGTTTTAATATTCTAGCAGCTAATGTTTTTGCTTATTCTTCATAGTGCAAAACAATGTCGGCATCACAAGGAAGCAAAAACACAAATATGGAACCATGGGATATTTTTGATGACAACATTATCCAGGTAATTTACCTCAACTCAGCTCAGCATTATACAGTCACATAACGTATGAAAACACAAGATTTTTCTGTGAAACAAGCCGTTTGCTCAGTCTGACATCACCGTTGTGGTGGTACTATCTTTATTTCTATTGTATCTTGCTCACTAATTACCATATTCATGCACCATTTGTGTACTATTCAAAGCTGCTTGAAATACAGTGAGCGAAACTGTGATGTAAACAATTATGTACTCTTAATATATAGATTAGTGTAAGTGGAGGAGATAAATGATCGCCATGTTATTGTTATTATTACCATGTTACATGCTCAGAAACATGCTATTAGCTTGACATATGTACAAATAACCATGTTATTACCACTGTACCATGTCCAAAAACATTATTATTGCACTTTAGCATCCACAATCATTTGCCTACCCCTTTATATGGTAGTTCACCCAAAAATTAAATGTACCCCATAATTTACTCACCCTCAAGCCATCCTAGGTGTTTACGGTAAATTTTGAAGACCAAAAAAGCACATCCATCCATCATAAAAGTGAGTTATTAACCCCCCGGAGCCGTATGAACGACTTTTTATGATGGATGGATGTGCTTTTTTAGGCTTCAAAATTTCAGGTACCGTTCACTCCCATTATAAAGCTTGGAAGAGCCAGGATATTTTTTTTAAATATAACTCTGATTGTGTTTGGCTGAAAGAAGAAAGTCATATACACCTAGAATGGCTTGAGGGTGGGTAAATTATGGGGTACATTTTTGGGTGAACTAACCCTTTAATACTTTCTATATATTTGCAGTATACAGAAAAGTTGAGGGAAATAAATGGAAAATAAACCTGTCCTGCTCCATCACATTCTCTAACTTATTCTGGAATGTGAAAATTGGCTTTATGAGTGTTTTACAGACTTTGTGACAGAACTTTCTCTCTTTCTCGTGACCGACCCCAGGGCAGCGGCTCGGCAGTGGTGGACTACACCTCGGGCTCCAGCTTCGAGGAAATGGGAGAGATGCATCAGCGCATGGAGGAGGAGGAAGAGGAGGAGGAAGAGGAGGAGGAAGAGGAGGAAGAGGAGGAGGAAGAGGAGGAAGAGGAGGAGGAAGAGGAGGAGGAAGAGGAGGAGGAAGAGGAGGTGACGGAGGAGGAGGACGTGGAGGAGGAGACGGAAGAGGCAGCCGCTACTGACGAGGACAACAGAGAATATGGAGAGTTCCTCGGGATGAAGCATAGACAGTATATAAACTGGACACAGCGACCCCATTGGATTCAACGGAGACAAGTGAAGTCAATTAGAAGCTCTCACTTCCTGATGGTCGAGCGTACTGCGCAGACTCAAACTGAGCTTGACGACGTAGATGTGACGTGAGCAACCCGTCTGTCTTCTAGTAGCTGTGCCGAGAGAAATCTGAATCATTCCCTTCCGAAACTTGCAGAGACGGAGAGTGTGAGTAGGAGGTGTCCATGAGCTTGGAGCAGGAGAAACTTTTGCTATGTATTCTGATTAATTACTTTGTCATTTTGCCTCCACGTCCACCCGATTGCCTGCGAGCTTCTCCTCCTGTCCATACAGTAATCTCTCTACTGTACGACAGAGAGTCGCGTGGTTATGACGCAATCGTTAGCCTATTTTTACAAAAATTGCTTCTACGGGGCCATAACGTAAGATACAAGGTAATGGAGCATTTTATACATTTTTGTGTTTCTTTAGAAATAAATAATGGACAAATGGAGTCTTTAAACGCCTCAGATGTAAAGTTATTCGCTGTCAAAGTGACGACAAAATGAATGGGAGTCAATGGAATGCTAACAGCAGGTGATGGTCCGCTAATCAATGGCGGCGCCCGGGGAAGCTTCAATATTTTATGAAACCCTGCCCCCCTGGGATGAAGGGCTTGAAGGGACAGTTGGGCAGACATGTTGCTGATGAGGTGAGACAGAGGGAGGGCTAGGAACCTGATTGACATGTGAGGCCTGTTTACACCTGGTGTTAATATGCGTTTTGGTCGATCGGATCACAAGTGGACGACACTAAGTACAGGTGTAAACGGGGTCTAAAACATTTTGAGCTTGTCCACTTTTAACCACTTCCAGAGGAAGAAAACACATTCAACCGGATTGTTTTCGTAGTGTAAACGCTCATGTGATCAAATGTGTTGAAACAGCAACAAAAGACCATCTACTCTGCGCCTACTGGCCTAATGCATGAACATTATGGGAAGCGCACTAGCCTGACGGGATTCAAACTTTATCGGCTGAAGACCCAAGTTTGGTTTGAAGATGAAAAATGTATCAAGCACAATGTTCTCTCACCATCATCGTTATTTGTTCATCGTTCTATCATTTGCATCATTTATTTGTTGGAAACACACATTAAATGTTCGACTCGTCGGAGTCGGGCTTTAACAACAGCATAAACTGTGTGCATTGCCCTGAGATTCTTTGCAAGTCCCTTATGGAACAAAAATATATGGGAATATACTGCAAATTATAATGTGATATATTACATAACGTTATGAAATCTCTTGAATAAAGACCCTGACCTTGGTTCAAATCATTCAGCAGATCAGCCTGGTATGCTTTCAACACAGCCATTGTGTGCAAGGCATCACCAGCCAGACCCGCCGTCGCGTATGCCCTGCCATTAAAGCGTGATGTTTGTGAAGGCAGGGCCGGAGCACTTAGAGGATCTCATGTTCTCTAGGCGCCCCTTTTATACTTTCATCGAAAGGCGAGAATGATTCTGATTTTATTACATTCAGTGTAAACAAAGATTGATAATTGTAGGCTATATCCGGTAACAAGGTGGCGCTGTTGAGGCTCGCTGAGACACTGCTTTCCAATATGTACATAACAAACATGCATATATTTTGCAGCCATCAGAGAGCCTCTATCAATATCTAGGAGACAACCGGACCTTAAAGATGTCCTGAAACCTCTCGCTGTAGTCCCTGGTTGAATCAGAAATCGCTCCCTATACCCTCAAATAGGGCGTTATTTGAGGGGACAGCCATTTGTAGTGTCCAAAACCATAGTGGACATTATTGAGTGTACTTATTCAATTCCGCATTGCACTGCAACAACGAGTGTAAAACCGATGTATGCTCAACGGCTGTCCGAAATCCTCCGTTATGAGGTTTAAACGACAGTTTGATCCAATGGAGTTATGAGGTTTAGTCACAAGCTCTTTTCAGTTGGTTTAATTGGTCAGTATTCACAAAAGAGGTAAAGGCTAAAAAATAGTAATTAATTATGGGGGGTTCTTTATCTCTCTTTTTTTTTGTGCCTTATTTTATCTGTAAAAGAAAACTTGCCTAATAATTATGCACACCTGAATACAAGGCGTTTTTCATTTCCAGCTTTCATGAACAATTATATATTGTACAAAAATCTTCGGCCGCCCCAAAAATTTAAATGCAGGAAAACTCCTGACAATGCTCGTAAGCGTTTGCTGCGCTGTTTCTTACCTTGCTTTACGTTGACTTTACTAGTTTCAGCTTCACCGTCACCGCTTTTTTTATTATTTTTTTATATTTGTTTAGAAAACCTCTATTTTCTTCTTCTCTTTTCTTTCCTCTTCTGAGCACCGGACTTGTGCTGACCGGACATTTTGAGCGTACTGAACTTCAAATTAAATGACAACATCAAATTTTGATCAGTGGCCAAACCATTTTTGTCTTGGGTGTGGGGGGCCCCAGTTCTGGTGGGGGTGGGGACATGTCAAGGAGACCAGACCTCATGAAGCAGCAGTGGAGGAAGAAGAGTGCATCTGCTCCTTTTTTGTGGACTCAGATTAGCAGCAGTCAGTATATGAATATGACATATGACTATGTCTGTGACACAGCAAATCAATGAATAAAAAGATGCAGCAATTAAATGTGTATTCTTACAAGTTAAAGAACAATGTTTGTGTGATTTCTATTTTTCACCTTTATAAGGCAAAAAAAAAAAAAAAAAAACTGGCTGGTAAAATGTTACTGTGGCAGGTGGATTTTTAAATCCACCTGCCACAGTGGCTGGTGGTCAAAAAAGTTAACTTCAGGCCCTGTTTACATAGTTTTATTTATAGTTTTATCATATTATTTCTGAGGACACTTCTATTTGATTGTTCTTTTCTGATTTTAGAGGGAGTTTGGAGGGGTTTTTTTTCTGTTGTTGTTTTATTGGGAGGGGTATTTCTGAGGAGAATTGTATTTTATTGTATTGTATTTGTATTGTTTTTTTTAAAGTTTGAAGGAGGATGCCAGGCCCGAGCCAGGAGCTTATTCCTGGATATTTAACACCTCTGTCTTGTGAGTTTGTTTCTGTGTCCACAGGTCCGGCTCAGAGGAAGAGAGAGTTGCAGAGGCCAGATGATGGATGTCCGTCCACTTCATCTAAACGCAATTGGTTTTTATTAAACTTCATAAATTATTTGTCATTGAAAATAGAAAGTTGCATTTTTTTTTTTTTTGGGTGTAACCACTGACATTGATTATTAATATTATTAGAAATGTTCCAATTGTGGATGTGTCCTCCACTGCCAGGTCAAGTTCCCGTCGAGCCAATGAAGACTTCAAACGTCCCGACTTCTCAGGGTGCAATGGAGGATGTGAACAAGAGCTCGACAGGTGAGACTGAAATAAGGCAGAATGATGACTGCTTAAAATAGAAAGTTGCATTTTTTGGGGTGTGAGACCACTGACATTGATTATTAATATTATAAAAAATGTCTGGTATATTCCAGCCTCAGGCAGATCCAGTGGAGATGCTCCCACAGATTCTCCACCGGGCATCATGTCCACACCATCTTTGTCCCACTGCGTGAGGGATGTGGTGCGGCGGTATTGTGGGTCGTCGTCGAGTTGTAGCAGCACAGGCTCCATCGTCGAGAAGAGGAGCAGTAACAGCAGATCTGAGAGCCAACATGAACAGAGCAGTGGCGGAAACAGAAGTTTGTCCAGATCCGACAGCTTCCAAGAGTGGATGTGTCCTCCACTGCCTGGTCAAGTTCCCACCGAGACTTCAAACGTCCCGACTGCTCCGGGTGCAATGGAGGATGTGAACAAGAGCTCGACAGGTGAGACTGAAATAAGGCAGAATGATGACTGCTTAAAATAGAAAGTTGCATTTTTTTTGGTGTGAGACCACTGACATTGATTATTAATATTATTAAAAATGTCTGGTATATTCCAGCCTCAGGCAGATCCAGTGGAGATGCTCCCACAGATTCTCCACCGGGCATCATGTCCACACCATCTTTGTCCCACTGCGTGAGGGATGTGGTGCGGCGGTATTGTGGGTCGTCGTCGAGTTGTAGCAGCACAGGCTCCATCGTCGAGAAGAGGAGCAGTAACAGCAGATCTGAGAGCCAACATGAACAGAGCAGTGGCGGAAACAGAAGTTTGTCCAGTTCCGACAGCTTCCAAGAGTGGATGTGTCCTCCACTGCCTGGTCAAGTTCCCGTCGAGACTACAAACGTCCCGACTGCTCCGGGTGTGGACATGGAGGATGTGATCAAGAGCTCAACAGGTGAGACTGAAATAAGGCAGAATGGTGACTGCTTAAAATGTTTGACAAGTTAAGGTCTGGTCACATTTACTGTTTCTTAGTAGCCTGGGAAAACCCAGACAACTTCCGGCAAATTTAGATTTGCTCTGCATGTAGTCTGGCAAAGAGCTCATTCAAGCCCATTTCTAATCCGTCGAAATCGTTGGTGACGCTCTTTTGGAAATGAGTTATTAATGAAGCTTTGCCAGACCATAACTCAGTTACTACTCAGAATGGTCTGGTTTTAACCAGGCTAGTTTCTTAGCGAAATTTTTCTGAAATATTTTAGTTGGACAAAACGTTCTTTGAATATATTTTTGTTAAGCCAATTAGCCATGAAATCACTTGCGCTGTCTGACACACACCCGAAAACACACGCACGATCCTAAATAGAGTTCTGTATTGCGTTTGCATGGTCAAATACTGACAAAATTGTGTCAAAATGGCTGTTGTGACCAGTATTCATGTAAACAGAGTCGGTTAAGTTATGTCTTTAATAAGACATTGCTGTATTTAATAAAATCAATGTTTATTTAAATATATTATATTTCATAAAAAATAAATGTGAAATATATTTTAAGACATGATGGCTCATATGACCTTTACCATTGCCAGAACTGTGTCAAATGAGGCCTGGAAATGTATGCTCTCTTTTTAATAAAAGATCAAGTAAAATAACAAAAAAATCATTATCGTGAAATAAAATGATTATTACTTAATATTGTGAAAAAAAATTTGGTCACCGCTAAGGGACATTTATGCAGGTATTATGCAGAAACAGGGCGTCGTCAGGCGGATAACTTGGAAATATTTGCATTACTTTGGATTTGTGACATTAAAGATAAGAATTTAACAGTAAAATGGAAGTTATATCATTGTTAAATGTGAGGTCAGAGATGTTTCTAATTTTTTTATTTTTTTTTATCAGAAAAACCTACAAAACATAAGAAGATGGAAAGAATTTGTTCGTTCATCAGGAACTTGTGGACGAGTCTGTCCCGCTGCTGTTCTGACAGTAAAGCTGTGGATGTTGTGGAGCGTTCCGTTCCTCCTCTAGATCTGGACTCAAATCATGGTAAATCTGCAGTCATTATTGTTTTAAACAGTATTATCGTCTGGTTTTCCACTAAAGATATCTTGAGGCTTGTTTTCAGAGAATATTAATATAATTTTTCGACCTGCACTGATATTTCTAATATAAAACAAAGGATCTAGCAAGCTCATATATTTCTCATATTTTTCTGTTTGTTTTTCAGACTCCTTTGAGTCTCGGGAGAGATGATTGGATCCGGAGGATTCGGAAGAGTGTTCGAGGGAACATGCAAATTTGTTGGCAAAAAGGTTTTTGCTGATTTTGCTGAATTGTATAAACATTTTGCTCTTGCACGCATCAAAACATATTTAATACACATGGTTTAATACTTAGAAGCTCAAATCGTAAATGTTATGTGCAGGGTCAGGCGCTTGAATGCTGGTACTGATATTGAATACCGTTTCTTTTTTCATTTTTGCAGGTTGCCATAAAGCGGATGCGCAAGACTTGCAACAATCTTTATCTTGCTATTGTAAGTTGGCCAAAAGCTGAATGTGTATTTAGTTGTTTAAGTGCTGATTACTGTAGTCAATACACCTGTAGGAAGCATTAGGTGTAAATGTAATAGACAAATAAGCCTGGAAAGGCTCTGTTGATCGTATCTACAAAGATCAAAGAAAAGTACCTTTAAAAATGAAGTTTTCTTCAGATTTGTACCCAGCTAATCTTCTGTCTTCTTTTCTTTTCTCTAGCCTGGGCGTCTGAACCTCTCTTTACAGAAGTGGCTCTGCTGCTAATGAATGGAGTATCCCGAACCCTGCGAGAGCTTGCTGGACTTTATCAATCGGAATCCTCAACTGGACGAAACAACCGCACGGGTCATCATGCGACAGGCTGTTCTGGCAGTGCAACACTGCATTGATCATGACGTTTTTCACAATGATGTTCATGCACACAATTTCCTTTTGAAGAAGGATGTAATGACTTGCTGATTATTTGACACTTTGAAAAAATTGCTCAACAATGCACAAATGTCTTTCTTACAGGAGTCCTGGATTACTGCCCTCCTGAAGTCTTCACAGAACCTCGATTTCACGCCGTCCCAGCAAATGTCTGGGCTCTAGGAGTGTTGCTGTACGAGATGGTGAACGCATGTCCTCCTTTTCACAATCCAGCGGAAATCAAAGAAGCCAAAGTTACATTTCAGAACACCAGCTTATCCAACGGTGAGTGAATAATATTGATAACATCGATAAACACACACATAAAGCAAAAGGCTCAGTACAGACACAGTTAAAGTTGAAGTGTGTAAAATTCTTGATATATAGTTAAATACTATAAGAAATGTAGCTTTAGTCACAGACGTGAAAGCCAAAATTCACTGCATTTACACTTTCGGAGATTAAACAGGTCATGAACTCGTCAAAGTGAACAGATCATTGTGATGCTACACGCTATAAAGCATGCTTTAATACCATACAGCATCATCATGCATCCGTTCAGAAAGACAAATGTTCATAAAGACAAATGCAACACAGTTAAAAGTATTCCTAATATGTTGGACCTGAAACATGCCTTCACAAGAACCAGTAAGAGCTGCGTTTGTGATGTTTGACATTTATTCATTTACATTTACATTTATTCATTTAGCTGACGCTTTTTATCCAAAGCGACTTACAATTGCTATATATGTCAGAGGTCGCACGCCTCTGGAGCAACTAGGGGTTAAGTGTCTTGCTCAGGGACACATTGGTGTCTCACAGTGGATTCGAACCCGGGTCTCTCACACCAAAGGCATGTGTCTTATCCACTGCGCCACTACCACCCCTGGGTGGTTTGAGTTGAGGATGACGTGATGACATATTTTTTTTTTTTTTTTATATGCTTTATTTTGTAATTTCGCAATGTGCCACTAGTGCAGAAGAAAATACATACTTCACCTTTAAAGTAAAGATAAAGAACACTTTACCTTATATTAATCATGTTTCAGATGCTGTTTTCATAGATGCCAACATTAGTGTCACATGGTCATGACTAACCAGCTCTCTCTCTCCTTGATAAAATGTGTACAGAATGCAGTGATCTGATTAGCCAGTGCCTAACCCTGGATCCAACTAAATGCCCGACGTTAGAGCAGATCTTACAACATGAGTGGATTAGAAATGATCTACTGTAGGATGGAGAACTTCAGGAGATTCACTCGATCAGTGATTTCAGGTGTGAGGAAGTGTAACAGACAGAGTAGGATTATTAGCATTTGTCTTCAATTCTGGATTAGTTGTAGTGAGGTTTTAAAATTTTTGTTCATTGTAAATGTTCTTTTTATAGTCAAGTCACCTTCATTTATATATATATATATATATATATATATATATATATATATATATATATATATATTAGTATATTATTTTCACCAATTGTGTAAACTCTAAACACTAAACACGCTGAAGAAGAGAAGGCTGAGTTCAGAAGGAAGCTCCAGACCTGGTTTCCTGGCATTGAAGGTAAGAACATCAGCCAGCGCCACAACAACAAAAGATACTGTTTTCTTTTAGATTATTAATATTTTATTTCCACCAATTGTATCTTAATTATTATTTTTCATTTCACCAGTATCTGAATCTAAACCAAGTGAAGAAGAGAAGGCTACCGTTTTATAATACTCGAAGCTGAGAGGCTTTCTAAGCGAAACCCCATTCGTCATCACAGCGTAACGTCTCCGTTCCCTACTCAGGGAACGAGGGTTACATACATAACCGAGACGATTTCTCTTAAAAATTTACGTAAAAATTTGTTCTCTCTTAATATTGATTATTTCCATCAATTGTGTCTTAATGATTTTTTATTCCTCCAGTATCTGACTCTAAACCAAGTGAAGAAGAGAAAGCTGAATTCAAGAGAAAACGGAAGACTTGGTTTCCTGACCTCCAACGTAAAAACTTCAGCCAGGGCCACAACCACCATAGACATTGAGAGGGACGCACATTTTCCCCCAGATATTCAGGGTAATTGTCGAAAATGATCTCTTATTATGATAAATTATTTTCAGATTTATTAAAAACAAACAAACACGGTCTTCAACTAAGCTACTTTGTTTGTTATCCTCAATTTAGAATACTTTGTATATTTCAGTAAAATTCATAGACCCCTCATGGTAAAACAAGTTAAGTGATATGTCTTTTTTACCTCCTTCCAGCTTATTAAACCTGATTATGTCTATTTCCTCAAAAGGAAAATGTAGGTGCAAGTCAGCGAAGTCCATGTAAAAAGCAGAGCATGCCTAAGGATACCAGCGAATGAACAAGGGAACGAAGCATCACCAACATTTGTACTTTGTAAAATGAACTGAATAAAAAAATGAAACTATTTATTGATTAGGACGATACACATGGTGTTTACATTTAAAGCCAAAATAGCTCATTTTCATGTGTAAATATACTATATTCTCTGTATTATAAATATACATTAAAGATAAACAGAGTATGCATGCATTTCCCGATTCGGTTTTATTTGATCATATTTTGTTTAATTATAAATATGCATAAAGTGAAGATAATCATAGTATGCACGTGTTGCCTGAACAACATATTAAAGTCACCATGAAATGGACAAATGGACAATTCTTGTTTTTATTGAATATTGCAATAAAGAAATAATAATTTATTATAAATGATTTATCCATGCACATCATATATATATATATATTAATGTGCCCTCGGCCCAAGGACGCAATTCTGAGAACCGCTTAGAGAAAACTGCATTGTATACACACCATCACAATGCAATGGACATTGTGCTGGGATGATTTTTGTCCAAATTAATCAAGGCTAGAAATTATGAGAAAAAAATCAGAATTGCAGGATATAAGGAGTTTAGAAATGTTGTGAGATAAAAAGGCGCAATTACCTTTTATTCTGTGGCGGAAACAAGCTTCTATACATCACTGAATTAAAACAGCTGAAGAAACTAAGATCCTGTAAAATCTTTTATTAGCTTTATTGTAATATCATCATCAACATCATATTCTGAGAGCAGAAAACCAGCTACAATCTCAGAGTCTTGCTCACATGAGGCAATCTTACAAATCAATTAGTGGTAAAAAACAAAAACATTCAAATCAGACAATGTGTGACAGACTGCTTTGGACCTCAACCTGTGACAGACCGGCTTATTGTTTTATAAATGAGCTACCATGCAATGCATTTGGCATATTTCTAAACGCAGCTGACTGTTTTATTCCATCCTAATACAAATGGAAAGAAACACAGTTCCCATAACTGTTTATCAAACTAAACTTAAAACTGGAGCACCGGTGTATATGTATATATGAAGAGTTCAGATGCAAAAGCCTCTCAGTGCCATCTGAAATTTTATTCTAGAATGATTGCATATTTAAGTTAAAAAATATACATTTATTAGAAATATTTATTTAAAACAGTACTCTTCTTTTTAATATTTTTAAATCAATGTAATCTTTTTGCGTTGTGATCATATAGTGAGTACAATTTTGCAGATTGACAATTTTAATACATTATATTCTCAGTGAATTAAATCACAAACCAACTCAATGAAATGCTGAACAACTCAATTAAACTAAATGTGAAGGGAAACATCCCCACCTAGTGGTGAATATGCACAATACTACATGAAATACATTAAACATATTTTATACACATTACATGCACAATGGAGATATAAAACGTGGAAATAGGGGTTTCACTTCATAGATAATGAATCAGTTCTACATAAAACACAAGACAATGCACAAATTATTCTTCATGTCTCGTTCCCTATCAAGGCTACGGAACTTCGACATTACGGATGTCGTATATGGGAACTCCTCTCATCCTTCACTTCCGCTGAAATCTTATAGGCTAACGCCAGCAGAGCTGGCCAATTGACGCAAAATATGCAAATACTGAAACCCCGTTGCAGTAATAATGCAAGTGCAGAGTCAATTCCCTTCAGAATCTCTCTCTTCACGCTCAAATCGTGTGCTAGAAAGCTGATACTACAACTACTTACTTGGATTATTCGCCGTCGTCGAAGGTGCGCCGGAGATACTTCACTGTCTCCTGCATCCGATGGCGACAGGTCGCTGACTTCGTGTCCTTCGGGGCGAGTGAAGAGGAAGACTCCATGTCCCTGTCCGCCTCCGAAAACGACTGGGGTGCGGAGCTCGCCGCACCGCTGGCGGCCGCGGAGCAAGAGACCCCGGCGGACCTGCAGGACGAGCTCTTCCGTATCCTCTCGAAGGCCGTCGAGGAACTGGACCTCTCGTGGAAAGCTCCCGATGAGCCGTCGAAGAGCAAACTCGACACGTGGTTCCTCCAATCGAGCCGCCGTCTGCCCGTCGGCTCCCGCCCTGGGCTCGGGCCGCAGCCTGCCATCCCGAGCTTGCAGGTTTACGGCCCACCAGGCTAACAAGGCCTACGGTGCGGCGGGGGAGGCGGTATCTGCGCTGCACGCCATGGCCGTTCTCCAAGTACTGCAGGCTAAGCAGCTGAAGTCTCTGGATGGCGCCGCCTCTATCGACGCTGACGCCATTCGGGATCTCCGCTCGGCCACGGACCTCGCGCTCCTGGCCACGAAGCGTTCGGCCCAGGCGATCGGCCGTTCGATGGGGTTTCTGGTGGTCCTCCACAGACACCTGTGGCTCACCCTGTCGGACGTGCAGGAGGCTGACAGAAAGACGCTGCTCAATGCACCGATCTCCCCTGCAGGCCTGTTCGGAGACGCCGTTGAAAAAGTCACAGAGCGTTACTCTGAGACCCAGAAAAATCCGCCGCCGCCGCAGCCTCGCTCTCGCTCGTCTTCCGCCTCGGGCCACCAACCTCAATCTGCGGCCAGAAGACAGTCAGCGCCCCGCCCGGGGCCGGATGCCCGCAGAGGCCGAAGCGGCCAGTGGCAGGGAGCGGGTAACAAGAGGACGGCTCAGAGGAGCCCGCGCAGAAAACCCGCCGTGTCCCCTGGGAGGCCCAAGCAGTCGTCCTGACCGCTCGGGCAAGAGGAGAAGAGAGCGCAAGGCTGGCCCCGCGTTCAAGCGCACTTAGCCCCTCAGCGTTCTATGAGCGGCACGTGCAGTTGTGTTGTGAATGTTGTCAATGTTGTTTCTTGTTCAATAAAGCTAAATACTCCTTCACAAACAGAGCTTTTTTCCCCTCTTGCACCACACACTGTGTTACCCGCCCTGCCCTCGAGCAGCGCAGAGTCACGGTCAATAAATATAAAGGCACCTCGTGGGAAATGCGAGCTGTCTATTCCCAGCCCTCATTTAGCGGCGATGACCGCAGGTTTAGTTCGGCCCACGCTCAGTCACTTTCAGGCAGCGTGGGAAGCTATTCCGGGCATTTCGCCGTGGGTGTTAAATATAATTCGGCACGGGTACACACTTCAGTTCAAACGCAGACCACCCCGCTTCCGCGGTGTAATCCAGTCATTAACTTTGCCCCAAAACGCTCATGTGCTGAGGCAGGAAGTGTGCAGCTTACTCGAGAAGAAGGCGATAGAACCGGTTCCCCCGAGCGAGCGGGAGAGCGGGTTCTACAGCCGCTACTTTGTAGTGCCGAAGAAGGGAGGGGGTCTCCGCCCCATACTGGATCTGAGACCCGTCAACAGAGCGCTTCACAAGCGCGCCTTGAAGATGACTACTCTGAAACAAATCCTGGCGCAAATTCGCCCCGGGGATTGGTTCGCTTCGGTGGACTTAAAGGACGCTTACTTTCATATCCAGATAGTAAAGCGTCACAGGCGATTCCTGAGGTTTGCGTTCGAGAATTCGGTGTACCAATACACGGTGCTTCCGTTCGGACTAGCCCTCGCGCTCCGAACATTTTCAAGATGCGTAGACGCGGCACTTTCACCCCTCAGGTCGAGCGGGATGCGCGTCTTGAACTATCTGGACGACTGGCTGGTTCTCGCACAGTCGAGAGAGACGCTGGTCAGCCATGTGGAAGCCCTCCTTCGACACTTGGACATGCTCGGTTTGAGGGTGAACGTTCAGAAAAGTGTGCTCACACCGAGCCAGACTACCACATTCCTGGAAGTATGCTTGGATTCAGTGAGAATGAGAGTGCGCCTCTCCCCCGAACGAGCGGAGGCTCTCAATTCTTCTCTGGGTCTCTTCAAACCGGGCTGGCTCGTCCCACTGAAAGAGTTTCAGAGGCTGTTGGGACGGATGGCAGCGGCTTCTTCAGTGTGTCATCTGGGGCTGCTGCATATGAGACCGCTTCAACACTGGCTCGTACATAAATCGTCAAGGCGGTGTACATTCCAGAGCCCTATTCAAGAAAGCGGAATCCCTTCTGCTGTGGGCGGACCGGTTTTTCCTCTCGGTGAGAGCGGCTCACATCCCCGGTGTCCTGAATTGCGGGGCGGATATGCTCTCGAGGAGCGGGATTCCTCAAGGGGAATGGAGGCTTCACCCCGGGACGGTTCAGATGATATGGAAGCGTTTCGGCAGAGCGGAGGTCGACCTCTTTGCGGCGAGCGAGAACACGCATTGTCAGATGTTCTTCTCGCTGTCCCGTTCCCCTGGGAGGTGGACGCGCTAACCGCGCGATGGCCGAAAGTCTGTCTCTATGGTTTTCCTCCGGTGAAAATTTTGCCCATGGTATTGTGCAAAATCAGGGAGGAGAAGGCGGCGGTGACTCTGGTAGCCCCGAACTGGCCGAATCAGCCTTGGTTCGCGGATTTGGTAGAGTTACTGGCGGGGCAGCCATGGGAGATTCCGCTCAGGAAGGACCTACTGTCTCAGGCGGGCGGATCGATCTGGCATCCCAGCCCCGGGCTGTGGAGCCTCCATGTGTGGCCGCTGCAGGGTCGCTGAGCGGGCTGGATGCGCTACACTGGCGAGTTTTGAGTACCATCGCGGAAGCGCGAGCCCCGTCTACCAGGCGCCTGTATGCTCTGAAGTGGGGTGTTTTCTCAAAATGGTGTCAGGATGTCGGTATAGACCCAGCAAGTTGCTCTGTGTCGGATATTCTACGCTTCCTTCAGTACAGGATGGATGAAGGGAGTCTACCATCCACTCTGAAGGTATATGTGGCCGCTATTGCCGCGTTTCACCCCCCTGTTGACGGACAGTCTATCGTTAGACATGCGTCAGTGACACGGTTCCTCAAGGGAGCTAGGAGGTTATGCCCTGCACGGCCGCCTTCGGTGCCGCCGTGGGATTTAGCTTTGGTCTTGGAGGCTTTGTCACGACAGCCTTTCGAGCCCTTGGCTTCGATTGCCATTAAGGAGCTTTCGGTTAAAACGGCGCTGCTTCTCGCTCTCGCTTCGGCGAAACGGGTTGGGGATTTACAGGCTTTCTCTGTGAGTGAAGATTGTATTCGCTTTGGACCGGGAAACTGTAATGTGACTCTCAGACCGAGGCCGGGTTACGTCCCTAAGTCGCTCAATACCCCGTTCAGAGCGCAGATTGTTTCACTGCCTGCCCTGTCCGCTGAGCTATCAACCTCTCAGAGTTCGGATGCTCAGAGTGCTATTTGCCCAGTCAGAGCGCTCCGGGAATACATTTCTCGCTCGGCCACTTTTCGACAATCGGACCAGCTGTTTGTGTGCTTTGGTGGGTGCAACAAGGGACGGGGGGTCTCTAAGCAGAGGCTTGCTCACTGGATTGTGGACGCTATTGTTTTGGCTTATGATTGCCTGGGGCAGGAATGCCCCCTTAATGTCAAGGCCCATTTGACTAGGGCGATCGCTTCCTCGTGGGCCTGGACTAAGGGTATGTCTATTCAGGATTTATGTCTTGCGGCTGGCTGGTCTTCTCAGAACACGTTCGCCAGGTTTTACAAGTTGGATTTACCCTCTGTAGCATCTCGAGTGCTTTCGGAGAGTTGATTGCATTACACAGCATGGAGAGAGCTGCTCTGCGCTTTGCTCATGAGTTGTTCTGTGTGCTATTGTGTGTTTTTACTGTTGTCACCGCTATGCGTTGGCCTTCTCTTACTGTTGTTGTTGCCCTGTTATCGACAGTGCAAACTTCCCCCGGTTATACTGCTCGGGATATGCAAATTCTGGCAGTGTTTTGTGAGCTTGTGATTGGTCTCTTTGGGCCTATCAGAGGTTAGAGGTTTGCTATTGGCCAATCTCGGCCTATCAGATGCTCGCATACTGGGGGGGCGGTCTTGGTAATGGGTTCTGTTGTCAGTGGTTTGTTATGCTGCCACGGCGGGATTCTATACAGTTCCCATATACGACATCCGTAATGTCGAAGTTCCGTAGCCTTGATAGGGAACGTCTCCGGTTACTTTCGTAACCTCGGTTCCCTGAAAGGCAAGGAACGAGACATTACGCTCGCCGCCGTGTTCGCTATTGATTTTAGCGTTTTTGTTCGATTCTGAAGGGAATTGACGCTGCACTTGCATTATTACTGCAACGGGGTTTCAGTATTTGCATATTTTGCGTCAATTGGCCAGCTCTGCTGGCGTTAGCCTATAAGATTTCAGCGGAAGTGAAGGATGAGAGGAGTTCCCATATACGACATCCGTAATGTCTCGTTCCTTGCCTTTCAGGGAACCGAGGTTACGAAAGTAACCGGAGACGTTATCTCTGCTGTGGGCGGGGCCTATTCCAGACACTAAATGCCATCACGCATCAGACAAATGCGCTGTCCCCATTTATGCAGTAATTTAACATTTTACACTCCGTTACCGTTATATTTTTGTTAGCTAGGAAGTGCAATAAGCCATGAACTCGCACTGTCTGACACACACTTGAAACACACATGTGCACAGAAAGCCGAGTTCAGTTTCGAGACTTGAAGTCTTAGTATTAGCTTGAAGTCAAATACACACAAAATTATGTCAAAATGGCTGTTGTGGCCAGAGTTCATTTTAATGTTCTTGTTATAGTCGAGTCACCTTCATTTATATAGCGCTTTATATAATAGGCCTACTTATTGTTTCAAAGCAGCTTCACGGTAATACACAGGAAAATAACAGAATCATTTAGTAAAACAGAATTCAATTCGGCTAAAGAAGCTCTAAAAGAGACATTAATGAGGTCACATGTTCATAAAATCTTTGTATTGGATATGAAAGCACAGATTTGGCTTGCTGAAGTCCAGCCCAAAGACTAGGATGTAATAGACTGTCAGAATCATTTTGCTTTTCTTCTCCAGGGTTGGACACACACCATCCAGTCTACAAAATACACACTGGATTAAACACAGGATTGGATGGATATCATCCTGACGGGAAACTCGAACCTGTCCATGTCTGAGCAAGAACATGAGAGACTGAAAACTAGAAAGAAGTCCTCAAGTCATCACAGACAGTCTGCCCCACCAAGGAAAAGGCATTTGAAAAATATTTTGTTTGCATTTCTGATCTCCTTATGTTGCTATAACCACACTCAATGTATTTTTTTCCCCAACACATCCCATAATTTTTTTAATATCGGGTTACGTTTATCATTCACTCTAAAACCCACATTACTGTATAAGGTTTTCTGTCTCACAGTATTTAGCATTGTAAGCCCGCCCTCGATCGGTCTAAAGCAGGCATCCGACCAGCGGGGAAGGTCTCTGCGTGTTACTGTCTTTCCGCATGGCAAAGTAATTTTGATTCAATGCAATACATTTTTTTCATATGTATTCTCTCGTTATTTCATCTGACTCCATAAATGAAAAGGTTTTAATATCTGTGCATCATTAAATGTGAGCGAATGTTTGACTATTCCTTTTAACTCTTTAATGAAAACAATGTTAGAGTCTGTTAGAATAAAATCAAATGTTTACAATTTATTATGTCAGGTCACATGGTATCATGCCAATTTCATAATCAGTTCAAAGATAATCAATACAATAATATTGAATGCTCTAGAATAAAGAGAAAAGATGTGAACCTAACATTAGGAAATACATGATGTTGAGAGTCTCTACGAGTCTCGGCGACTCTCAGCATTCACGGGCTGATCTGAGGTACAGAATCGCGCCTGATCCTCTAGTTGCATTTCATTTTATAGACAAACTTCTTTCACATGGAAACATCTGCTAACAATGGGAATTTACATTCAGAGTTGACACCTTTTGGGGGTAGGAGACCATTTGTCTAGAGACCACCTTCCTTTGTGTGCCAGTTATCTATAAACTCTTAAAAACCTTATTACCTGTTGTTTTACTTATTTGGAAATGAGAACTTTGTACCAGTCGCCCTGAGACATTTCAAATGATACTAAACATGTATAATACTCAATGATAATTATTGACATATAGATTCTTGTGTGAGTTTTGGTGATCTCAGCATGAGGGAGAAGGAGGGGGGGATGTGGAGAAGGAATGTAGATTAGGATGATTCAGAGGTGAGACTTTCGTCTCGATAGTGCACAAGGGTGAGTTCAAATGTTAATTTCCAGAGAGGTTCTTTGTCCTCTCAGGGAGTGGTCGTTCCTCAAGTAGATTGCCTGGCATTTATCCTATTTCTCACGTCTTACAGTATTTTGCTGATGTAGTATCTGGAGTTTCTCTTCCCTCATAGTTTGTCAGTATCACCTTACTATGAATGAAACCTGAAGCTGGAATCTTATCTTTTCAGAGACTGTTGTCACATGTGATGGGTTTGTCCAGCGTCCAGCGTCTCAGTTGTGGTAAGATGTTGTAATGTCACGCATTCAACTAAAATATTTTATTACTTGTATCTTCTGAGTAATTTATGATGTCCTGATGCTTTTCTTCCATTTAGACTCTGATGTGATCCGTGTGGACTCCGCAACCTTTGGTCGCACAAACAGCAACATTTGCAGTGTTGGACAACCACAAGGACAAACAGTTAATACTCAGTGTTCAATGGGTGTTCCTGAAGTCTCTAAATGGCAAGGATCTCTTTCTTTGTGAATTCAGACAGAACAATTATGGGTAGGATTGAGTCTGCTTGCTCTGTGGAAACTCATTCTCAAGATTCAAGAGGTTACTTTATTTGTCCCTAGGGAAACTTGTCTTGGACTTAAAGGCTGCCACATAAAAATACAGTTATAGTGCAGGAACAGGCACCGAAACAAGTTTATACCGAGTGTTGTGAACCTAATCTAAACCAGGTTGGATTTATATGTATCTGTCAACTCTAAACCTACTCTGCAACTCAGTTTGTTCAACTAGCTTCATGCAACAGGCCTCAGATGATGTACTGGTCAACAGACATCTGTCTGAGTTTACTGGGAAGGATGTGTGGCTGCAGAGTATTAAAAGCAGAGCTGAAGTCTACAAATAGCTGTCTGGTGTTACAGGCCTTGGGTTTTTCAAGGTTTTGCTAAATGGTGTATTATGGTTAGTATAGCATCATCAGTGTCCCGATGTCTTTATAGGCAAACCGATATGGATCTAGCTGTCCCCTTGTTTGACCTCAAATTCCATGCCATTAGCTTTTCCAGACACTTCATTATAATGGAGGTCAGGACTACTGTTCTAATCATTATTTTCTTGAGGAACAGTTTTTTTTTGTTTTTTTTTTTGGAAGAGTAATGATTGCCTTTTTCCAGAGATATTACCCGGTGAATTAACAGACCTTTGAAAGACAGGGACCCAGGCTGGTGTAAGTTCCTCTGCACGTCTTCAAAAGGAAAGCTGAGCCGCCATCAGGGCCTGTTGCCTTATTAGTGTTTGTTCTTTTAAAAAGTCTTGTGACTTCCATGGGACTAATGTCTATCGTTGGAACCCAATCATCACTTATGGTATCGTTCTAAAGAGAAGTCATGTGAATCAAACCTAATCTAGAAGTTATTCAAGTAATTTGCCATAGTATTGTCATCAGTTGTGTGCGGTGGTTTCCTAGTGGGAGTCATATTTGTAATGGATTTCATGGTGGCCAACAGTTTCTTTGTATTTTGCACAAGTCCTTCTCTATAGATTCCATGCATTGATTTTGAGCTATGTTGAGTTTCTGTTTCAGCTCCCTCTGCACTGATCTTTGTTGTACTTGGTCCTTATTCCTGAAGAGAAGCCTCTTGCACTTGATGCAGTCCTTGATGTCCTTAGTAATGTACTACTTGTTGTTGGGATAGTTTTATTGTGTTTTGGGGTATCACAGCATCCACACACAAGTTAATATAAGCTGTGACCTCTGTGGATTTGTCTGGCTCATGGAAGATGTCCCAGTCTGTCCTCAAGTATATAATGAATTAGCTCAAAGAAATATTAATAATTAATCAACTTGTTATAACTGATTATTAATATTTGGATCAGTTAATAGAATTAACTTAATGTAGTAAAATTAATATAACAGTTAACCCACCTGTTTGTCCCATGAACACTCAGCGTTAATTGTCTATTTATTCTAAGAAATATTCATTTCCGGGGAGGGAAATGTCTTTCTTAGGCCTTTTATTAAAAGGCCCTTTCTTTATTAACTTTATTTACTTTCTGTTAACATTGTGGTAGTTACTGTTCGTGAAGTCGTTAAAGCAACACTAAGGAACTTTTCCTCTTCGGTGGCCCTACAGGTTGGAAGCGGAATTGTCCATTACCGCTGTCGTAAATAATTTCGCCGCCCGCAGGCGACTGTCGCACGCACGCTCGCTGTTTATCCAGCACCGGCTTTGGAATGAACGATGTCCACAGACAAGGTAGAGTATAATGCATGATTTCATGAAAGTATGATGTATTGCGACATCAGAAGTGAAGAAAAACTAAATAATGACTATTGTAATGCTTGCCGTAAAGCAAGTCAAATTTGTAGTTTTCTTATGTCTCATTCGAACTACAGAAACGTGACCTGGTTTGGCAAACTTGAATAGAGTGGTTATAGCAGATAAAGGACCGCAAAGCGGATCCAGAAGTGCCTTTCACCCTGTTATGACTTGATGAACCACTGATACGATTTTGGAAACATTATTTTAAGGTAAAACATTTTCCTTAGTGTTGCTTTAAGCTCCTGGTAACCCGCGAGAGCACCACAAGTTTATCCTCCATCATCGCACTCTCCTGGCGTTCAAGCAACTGTAGCTTTCATCACTAAAACGGAAGGCCCGCCTCTCCATTCATTCGATTGGACAGTGGAAAAAAACGCAATGACGTCGGGCGCTTTTTCTGTTCGGTGTTGCTTTTTTTTTCAACTGCAAAAACGCGAGGCGCAGCAGGCGGTAACACGCGAGGCGCAGAAGGCGCATAAACAGCGTGCAGAACGCTCACTGCCATAGGAAAACAATTGAAAAAAGGCGCCTCTCACTGCAAAAAAATGCATTAGGTGTGATCGGGGCCTTACTGTACAGTACTACTAAGAGCCTGTAGTAAAAATCTAAATTGTAAAGTAAACTTTGTTGCAAGCAGAGAATCAGAACCAAATATGTATTGTGCACAAGTTTTATTAACTAAATAACAAACATAACAAATCTAAACACACATTCATACATGTGTAGGTAAAATGGTGAGTGACAGAATGGAACTGGAAGCAGGAAATGGAACTATGGAAAAGATCCATTTAACTATAAAAAAAACCATCAGCTTATCATTTTTAGGGCACCTCATTAAATGTATACTTGCATTGCCTTTGCAGTGGAAACAATTCTTGAAGTTCTAGGAAAAGGATGTTGATGGTTCGGTGAGTGTCAAACGTTGAAGTTGCAATCGTTTTCTTCTCCGTTGGATGAAGAAGATATGATGAACTTGAGTGGTTTGTTTGACTCTGTTCTGGTTGAAGGCAGTGCCATAGAGAGAGAGAGTTGCGACACTCCCATAGACCTCCGTTGTAAATAATGGCGGCGCTTTTAACCGCCTACTTCCGGGATATGAAGATCGGAATAGTTCCAAACACTGTCATTTGGGCGTTGGACACCATTCACTTACATTGCTGCGCGTCGAGTTGTTCCAGAGTTAAGTTGCTGAAATATCGACCTCTTTTGAATTGTCAACTGTCTATATTGTATCAGAGGCCCTTTGCGATGCTTATACTGGTCTTCATTTGTACATGCACAGCGTAATTATTTATATTTTATGTTGGTTGTTTCAACCAATTTTCAAGCACTGCCTGCTAGCTAACGCTAGCGCGACTTCGTCAGCTAAGAGTTCGGTAATGAATCGCTACCACCTTTATAGCAACTTTTATTTAATTTAATTTTTTGGGATATACTAACTTTTCATTATGTTATTATTGTCTTGAGTGAAGCGGCTTGTGAGAACAATGCTGGACCTTTAGGATTGTTATGGCCATCACCAGTCCTGTCTGTTTCATGGATCACCTGCCCCTGGTTTTTGTTTTTCTTGTTCACACACACAAGCACACATTTTTGTTGTCTGTCATTGTTTAATAAAAAATATTTTATTTGAAAACCTTCATTTGTATCAGCCATGCTTAAATTCGTTTTTAATCTGTTATAGTTTTGATAATGTGTATGGCCTTAATCTTAAAATAATATTCTTAGTCTTAACATGGTTTCACGTTGTGGTCCTGGGGGTGGCCACTTTCATCAGAAGAAGTGAGCTAGCTTCTAAGCGAATTCTGAACGGACCGCCACGGCAGACCTCTTTGCGTGATCACGAAGGTAGGCTAATGGCTGAATCGGAATTTATAAGCAAAATCACGGGAATCAATAGCCTAATACATCCCAGTTGTGCTAAAATAAATATCATGAGACGTCCATCATCAGATGAATGATATGGAAAAGTTAAGTTAGAGCCGCTAAAGCCAGTGCTACTACCCATGCGAACATGAACACTAAGCTTTTCCCTCCAAAAATATAGCCTAAAACTTATCTCCAAATGCAAAACTGACATTAACAAAATGCAATAATGCAATAACAGCTGAAAAAGTACTTGGGTGTGTGTTTTATTTTATATTTACCGTTCAATAATGCAATCGCTGCTGTCTGTCCCATAGAAGAACATGACAGCCAGCGTACGTTTTGGAACTATTGGGGCTTACATGAACCACGTGACAGCCATAGCGGCGACATCAAAGAGTGTCGCAACTCTCTCTCTCTATGGCTCTGGTTGAAGGTTGTCTCTCTCTCCATGAGCACAAGGCTGACCACATGCAGATTGTGACCTGCTGGCCCTGGGCTGGAAAGGCCACGCAGGCAACCAAGGAAGTAAAGAAGTCGGAAGAGTTGATGGTTGCCCATTCAGTGATGGTAAAGTTGCAGTTTTCTTCTGAGTTGGATTGAAGAAAATACAGTCTGATTCTGTTGGGAGAGTGAAGGCATAGCAGGCTGTGGTCACAGTGGGGGTCCCCACAGACATCAACCCGAAGAAGCAGCAGTGAAGGCCAGAAGAAGAGAGAGAGTCACTGTGAATTTGTCTCTAATAAAGCCTGAGTAAGGCCCCACCTCTCCGGGTTTGCTTGACCAATGAGAAGGTTGGAATTTCCAAGCGAGAAAATTCCTCTGTGGTTGATTTATGAATCATTGTTTTAAGCGTGCTCATTTGCATGTCCAGCTGGATTGGTTTCTGATGAAGAAACTAAGAAAGATTCTTGTAATACTAATATGTTGCGCAGCTATCGGCATATCATGTACACAATCATTTCGATCTTCAAAGTAGGCTACCAATTAATAGAGACCAAACATGGTATAGGTGAGGTTACATTGACCATTGATTCTATCATAAAATACACAGTATCAAAAAAATTATAGAATTAAAAGACACTACACAAGACAGTAAATCATTCACCCAATTTTCTGGGATGCATGTTCATTTATAGATCAGTTTGTCTATAAATGAATGCATCAAAGTCTGTTTTGAGGTCTGTTTCTGTCTTCCCTATGGCCTCTGCCTTGACCACATGACCACATTTTTAACAGCAATAAAACCAACTTATCTGATCGTAGTCATGGTAACTAAGACCCTTCTTGCCCTTGTTGGGGGAATGGGACCATAGATCCCAGAGTGAGTTTTAAAGATTATTTGTTACATATAACAAATAATTGTGTCTGATTTGTCTCAGTCGTTACAAGTAACACCTTTAAAGTTTCAATACTGGTGGTGGACTAGACTTTAACAGTTTTTACAAGACGTTTGCTCCTCTTAAGGGCTGAACGATAAATGGGAATGAGAATGTTTGCATGAATGCATGACTCTCAGTACTCAGCAGATTCTGATGTAAAGTTTGAGTTCGTCCATCTTATTCCTCAGGGAGCGCGCACTACACCGAATCAACAATGGCAAGGGTGGCACAAAACAAAGACGTATTAATCACGATTAAAAACAAAGTATTAAGGATGGGAATCTCTAGGCACGTCACAATTTGATTACGATTCAGAGGACTGCGATGCTAAAATGGTTATATGAATTTTTTGTTGTTTTTTTGTTGTTGAGTGTGACTATAAATACTTTGCTTTAAAAGTACCCAAGTAATGATCCGTAAAGAATTTACATCCAATATATTTTATTAACATTGCAAGGAACCAGCAGGAAAATAAATGTGTGCCTGAACTAGCAGCATACTTGTAGTGAATTAATAATATAACTAACAAATTATAACAAACCTCAGCATATTCTGCTCTCTAACATAAAATGGACTTCAAACCAACATCTTCCTGTTATGTGCAATACTATTTCAGACAAAAAATAAACATTTTGCTGTTGCAAAATAGGCCACAATGAAATTATGCAAATGTGTGGCAGTGCAAATGTGCTTAGCTAATGAGTCCAAATGTGTAAGTTCTTGTGTAAGAACAGGAGCTGGTCTACATGTTCAAATGCAAGTGTGCTCCGCTGTGCTGTTACTATATCTTCTGCCGTAGAAAAGACTCTCTCTGCAGAGACACTGGTGCCAGGAATACACAAGTATCTTTTGGCCAACTTGGAATGCTTTATCTCCTGGACCATTGATGTCTCTCCAATACTGTCTTTCGTGTCCTGGATGAGTTGAGCTTGCAAAGGAGCAATCAAACAGATGGTGGGGCTGCTCTCCTCTGACATGAGAATAGTTGGATTGTTCATTGGCTTTAGGGCCTTGATATAATATTCTGCATTTGAGATGTCTGCTTCAGTGAGTGTGCAGATGGCAGACTCTCCTCTCCTTTACCTGAGGAGACAGTAAAGCAGCACAGACTGCAGGCTATTGCTCCAGAAACCTGTCAACCATCTCATATGCACCATTCCACCTGGTGCTCACATCTGTTTTCAGCTTGTGTTTCGGCAGACCAAGTAGAATCTGCTTCTCTTCAAGCTGGTGTTTTGCAGTGGTACTGTGGTGAAAATGCGTAGTAATACGTCTCACCACCCCCAGTGGCCTTGACACAGTGGGCAACTTGAGCACCCGCTGAGAGGCCAGGTTTAGCGCATAACATTCGTTTGTTTGAGGTATTCGTTTGAGACGTAATACGTCTCACCACCCCCAGTGGCCTTGACACAGTGGGCAACTTGAGCACCCGCTGAGAGGCCAGGTTTGGGCATAACATTTCAAATGAAGGAATTTACACAGTGCAGCAACAACAGCCATGTTGGATGCGTTATCAGCAACTAAAACTAAATCTATTTTAGTGATCTGCCATTCCTCTGCTACATTCTTTAACTGCTCAGCCATACTTGTACCCGTGTGGCTTTCATTCACTGCTCTTGTCTGGAGCACATGAGACGCTAGCTGCCACTCATCTGTTATAAAATGCGCAATTACGGTGACATAAGATTCTGTGGCAATGGATGTCCACGCATCACATGTTACAGCTATCCTACCCGCTTTCTTCAGTGATTCCATGACTTCGGTTTTGGTCTTGTTGTAGAGTGTGGGGATCACTGTGTCCATAAAATATCTCCGAGATGGGACGTTGAATCTCGGCTCCAAAGTGTGCAACATAGCGCGAAAGCCCTGGTTCTCAACGACTGAATACGGACGCAAATCCTTGGCAATAAAAGTTGCGATTGATTGTGTAATTCGCTTTGCCCTTTCCAAGCCAGGTAGAAGCTTTGACAATATTGTTTGCTCGATGGTCCTTGGCACTGGCAGCAACGACTGGTACAGCCGAGTGTTTTTCCTCCTCTGGGTGGAAACGTGTAATATGGCTTCTTATGTCGTGTTTCCGAAATATTTTAGTTTTGTTCGACATAACTTACAAAAAGTGTGGCTCTTGTACAGCTCCTTTTCTCCTTCAACTTCATAGAAGCCAAAATATTTCCACACGTCAGCTTTTAACGAGGAGGGTGTTCAGATTTCGCGCTCAGCCATTGCGTCTGTTATGTGCACGCCACAGACTGCCTGGGCACTGCACTTCTGCGCTTCAGAGTTCCGCCTTTTATTTTCTTTGACATTTGTGAATCGATTCAGAATCATCCCGGTCGCCTACAGAGCAGCGGCACCAGATTACCACTCCGAAGTTGTCAACCACAGCATGGTCAATTGCCTTGTCACTCTTAATGACACAGATGAGAAGCAGATGTTTAATTCAATCCTACAGGAGCCTGAAAGGCAAGGTGGCAGCAAATCGCTGTCAGGTCCAGGAAGAGATGTTTGTCGAGCATTTATCCAAGGGAATTGTATGCACTCCAAAAAAGAAAAGCCAGTCAGTTCTCAGGTGCGTAGAACAAAATTTAACCAATTAGCCGAAGTTGCCCGCACACTGGAAAAAAATTATATAAAAGTGTCTTTCAGAATCAAGAAGTAAAATTAAAAAGTGAAAAGTACAAGGTGTTTTAAAAATGGACCATAGCTAAATGTTTGCTTTCTGGTCTGTTTTTAATGCACTTTGGATTTTATAAAAAAAAAATAATAATGTTCACATGCAAGAAGTACATTTTTTTTAAATAAATTGGTCTGATTGCTCTTTTTCAGTGTGCGGGCAACTTCGGCTAATTGTCATGAGCTTTTAAAAATATACTGATTGTGCACGAGTTTCTGCTGCATTTAATGGAATGTATGTTTACATCTGTAACGACTGCAAAGCATGTGGTATGTTAAATATTGCAGTTTGGACGCTTTCATTTTGATTAAACTGAAGTAAGGGGGTGTCAAATAAACTCAGGCAGTCATCTTTCAAGCTGTATTGAACCTCAGTGTACCTGCAGGTGCCTTTAGCGTCATACTTGTTTTTTGAACTGGTTAGTTATGTAGATTAAGGCTTCAAGAGTCCAGTCAGGACTGCATCTTTGTCCTTTTATACAGTTGTGATGGACTGAGCGTGTGCGAGTTAAACACGCAAGGACTTGCAGCACGAGATCCTTGTGATGGCTCCTACAAGTACTACACTACCAACTACATTTGCATCACTGCAGGTTTGGATTTTGTTTTTCTCTTCCTCCATTTCCTCATTAACTTTCTGTGCAAGCCTGTAATGGTCTTCCTCTTCCAGAAAAAAAGAGTAACTTGTCATGGTGGATACGCTTACTTGAAATGTGGTGTTTAATCAGGAAAACGTAGGTTATACTGAACTTTTCCACATGTAAGATGTATACCTTTTTTGTTAAATCTCTATGTAGAAAGTGGTAAGATTCAGATAAATACCACACACTATGGATGTACAGATAAATTCACCTGCTCGGAAGGATGTCCACCGAGTGAGCTCCAAAACTCCAACTGCTATTCTCCCAGTGCACTGGCTCCTGTGTCGAAAAGGTTCGATGAAAAGTTTAATGCTGTATGTACAGTAACTTCTGCTGTACCTTGTTGTCTTTAGTAATGACGAATGTAAGCATCCTTAATTCTCTTTGTCTGTAAAGCTGCAATGGCTTGGGAAGTTGTGAGTTGTTTGCGACACACAGTCTGTAAAAAAGGCCCCCTTGTGGCCGCTAAGCATCAGACACTTACAACCTGCCTTGATACAACTGCTTTATTCTGTGTGCGTCTTTACAAGTAAGAATCGGTATTTTGTTGTTCTTTTTGACTGTTATTGCTAAGCCTAGATTGGTAGTGTTTTGTCTGTTTAGTGTTGCTAAATGTAAGCTCAGGCGTTTCCTGCCCGGCTAGACCTCGTGTCGTGATGCTTCTTTCTATCAATGTATAATTTGCCACTCGGACATTATTCTTTGGGTACACATTGTAGAATACCAGTTAAGCACCTTTGTGCATAGTTTGAAAACTATCGCGCTGATATTCGCCTTCAATCCAGTTAATTGGTTATAGGGCACGCACCTCCCGCATGTACACTGGTCATCACGTGACACCTCTCGGAGCGGCCTGGTGTAGTTATTTATATGACCAGCAGAGGGAGCCATTGTATTGCGAATGGTTTATCCTTTCTTATTGTTATAGTTGTAGCTGCTTAGACCTACATAACAGCCTTTTTTCATTCTTTACTGTCAGTTTTGGCCATGTTAAGATATTGTTGTATTTTATTTCTGCTATACATGTTAGAATAGGATGCAGTTAATACAAATAGAGGTTTGTTGCATGATAATCATTCATTCGCATTCAACTAATTATGTTTGTTTTATTTCTTTATTTGTTTCAGAACCACACATCAATGTACATATTCAATCATGCAGTTGTAAATTCAATAAATACTTCCAATGAAGAAATCTTGCGTGATTCTGACCGATCACCCGCTGTGAGCTCTACCTAACGATCCATAAACTATCCAAATCAATGAAGCCAGTCTTCTTCTGAACACAGTCTTTACTGATCCCTGCGTTGGCACGTACAAGTACCTCACAGTCTCCTATTTTTGCCTCCCAACTGCACTCCGTGAGTATCTGTTAACATGTCTACTACCAATTCACTTTGATCCAGGAAGTGTTTGAGCTATGAATGGTGAAATCTTTAGTTATTTTTCTCCTGTTCACCAGCGATGCACAAACCAGTCACCACCAGACATGCTTTTCAAAAGCATGATCACTTTACACAAGCTCAAGCCTTTTATTTGAAAGACTACAATTCACTTTACTAAAATATCTAACATCCTCTGTTTTCTGTAGGTTCAAGTGTGATCTGCGAAAATGCAAATAATACTCTGATATGTGGTGTGTATAATTCTGCATGAATGTTGCTTGAAGTTGAATTGTTGTTTCTCTAGAGCAAGTTGATTCGAAGCTGAATTGTCGTTGTTTTTAGAGCAAGGGACTGTTATTAACATTCACAATGCTAACTATGGGCGAACTGATCTCAGCACATGTTCTATCAGACGACCTGATTCTCAGACTGCCAAAACTGACTGCTACTCCTCAAACTCCCAGGCAATAGTTACTACTGCATTAAATCTTTTTTAAATATATAAATTCAGTTTAAAGGTTTTTATTTTATTTTATTTTTTATAGATGTGTAGGAATAAATAGCTGTGTCCTAGTGGCCTCCAATGGTGTCTTCTCAGATCCATGTGTCGGCACATTAAAGTTTCTGTATGTCTCTTACAGCTGAGACATAGACACAAGACACTAGACTACTAGCTCTGTTCATGGTGCCTTTCTTTGCTTTCTTGCAGAATACAGTGTCTGGACTTGTGGATTTTAGCTTCAAACATATTTCTAAGTTGTTTCTTTGCAATAAATGCCTTGAAGACATTTGTTGTTTAAGTTCTTTCTAGTAGTTTGATCATTTCACAAACCATCACGTATGCCAGCAAATATAACTAGCCTAAATATGCTTTTTTCTTTTTCTAAGCACAATAGATGGTCAGACTAACTGATTGTAGTGTGTGTGAAACAGTTGGGACATTTGGGAAACTGTTCCTATTCAAATTGTTCCATTGAATCATTGATTTCAACTGATTAGTCTATAATAAGTCTGTTACTAGCTATAAAAAGCTTGTAACAGAGGCATGGACATCTTTTGAACTAATCCCCCCTTAGTCGATTCAACTTTTGTAGCACTTAAACATTGAAATTATTTAATGGTGCAAACAGTTAAATGCTCCTTTAGCACAGCTCTAAAAAGAAAGGGGCATCATTCATTGTTCAGTGATTCAGTTCAATCTATGAAATGAGTTCAATTCAACTATAAAGCAGCTCTGTAGAAAATGAGGTTATCATTACTTAATCTCTTCTGCACTGTTTTATAAAAGCAATAAAATCCACATTAACATGGCTTTCGTAGGACAAAACCCAGAAACGAGTTATCTTAGCACTTCTGGCTCCATTGTCCTGAAGTCAGTGGGTTGTATGAAGTGACGTTTTGGTTAAATGCCTGAAATAAAGTCTTTGGTGAACAAGGTTGCGATATTTTCATGTTTTATTTTATGGCATCAAATACATCAGTAATATCCTCTTGTGTTAAGCTTTTACTTGTCTCAAAAGAGGCAGTTGCTAACAAGTGGCTAAATGGGCCTGCAGAGGTTGTCCGGGATATTTAAATGTCATCACACCTAGTTCAAATGTAAACTCATCTAGTCGGCTTTAACAGCCTCATTGTTTAACTGTGCCCTTGCAAATTATTCTAACACAAACTTTTAAGGAAAATGTATTCTAAAGACAGAGTTCAGAAGCTTAATGGTGTAGTTTGCTTATGGGCAAGTTTATTTATATAGCACATTTAATGCACAATGGTAATTCAAAGTACTTTACAGAAAAGGAATTAAAATAATCACAGCATATGCATAAAAAATACAAATATAATGCATAAGAAATCAAATTCCAATCATATTTAATCCCATCTGGAATGGAAGAAATGGAGTCCGTTTTGCAATTTTACACAACATGCTCATTCTAGTGTCTCTTATCTCTCGTGGGAGTGTTTGCACACAAATTCACTGCCTGTCATATATGGCTTCAGTGCTCCCAATTAGAGTGTCACTTTGTTGTCCGTCAGAGCAGATTTACACGGATCTTCCGCACATGGAGGGAATGACTACTCAAATATTTGTCGAGTAATTTTTTAAACGGTACCCTTGAAGACAAATCTTCCTGGTCCCACCAGGGATGTCTAAAGCCCCAAATGCTTAAACCACAATATCGCTCAACCTCTTCCACCCAGACAGCCCTAACAAAATAATAAAATCTTCCTACCAAAAATAAATAAAAAATCCTAACCAAAAAATAAGAACATGGATATTTAAAATGATTATTAAAAGAATAAAAAGATGAAACATAGATGAACAGTTTAGATTCAAAATGAGGGTGCAAAAATTAAATATCAGTTGGACGTAGCACAGTACTCATTCAGTAAATGCACAGCTAAACTGATGTGTTTTGAGTCTGGATTTAAATGTGACTACTGTTGGAGCACATCTGATCTCTTCTAGAAGCTGATTCCAGCTATGGGGGGCATATAGCTAAAAGCGGACTCACCGTGCTTTGAGTGAACCCTTGGTATTTCTAGCTGATGTGATTGAGTGATCTGTTTATATTCAGTGAGCATATCTGCAATATATTGAGGTCCAAGGCCATTGAATGATTCATAAACAAACAATAATACTTTAAAATCAATCCTAAATGTAACTGGGAGCCGGTGTAAAGACCCGAGGACTGGTGTAATATGTTCAAATTTTCTGGTTCTGCTCAGAATCCTGGCAGCAGCGTTCTGTATGAGCTGCAGCTGTCTTATGGTCTTTTTGGGAAGGCCAGCGAGGAGTCTACCTTTCTGCTGATAAAAGCATGAACAAGTTTCTCTAAGTCTGGAAACAAAGTATCTAATTAGTGCAATATTGGCTTTTCCCCCTCCCTTACAAACTGGATTGATGATGTTTTCCGAAGTGGTTGGCGTTTCTTTTGGAAGCTTCCCAAAGAGTCTGGACCAAATGGGATCTTGCCCTGATTTTTCAATCCTCCTCAGCCATTCCTCCATCTGCTTTTCCATACTGGCTATGTTGTTCCTGTCAGTAAGCGAGTTATTGAACCAATTTCCGAGGCACTTGATTGGATTCTCCTCTATCGATGGAATCACTTTCCCTTGCACATGCAGCTTGAACCTGTTGGTCAACTTCCCATTCCTGATCTCCAAACTCCTGGATTTCTTTGGCTTAAACTTCATTCTGGTCCACGTTGCCATGTGGTCCAGAACAGTTAGCACCCACCTCGCCTCCACATGGGTTGTGGTCGTCACATTTTTGGACCCCGGGCTTCCTTCTCCGCAATTGTTATTAGGAGGTTCATTACCATGACAAAGAGGATGTGGGAGACTGTGCAGCCAGTTACAATACCCTTTTCCAGGCTTTGCCACTGAGTTTTAAAATGGGCCGCCTTGAATCGTAGCTGAATTCCACCAAAGTAGCTGGTGATCATTCTCTGGATGTAGTAGTGGTCTAATGCTGCATGGATGAGGGCGTGAGGGATTGATCCATAGGCATTGGCCAAATCCAGCCAGGTTGCCCTTGCTGGCTTTAGCCTCACGGATCATCTGACTGAGAACTCCGGTGTGTTCCAGGCATCCAGAGAAGCCTGCAATTCCACCTTTCTGGATAGCAGTGTTGATGTATTTCCTGTAGCTCAGTGGTAAGAGCATTGCGTTAACAACGCAAGGTTGTGGGTTCGATCCCAGGGGATTGCACATACCTAAGTATAAATGTATAGGATAATGCAATGTAAGTCGCTTTGGATAAAAACGTCTGCCAAATGTGTAAATGTAAATGTATCCATTCTCTGTCATGTACGAGGTCATCCTCTTGGCTAGTACCGAAAACAAGATCTTGCCTTCTACACTTAGCAGTGAGATTGTTCTGAATTGGTCAATGGTTGAGGAGTTGTCTTCCTTTGTCACGAAACAGCCCTCTGCCTTCTTCCAGCCGTGTGGTGTGGTGTGGTGTGGTGGTGGAGGTGTCATTGTGTGTCTCCCTCAAGAACGCCTCCACCACTCCTCTGGGGATGGTCAGCCTTCCAGATTTTGCTTCACCCAGCAGTGTTCTGGTAAATCGGAAGGGGTCTTTGGGGAACTGGGATCTTTTGTTCTCCCTATCCTTCCTCTTCTTCCGAGTGCTTTCTGCTTTTTGGAGTCTGCAGAGGTGCTTCCGGAGTTGATTCGTCAGGTCCTTGATGCCTTCCCTTTCATCAGCAGGGGCTCTTTTGAACTGCTTGGTGAGAGTCTTGATTTCTCCCCTCAGATGATGAATTTCCCTTTCTCTTCTGCTTGGCTGGTGTGCAGACTTATGTTGATTTTCTTCTCCTTAATTCCAAAACGCTCCCTTGCCAGGTTGTAGGTTGTTGTTGTGAGAGTATTGACTTTTTTAGTGCTCATCACTTGTGATCCGATCACAAAAAAAAAAAAAACATATGTTAATACCCGTTGTAAACGGGGACACTGGGTGAATTCCAATTTTAATTTTTTTTACCCTTCCCAAATGGAAAGTGCAAGTGCCCTGCTACCTCCATATACTACCTCCATATACTGTTTATATGTCACTATTTGGACAAATGTTGAGAATGTAGCTACAAGTTCAGCTAAATAGTGTAGCATACACTGTAAAAAATGTATTGTCAAATTAACATTAACTTACTGGCAACAATTATCCAGTAGTTGCTGTATTTCATTCAACAGTAAAATTACTGTAACACTAAATACAGTACTGTTAAGCATACTGTAAAATTAAATACATTATTTTACTGATTTTTAATAATACTGTATAGTATTATACAGTTATGAAATGTTATTTTATTACTTTTATAGTGCTACTGTGTTACCTGTAGAATATGTAGAAAATCTGTAGGAATATTATTTTAACAGTTAATGGGAAATAGAAAAAAGAACAATTGAAGCTTTAACTGCACAACAAGGTTTATTGTGTATTTTTAAACAATACATTAGTAATAATAATGTAATATAATAAAACAATAAAAATCTGTTTTAAAAGAAGAATAATGAACAATATATATTTAATAATTAAGATCAGTGAAAAATTCATGTATTTCAATTCATGCAAAAATTATCCTGAACAGGTAAAAAAGAAACTTAGAAAGAAAGCAAGACAGGTGAGGATGAAGGCCAGGTGAGGAGGGTAGTGATGGTGTCAAGTGGTAGAAGAGTGACAACACTTCTGATAATCCTGCAGGAATGATAAGCACAAATCAATCAGAGGCCAAAAAAACAACTAATAATAAAAAAAAACTAACTCACATTATCAACACCTTTTTAGGAGAATTTTTTTTCCCTATGGTATCCACCTTATTTTTCACGGAAGAGTGGCACGGCAATTTATATATGAAATGTGTCTGTGCTTGAAATGCGCTTGATTGGGGCTAACAGTAGCTGCTGATCATTTCTCTTCTGTTTGATTCTCGATTTTGAATCAAATTTCATTTAGATATATGCATAGATTTGATTTTAGATTTGATAATAGATTTTAAATCTATTCTATGCATATATCAAAATGAAATTTGATTCAAAAGAGAATTCCCCATTTCAAAAGTACCGCCTGTTTTGAATCGAATCATTGAACCAAAAAGATTCCCACCCCTATTACATTTCATTATATTTTATCTTTACCTGTTGTCTTCATTATTTAATGTATGTTTGAGAACATTTAAAACTTAAAATAAATAAATATTTGACATTGATTGTGATAATTATCAATACTGACTGATATGAAACATTTTATCAAGATGATTTTGACCATATCACTCAACCCTATTTTTTACCATTTCATGTTTTAATTCAAACTTATTTAAAGAGATGTTACAATTATAATATAAAAATACAAATTATTTGACTTATACAAGGCATATTTGTTAAATGGAAACTGTGAAGGGAACATAATTACACTATAAAACAGACTATCAATTTGAAAAATGTATGGTTTAAGTCATTTCCACCCTTTTTGGATTTTTCTAAATACAGATTCAGACACAAATCATTTCTACAGATATGGGCTCCGCTGCACATCCCTAATATTACTCTTACCTGAATGATTTTGCCAATCATATTCTGCAAAGTCCCTGATGTAAGATGCAATGTGTGGATTCAAGGCCATGGTCTTCCTCTGAACAACCTTCCCACTCTTTCTGCTCACCTGGAACTGTGATGTTCATTTAGAATTTTCAGGATTTATCCTGACAAGAAACCTGTAAACACAAAAACATTTTTTTAATATTTTCCAACTGAATCAAGAGTGATCACAATATGTAGCATCATCTGTAATAAGTCACATCACAATAGAGGATAAGCTCTAAACCATCACTTGTGCAAAATAAAAAGCCATTGGTGTTACTAATAGAAATCAATTTGTAACAGTGTATGAATGAACATGGACTGAGGTAACTGCACAAGGTCCTGGCAGATCGCCAGGTCAGGTCCTCACAGACGTGTAAAAGAAAATTCTGATTTAGACAAAAATAAGCGAGAATAAATCAATAAGAGGAATCGAAAATTAAATTTTATAACAAGAATCCGAATCCTAACCTTGGGTATCCGATTTCAGGATATATTGATCGATTTTCAATTCCCAACGGTATGATAATGAACGCGCAGGCGCTTCCACCGACTTAAAATGGTAAATAACACAATTATTAGATCATTCTGACCTTATAAGAGGCTATATATGCAATCTATGTTTATAAAATTACATTTAATAATCAAGTAGGCTAGCTATCAACATGAAGGAAATCCGCGTTACAGGCGTTATAGAGCAGTTCTTCTAAACTAACATTAACCTGCTACTATTTAGTTTGCATAAAAAAAAAAATATAAAGATTCATCACTAACGTCTCCGGTTACTTTCGTAACCTCGGTTCCCTGAAAGGCAAGGAACGAGACATTACGGATGTCGTATATGGGAACTCCTCTCATCCTTCACTTCCGCTGAAATCTTATAGGCTAACGCCAGCAGAGCTGGCCAATTGACGCAAATATGCAAATATTCAAATACTGAACAGACCCAATACAAACCTCGCCCCCAGAATGCAAGCGCCTGATAGGCCGAGATTGACAAATAGCGAACCTCTAACCTCCGATAGGTCCAAAGGGACCAATCACAAGCTCACAAACACTACTGGAATTTGCATATCCCGAGCAGTATAACTGGGGGAAGGTTGCACTGTAGACCAACAGGGCAACAACAACAGAAAAAACCAACGCATAGCGGTGACAATAGTACAACACACAAATAGCACCCAGAACAACTCATGAGCAAAGCGCAGAGCAGCTCTCTTAATGCTGTGTAAGCGATCAACTCACCGAAAGCACTCGAGACGCTACAGAGGGCAAATCCAACTTGTAAAATCTGGCAAACGTGTTCTGAGAAGACCAGCCAGCCGCAAGACATAAATCCTGAATAGACATACCCTTAGTCCAAGCCCACGAGGAGGCAATTGCCCTAGTCGAATGGCCCTTGATGTTCAGGGGACATTCCTGTCCCAGGCAATCATAAGCCAAAACAATAGCGTCCACGATCCAGTGAGCAAGCCTCTGTTTTGAGACCCCCCGTCCTTTGTTGCATCCACCGAAGCACACAAACAGCTGGTCCGATTGTCGAAGTGTATTCTCGGAGCGCTCTGACTGGGCAAATAGCACTCTGAGCATCCGAACCCTGAGAGGTTGATGGCTCAGCGGACAGGGCAGGCAGAGAAACAATCTGCGCTCTGAACGGGGTATTGAGCGACTTAGGAACGTAACCCGGCCTCGGTCTGAGAGTAACATTACAGTTTCCCGGTCCAAAGCGAATACAATCTTCACTTACAGAGAAAGCCTGTAAATCCCCAACCCGCTTCGCCGAGGCGAGAGCGAGAAGCAGAGCCGTTTTAACCGATAGCTCCTTAATAGCAATCGAGGCTAGGGGCTCGAAAGGCGGTCGTGACAAAGCCTTCAAGACCAAAGCTAAATCCCACGGCGGCACAGAAGGCGGCCGTGCAGGGCACAATCTCCTAGCTCCCTTGAGGAACCGTGTCACCGACGCATGTCTACCGATAGACTGTCCGTCAACAGGGGGGTGAAACGCGGCAATAGCAGCCACATAAACCTTCAGAGTGGATGGCAGGCTCCCTTCATCCATCCTATACTGAAGGAAGCGTAGAATATCCGACACAGAACAGTCCGCTGGGTCTATACCGACATCCTGACACCATTTAGAGAACACACCCCACTTCAGAGCATACAGGCGCCTGGTGGACGGAGCTCGCGCCTTCGCGATGGTACTCAAAACCCGCGAGTGCAGCGCGTCCCACCTGCTCAGCGACCCTGTAGCGGCCACACATGGAGGCTCCACAGCGCGGGGCTGGGATGCCAGATCGTTCCGCTCGCCTGAGACAGAAGGTCCTTCCTGAGCGGAATCTCCCATGGCTGCCCTGCTAGTAACTCTACCAAATCCGCGAACCAGGGCTGATTCGGCCAGTTCGGGGCTACCAGAGTCACCGCCGCCTTCTCCTCCCTGATTTTGCACAACACCATGGGCAAAATTTTCACCGGAGGAAAGGCATAGAGACAGACTCTCGGCCATCGCGCAGTCAGTGCGTCCACCTCCCGGGGGGAACGGGACAGCGAGAAGAACATCTGACAGTGCGCGTTCTCGCTCGTTGCAAAGAGGTCGACCTCCGCCCTGCCGAAACGATTCCATATCAGCTGAACCGTCCCGGGGTGAAGCCTCCACTCCCCTTGGGGAATCCCGCTTCTCGAGAGCATATCCGCCCCGCGATTTAGAACACCGGGGATATGCGCCACTCTCACCGAGAGGAAAAACCGGTCCGCCCATAGCAGAAGGGATTCCGCCTGCCTGAATAGGGCTTTGGAATGTACACCGCCTTGGCGATTTATGTACGAGACCACGGAAGTGTTGTCTGTCCGAATCAACACATGCCGCTGCTCCAGCTGAGACCGGAAGGTTTTTAGAGCTAGAGAGACCGCTTCTAGTTCCAAGCGATTTATGTGCCACTCCATCTGCTTCTCTGACCACCGACCCGAGGCGGGCTTGCCCAAGCAGACCGCTCCCCATCCGGTGGATGAAGCGTCCGTCAGGACCTACACTCGCCGCGTCACTAAGCCCATAGGGACACCTGAGCTGAAGAGATCTGGGTTCCTCCACGGGGCCAGGGCGCGGGCGCATCCGCTGGTGACCATAACGCGCTTGTGGCCAGAATACCACGCACTCGGGGGAACGCGCGCTTTCAGCCAGAGTTGAAGCGGTCTCATATGCAGCAGCCCCAGATGACACACCGAAGAAGCCGCTGCCATCCGTCCCAGTAGCCTCTGAAACTCTTTCAGTGGGACGAGCCTGCCAGGTCTGAAGAGACCGAGAGAAGAACTCAGAGCCTCCGCTCGCTCGGGAGAGAGGCGCGCTCTCATTCTCACCGAATCCAAGCACACTCCCAGGAATGTTATCGTCTGGCTCGGTGTGAGCACACTTTTCTGGACGTTCACCCTCAAACCGAGCATCTCCAAGTGTCGAAGGAGGGCATTCACGTGGCTGACCAGCGTTTCTCTCGACTGAGCGAGAACTAGCCAGTCGTCCAGATAGTTCAAGACGCGCATTCCGCTCGATCTGAGGGGTGAAAGTGCCGCGTCTACACATTTTGAAAACGTTCGGGGGGCTAGGGCCAATCCAAACGGAAGCACCGTATATTGGTACGCCGAATCCTCGAACGCAAACCTCAGGAATCGTCTGTGACGCTTCACTATCTGAATGTGAAAGTAAGCGTCCTTTAAATCCACTGAAGCGAACCAATCCCCGGGGCGAATTTGCGCCAGGATTTGCTTCAGTGTTGTCATCCTGAAGGCGCGCTTGTGAAGCGCTCTGTTGACAGTTCTCAGATCCAGAATGGGGCGGAGACCCCCTCCCTTCTTCGGCACAACGAAGTAGCGGCTGTAGAACCCGCTGTCCCGCTCGCTCGGGGGAACTGGTTCTATAGCCTTCTTCTCGAGCAAGCTGCACACTTCCTGCCTCAGCACATGAGCGTTTTGGGGCAAAGTTAATGACTGAATTACGCCGCGGAAGCGGGGTGGTCTGCGTTTGAACTGAAGTGTGTACCCGTTCCGAATTATATTCAACACCCACGGCGAAATGCACGGAATAGCTTCCCACGCTGCCTGAAAACGACTGAGCGTGGGCTGATCTAAACCTGCGGTCATCGCCGCTGCGGTCATGGCCGCTATGTGAGTGCTGGGGATAGTTATTGACCGTGACTCTGCGCTGCTCGAGGGCAGGGCGGGTAACACAGTGTGTGGTGCAAGAGGAGAAAAAAGCTCTGTTTGTGAAGTAGTGATTTGCTTTATTTGAACATTCACAACATTTGCATACACAGAACAACTGCACGCGTCGCTCACAGAACTCTGAGAGACGAAGTGCACTAGAGCGCGCCGCTTGGACGCGGGGCCGGCCTGGCGCTTTTTCCTCCTCTTGCCCGAGCGGTCAGGACGACTGCTTGGGCCTGGCAGGGGGCGCGGTGGGCTTTCTGCGTCCTCCTGTTACCCGCCCCTTGCCACTGACCGCTGCGGCCTTTACGGGCATCCTGTCCCGGGCGGGGCGCTGCCTGTCTTCTGGCCGCAGCCTGGGGTTGGCGGCCTGAGGCTGAGGATGAACGAGAGCGCGGCTGCGGCGGCGGTGGCGCCCTCCGCGGAATGACGTGGCTCATAGCCTTGGCCTTTTTCTGCGTCTCGGAGTAACGCTCGGTTACTTTCTCCATGGCGTCCCCGAACAGGCCTGCAGGGGAAATGGGCGCATTCAGGAGCGTTTTCCTGTCGGCTTTCTGCACGTCCGACAGGGTGAGCCACAGATGCCTGTGGAGGACCACAAGGAAGTCCATAGAACGGCCGATCGCCTGGGCCGAGCGCTTCGTGGCCAGGAGCGCGAGGTCCGTGGCCGAACGGAGATCTCGGATAGCGTCAGCGTCAATAGAGGCGGCGCCATCGAGAGACTTCAGCTGCTTTGCCTGGAGCACTTGGAGAAGGGCCATAGCGTGCAGCGCGGATACCGCCTCCCCCGCGGCACCGAAGGCCTTGTTGGCCTGGTGGGCCGTAAATCTGCAGGCTCGGGACGGCAGGCTGCGGTCCGAGCCCAGGGCGGGAGCCGATGGGCAGAGATGAGCGGCGACGGTCTCCTCGACGGGGGGGATGCTGAGGTAGCCGTGGTCCCCCGCCTCGTCCACGGGGGCAAACATAGCCTGGGTGGAAGGGAGGGTGCGCGCCGATTGCGGGGCCGCCCACGACTTCACCACGTGCTCATCCACGTCGGGAAAAAACGGTGTTCCCCTTTTCGAAGCGGCCTGACGGCGGCTCGATTGTAGGAACCACGTATCCAATTTGCTCTTAGATGGTTCATCAGGAGCTTTCCAATCGAGGTCCAGCTCCTCGACGGCCTTCGAGAGGATACGGAAGAGCTCGTCCTGCAGGTCCGCAGGGGTGTCCTGCTCCGCGGCCGCCAGCGGTGCGGCCTGCTCTGCACCCCAGTCGTTCTCGGAGGCCGACAGCGACATAGAGTCGTCCCCCTCACTCACCCCGAAGGAAACGAAGTCAGCGACGTCGCGAGGGGGATGAAAGGTGGGGTCGGGGAAGCTCACCGGGGAGCGAACCTCGACTCTGCGGTTGGGGGGGGCTACCAGCGGCTCAGAGGCGGCGGTAGGCCCAATCCCCGCTGCTGCACGAGCTTCGTCCCTCCTGGCTCTGAGGGCTCGAAGGGATAAGTCCGCGTAGGTTACAAGTAGTTGCCATCGGACGCAGGAGACAGTGCGAGTATCTCCGGCGCAACTTCAACGACGGTGAATATATCCAGTTGTAGTATCAGCTTTCTAGCACACGATTTAAGCGTGAAGAGAGAGATTCTGAAGGGAATTGACGCTGCACTTGCATTATAACTGCAACGGTGTTTCAGTATTTGCATATTTGCGTCAATTGGCCAGCTCTGCTGGCGTTAGCCTATAAGATTTCAGCGGAAGTGAAGGATGAGAGGAGTTCCCATATACGACATCCGTAATGTCGAGTTCCGTAGCCTTGATAGGGAACCAGATATTTATGGCGAAAACTTCGCCGACAGACACAGCGACGCGATGCAAAGGCCTGCGCTCTCAACGTTACTCAGGGAACTGAAGAGTTATTCATAAAACGGCAGCTTGTGGTTATTTTTCGCGGTCATTTCGTACTAATGTATTTAAATGTACAGTAACACCAATGTCCCAAACTACATTGAAACCTAGAGTAGCCTATCATATTGTACACAGCTTATAGTAAAATGTTGAGAATAAATTAAATTAAATATCTAAATCCTGGTAATACTCTCTAAATAATTTTAAAGTTATTAGCTAGAATCCATGCATACAAATATTAAGATTTTATTACTTACCATATGACGAAGTTCCAGGTCGGCAGAAACGACAGGTCTATCGATGCACTGACACAACAGAAAAACTAATTCAAATGCGCTCTCATGCACCCCCCACTGACAGAAATGAAGACTGCTAATGGTCACCCAGTCCTGAAAATGTTTTATGTAAGGATAACGTAGTAGGCTAGCAATTTTAATTGTGGAATTGTGTGTGGTGTTTTTCGCTGTCAATTTGCACTGCTGTATTTAGATTTACAGTAACTAATAATTTCCCAGAATGCATTGAAAATCTACAGTAACATACTGTCAACTGTGTGCACAGTACATAACTGTTTAAAATACAAAATAATACTGTGAAAGCAACAAAATCTACAGTAACACACTGTACATAGGTTATACAGCAAGAAACTGTTGAGAAAAACAGTATAATGATGTGAAAACAACAGAAATCATTTACAGTGTACTACTGTTTGGAACAAGCCTTTAAACAGCATTTTCACTGGCCACAATTTTTACATCGATACCCATTGGGGAAAACTGCCATATAGATATTTTGGTAACACTTTACAATAAGGTTTCATTTGTTAACATTAGTTAATGTATGAAACTAACATGAACTAACTATGAGCAATACATTTGTTACTGTATTTGTTATTCTTTTGTTAATGTTAGTTAATACAAATACGGAGGTTCAGTTCACAGTCCGATAACTAATGTTAACAAATACAATATTTGATTTGAATAATGTATTAGTAAATGCTGAAGTTAACATTAACAAAGATTAATATATGATGTATAAGTGAAGTTCATTATTAGTTCATGTTAATTAATGTAGTAGTTAACTAATGTTAATAATGAAACCTTATTGTAAAGTGTTAAGACCTGACGCACAGACCCATTATACTGGTACATTATGCGTCGTCTTTCTCAACTGTTTACGTTCACTTAAATCATATACTGTGTTTATGTGAATAGCCAAGACCGGTATTTTATAATAATAATTATTATAATTTTATAATTTTACAATAAGCAGCGAAAAGGAACTCAATTTAGAATTGAGAGGTGGCTTTATGTGCACACACTTTGGGTGTGAGTACAAAATCTGCAGGAATGCGTAAAATGATCTGTCCCACACCCAAATTCAAGCCCTGTAACACCAACAATATTCATCCGGAGCAAGTGAAATGAGTGTGTGAGGGGAGGTGTTTTTTGTAAACTTGCTGTCGGAGAGAGAGCGCAAGAAAATGCAGCTGGTATCTATTCTGGGGAAAATGAGTATTGGAAGAGTTTCAGGTATTTCAGTAATCTTTGTTTGCGATATTGGTTTATGATGGATATATTATCAGGGACCCCCAAGCTCCCAAAAAATGAGGTGAAATATTTTTCCCCCAAAATAAAAATTAGAGGGATATTATTACCATGTCAGCTGTCACGGTAATAAAACTTATACCATTTAGACCTTGCATAATATTTTTAGACATAATATGCCTTTCTTAAATACGAACAGTACTGCATCATGTGCACTGGTTTATTAGTACAGCAGGAGTTGCTTACTGTATAGTTCTATTAGTGATTTACCAAAATGTTTTTTTTTTTACCGAAACCAAAAGTTTCCATTTGCTGTAGCTGAAAGCCAAAACCGAAAATAAAGTGAGTAATTTAAGTCTCTATGCTGTTTAATGTGACTTTTTATCAGATGATAAATTAAACCTGTTGTAATAAAGTTTTTTTGGTAATGAGCCAACTCTCGATATTTCAGCCAAACTAATTTTGTTACCTCTCTAGCAATGGCATATTTTTTGTTCCACACTGCTGACATATTAACATGTTTTAGTTTAACCACATTGTGTGCTGAAAATAGATACTTGCACAGTCAAAACACATCATTAGAGAGGCACTAATTAAATGTCTCTGTTTCTGTCAACGATTTAAGCCCCTCAAAACTATACTGAATATAATGCTATATGCAATACTGATCTATTCAGCTGTAAACGACAGTAAGTTGAACAAAATTTGTGGAAAATGAGCAATAACAGTGTTTTCTTCCCTGGTGTGTTAATCAATGGTATATGCTTCTGGTGATTGGTGAAGCATACGTCTCTACGTACTAAAAATACTTAAATATTTGTATATACATGCATATTTTGCAATAAACTTAAAATAGGGATGTGCCGGTCAACTTAACCACCGACGCCAAAACATCTTTTCGTATGTGAATGCTGTTTTATGTGAACAATACCACACGAGTGAAGCACACAGCTTTTTCAAAATAAATAATAGGCTAGCAATTTAATGTTACATCACAACCATAGAAACATTTGGTTGTGCTGAATGAGAGAAGTAAATTAGCCCATACATTTATAATAGTAACATAGTAACATTTCCCTGTAGGTTTGTGAGATCCAGTCATTTGAAAGATAATGGCTGTTTATTGTCTTTTTATTAGGCTAATTAATCTTATGAAAAATGAAAACTTCCACAAGCACAAATACATTCAACATAAATGGGCAAGTTTTATCAAATCTCAGTTATTTAGAAATTAAGTCTTTCTGGATATCTTTTCAGAAACTGCTTCAGGATTCGTAATCACAGAGTATATAGGCTCATCTTGTGGTCTGGTTAGGCTCTTACTAAACGTATGTGCAAAGTAATTGGGATACACAGGTCATTGTGGCCACAAGTTCCTTATACAGTATCTACTGAAGGAATTATAACTCTGCTCAAATGAGCTGAATATGAAGAGGTGAATGTATTTGAGTTAGTGATGCAGAGAACATCACAATCACACTGACAAAATTATGTTCCGCTTCCCCCAACAAACTGAAACCCATTTAGTATGTTATAACACAGTTCATCTCATCAGACAGATCCTCCTCGAGGCGCCCGATTGGTTGCCCTGTCCTCCCTTGACTTAGAAGGTCAGTGGCAGCGCTCTCCATTTCATCAATAGTCATGTGACAGGCACCTGCAATTTCCCGTTTTGCAAAGTCAACAAATTTGGGGTCTTTTGCATATAGACCCAAGCCTTCAGAGATCAGGATCTAAAAGATACAAAAAAAAGAAGACATCACAAAAGTTGGATCACATTTATTTCCACTACAACCAGCTGAAATCCACTGACCACACACAACTATTTATGTGTCTGCTGAAAGCAGTTAGTTGCACTGGTAATTTAGGTGTGTCGTCTTAAATTGGGTTTAAATAAAGTTTTGTATTCAGAATTTTTGGAGATTAGTTTTTTCCACTTTAAAGGGGTCATGAAATGCATTCACATCTCTGGAGGTTAGCTTATGAAGTTGTTTTGCATCAAAATGTTCAAATATTTGTAATAGATTAAATATATAATCATTTTCCATCCTCAGTTTTACTCTTTGTCACAAACACTTAATTTCAGGGGCATTACCTCTTTAAAGGACAACTCGGGGTAATTAACACATGGTTACCGAGTCCATCGTTCCCTGGGGTGCGTTTTCATGAAAATCGAATATAAAGTGTTTTATCTCTAAAAACAGATTAGCTCATAACACTAGTATATGGGGCAGAGAGTAAGTAAAAATAAATTGCTATAGTTAATACCACTAACAAGGCTCAAAATAGCCTGACACTAACATGTGGCTCGATTAATCGAGTCTGTTTTCCAAGATGCCCGCTGCCTGTAAACGCGTAATGTACTGTCTTTATAAATTATCTTCTTATTAAACTGTCTGTACACTTACCAAGTTCTCAATGCTTCGGTTTGCATGTAGGGACCCTCATTATGCTACCGTGTTAGTGTGAGGCTATTTTGAGCCTTGTTAGTGGTATTAACTTGCGATTTGTTTTTACTTACTCTGTGCCCAATATACTAGTGTTATGAGCTAATCTGTTTTTATAAATAAAACTCTTTACATTCGATTATCATGAAAACGCACCCCAGGGAACGATCGACTCGGTAACCATGTGTTAATTACCCCAAGGTTCATTTTTCACTGGAGTTGTCGAAACGCAAGTAAGCGTCTAGTGCTGTGATTGGTGAATTTCATCGCACCATAGCCACAGCGTGTGTGATGCTCGAGATGGCCAGCTCTTTAATAGAGCCGTATATGTTTGAGCCCGTGCCAGATTGAAATGCCTCCGATTATTGCCTCCGAGGACAAAATACTTGGCACTGCTGTAGCTTTCAATACAAGATATTGAGAGAAAGTTTTTTAATTTTCAAGAAATAAAAACATTCTTGTTCAATTGCTCAGGCACTTGTTAAAAATAAACTTGTAACTATATTATAAATAAACCATCCACGTATTTCTGATAGTTTGATCTTTTGGAAGGGAGTCTGACTGTCTTTCCCGGTACCACTCTTGTGATGTTATGTTAAGTTCTCATGCTAAGTTATGTTAAGACATGTTAAGAGCAAGCCGCCTTGATTTAAAAATGCATGTCAAGGAGTGTAGAAGAAAATTGTGACATCACAACTTCAAATGTGAATTTCAAAGCCTGGCATTTCAGAAGGATGGAAAACAAAAAACTCATATTTTTGGACTAGGGAGTTAGTTTTGAGGTATGAACTTGCATGTTTTTATTTTAGAGCAATATATGTGTAAATATCAAGGACATTTTGAATTTCCATTTCATGACCCCTCTAAAGTTTCTTTTTCTGTGGATTACATTCAAAAAAGAAAGTCTATGATTCACTGCTGTACAAAAACAAAGTCCAGCTTGAATCGTTTTTATAGCCACTGAACCTGCATAAATAACAACTATCCTTATTACGTAGGGTTATTTGATACACCATTCAGGAAGCTTATTTACCGACTCCACGAGGCTGTCAGCGCTTCCCTTCTCGATGTATCCGGAGCTGTGTTGGGAGGGCACTCTGAGAGTGGTGTACGCCCGAGGCTGCTGGGCTACACCTGCCATTCCACTGCCAATCCACCCAGGACGGGCCGACGCCGGCAGGCTGGCACTGCCATTGGCGTCACCCCACATTGCCTGAGTGCCCCCCATCTCGTTCACTAAAATGAGGGGGGCGTAGAGGAGACGACCCCGTCTGGCTTGGTTGTTCACCCAAGATGCCGAAGAAACCGCAGATGAAATGCTGCTCCGCCGTGAGTCGAAGCTGTTTTGCGTCTGTGGGAGCACATACATTATTTTTATTATTGGTGTGAAAACAGTGAAACAGAAATTTGTCATTAGCAGAATTTAATGGTTTATTATTTTATTTTTGCACAATTTTGTGCTAATGGTAAATTGTTGGCGTATTCTTCAAATTATGATATATCTTATTCTATATGTGAATAAGATACTTTATTATGATGCTTCGAAAAAATCTTTTCAACCCTGTAAAGCCTGAGATATAAAGAAATATGTCAGAACATCTAATTTGTAAAGTTTTAAAATGTAAAATGTTTTTAATGTTTTTTTAATTAAAATATTTTTGCATACTTTTTGTATTATATTTGATACATTGCGCTTTTATTGTAATTTATTGATGGAAATGTATTTTTATTGATTTTATAATCATAAAGAAATCTATTTTGCTTTGTGGTAGTCAAAAAATGAATTTAAGCAGTGACAAGATAAATATATTGTAAATATAAATTTAAAAATGTATATGTAATATTTATATTATATATAGATTATTTATATAAATGTGAATAATAATAATAATTTATATAGATTGAATAATGTTATAGTGCAAATCAACAAGGTAGAGCATGCTGCATTTATATAAAAAAAATAGATTAACTATTAGCTCTCACTCTAATACTGATTTTAATTCATTTAATTTAATGACTAATATACTTCAAATGCTTGCTGTATCATGTTTGATACATTTTCAAAAAAATGTCATTCAATATTAAATATCAGTTGCTTAAATCCACTAAATATTCATTTTGAAATATCAATAACAAAGTTATTCTTAGTATTACTTTATTCAAATCATCAAAGATTTCTCAATAAAAAGATGTGTGCATATCGTCTTGGATAATCCACCAGAAGACATGTAGTATTTTCAGCTTTTCAGGAAAGTACTGATCATGTCGTTGAGGCCGATCAAATGTGAGTTTTAAGACCAATTCTCACTGCACCAGACAAACGGCAACAGACACTTCGTCAGGTTTTATCGGGTCAGTGGGTTATCCCTGTTGGCGTTGGTCAGCACTTGTTTAAGCCAATTTAACATGTTAAATCTCTGATTGTTGGGTCATGGAATGTCTGAGAAGTGACGTACTGTCTTCTGGTGATAGTCAGTGTTGGTTGGTGTCCTTTTGTGCAGCCTATAAAGGTACAATTCCAAATCTGGAGAAAAGTTACCTGTATTCGTGCCCTACAGGGTGGGGAATTTTGGCGGTAAGTGCCTGGGATTGGGAGATCCTCATTGCTGCCCTGCCTTCTCAAACACTGGATGTTAAAGTTTGGCTTTCGGCCTGACGGATACATGAAAAAAGTAATCAATGTAAGGTTCACTGAAAGGTTTACCACATAATTTATTTTGCAGTGCAGAAAGTTTACAGTTGGATTTACCTAAGGGAGTTGGGGGAAGCATGCGTCGCCGTGCAGCGAAACCACTGCCATTGTATTCATTGTTGTTGTATCCGTTACCATTGTATCCATTACTATGATAACCATTACCATTGTAGCCATTGCTGTTATAGCCATTGCTGGAGTAACGATTCCCTGGATAATCAGTCCCATTGGTACCATTCCCATTGTAGCCATTTCCAGGGTAACCATTGCCATTGTAGCCACCAACATCTTGGCTGTTGCCTTGGTAACTATTGCTGATATTGTCAATGGGCTGAACTGGGGCCACACATTCACTGCTCCCATTGGGTGCTGCAGTTTGTGCCGGAGGAACCTCAGGAAACCATTGTCTGTTCAGACATTATCACAAAATCAGACAGATATATTAATTTGTGAGAAAAGCTGGTAAAATTCAGACATACTGTTGTTTGAGTCATGTGAAGGTCCCGATATAATCACAACAATGTTCTTTTTCATTTTTCACATTTTTCATGTTTTGAAAAACCTTTGCAGCGGTGTACTGTTAATGAACATCCCAATGCCAGCCGTGCTTCTGGGAGTGGCGTTTAGATGAATATACAAGTATGTGCTACACACTTTCCTCTCAATAACAAAATAAAACAACACAACTGACAGAGGTGATAAAACAGTGGATAAGATGTGGATATGTTTGCAACAGCTCAGCATTCTGGCACTGTAATCAAATCAAGTCACGTCATGTTTATATATATAATTTAAAAAAAAATATATATATATTTTAAAAACAGTTTCAGTGTGGCTTTCAATTGACCGTTCGCAAAGACCCGCCCCCTTTAGTTACTGTTGCTATGTCCGACAAGCCACGCCACTCTCACGCCCCACCATGTTCTCACGCAGGGAAAATACATCGCGGAGCAAAGAGGACACCGACAACGCGCTGACAGACAGGACAGACCAGGTTACTTTTGATATAAAACCAAGTCTCAACTTTCAAATTTGGTCATTTTTTTAAAAGAGATTTAAACAATAAATACCGTTTTGTGGCTCTTTAATGTGTTGTGACAGATCGCTGTAAAGCCTCTTACAGCTGCTCGTGAACCGATCATCACTTCCTTCTAGTTAATTTATAGCATCAAATAAACATGAAAGAACATAAGAAGGAATGTTGTTTTAACCGCGGAAAGACATCAGTACACACCGTTTTTCTAGTTCAAATCCTCCAACGTTAATCTACTAACTCTCCTAACTGCTTTGTCAGACAAAAATGGCGGATTATGATTGGTCAGATCGCCTGTCAATCAATCAATTAGAATTTCTTCAATTTCTACTATAAAGCAGATCCCCATTTTGGTCACGCTTTTACTCGCAGATGTCTGACCTTGATGGACTCAACAGAAGAAATGAACTGGAGAATATGCAGAGTGCCAAAATACTCCTATCTATTATGTAATCACTATGGACCTATGGTAGTTTGAAGCTGTTTACCAGCAGGAGCGAACCTTTCCGGAAAATTCACTTTGCCAAGCTGTTTCGTAAAGTAAACAAACTCCAAACGAATTTAGTTTTGGCCTGATAGTTCTTTAAACAAAATCAAAGTATATCAGGGCCTTGAATTGTTTTGTTGCATTATGGGTAGTCAAACATTTCCTACTAACCTATCATGTGAGACAGCACTATGAGGGTCCTCCCTGCTGACAGCACTTTGCTCTGGAGGGTGTGGCATCTCTGTAACTCCTGTGACTGTAACTGTAACTCCTCCTCCTGTGACTGCTCCTCCCGTCACTCCTTCACCTTCACCTGTGACTCCTACTTGCATGGCTCCTCCAGTGACTGCTTCTCCATTTTCTACTGGAATGACGACCCCTCCTGTGACTCCTCCATTTTGCATTCCTCCATCCGGAGATGGGGGAGGAATATATTCACAAGGACTAGTTGTATCATTCCTGAATATGAGAATTTAATAAGAAATACAGTAAGATGATATACAAAAAAAGTTCTTCAAATACCTTCTGAAAGCATGAAAAACATTCCAGTCACCTGCATTTCTTCCAGCAAACTGCAATAAGCTAATGCTATAATGGCTGATAATGCTCCACAATTATGTTCTTTGAAGATTTTAAAGTGAAAAGTCAAAGTTTTTCTAAAGGCTGGAATACACTACACAACTTTTAAACATTATACATTCTATACTTGCAGACTAGGTAAATGGTTAGAGAGATAAACTGGGAATCATACACTAAACGACTGAGGATCATCCACTACCAGATCTTCAAGTCGTTCTGAACACAACAAGCTCATGCAGAAACATGCTAGGTTACGCACAACAAATGAAAATAATATGTGTTTTAAAATTAGCTGAAAATATCAAACATATTTAAAATCCTACAACTGGATAGAATCAGAGTCTATGCTCATCATACACTACGTGATTTTCTGCTAAATCTGTCAACACCGACTGCCCAAAAATCTGTAGACTGACTCTGACTTTCAGCACATCAACTCATTCAGACAAATCAGGGCAGAAATCCGGGCGAAAGTTGTGAAACGTATTCCAGCCTTACGATGCAAAACACTTTTGACAGCAAATGTTACAATGTGCTACCTAAAAGCTTACACTGGGCTTGAATTTCAACCACATATTTTGCCATGAAAAAGACAACTGAACCAAGTGTCCAGTACTGGCATTCTAGATATATTCAGAGCTAAGTCTCTAAGTCTGAGTTAAAGGAAACATTAAAAAGCCACAGCAGCAGCAACCAGCAAGTGGAGTTAAACAAAGCAGTTAATGACAAATTGGGAATGTGTTTTACTTGCATTATGCCATTCCATGAGAATGAACACATAGTTTTATTGTCTCTTTGCTCTTGGTGTGAATGTGCCTTAAAGTGATAGTTCTCCAATTTTTTTTAATTCTGTCATAATTTACTCGCCCTCCTGATGTCCCAAACCAGTATCACTAACTGTTCATAAGTTTTGGGGTTGGTAAGATTGTTTTAATGTTTTTGAAAGAAGTCTTTCATACTCTCAATTTATTTGATCAACAATACAGAAAAAAATTATATTATGAAATATTATTAGATTTTAAATGAACTGTTTTCTATTTTAATAGATTTTAAAATAGATTTTATTCCTGTGATGGCAAAGCTGAATTTTCAGCATCATTACCCCAGTCTTCAGTGTCACATGATCCTTCAGAAATCATTATAATATGCTGATTTGGTGCTCAGGAAACATTTCTTATTATCAATGTTGGAAACAGTTGCACTGCTTAATATTTTTGTGGAAACCATGATGCAATTTTTTCAGGATTCTTTGATGAATAGAAAGTTTAAAAGAACCGCATTTATTTGACATTTATATGTCTTTACTCTCACTGAAAAATCTGACTGATCCCAGACTTGTGAACAGTGGTGTACTTTCTATATTTTCAGGAATCTTTTAAAAAATATCTTCGGTTACACTTTATTTTGATGTTCCACTGTAGACATTCTACTACAGTAATTATAACTTTGCAACTACATTTCAACTAACTTAGACTGTTAGTAGACTGTTAGATTAGAGTTAGTTGTCAGGGTTCGGGTTGGTAGAATAAGTTGACATGTAAGTAACTCATAGTCAGTAGAATGTCTGTTGGGGAGCATCAAAATAAAGTGTAAGCAGATAGTCTACCAATACTCTAATGAGAGTTACAGTAGGAGACATGTAGTTGCACAGTTACTTATAGTTAGTTGAATGTCTAAAGTGATCAATCGAAATAATGTGTTGTTATATTTTCTTTTGTGAAGAAAGTATCATACTGGTTTGGTTCAACATGAGGGTGAGTAAGGATGACAGAATTTTCATTTTTGGGCAAACTATCCCATTGAATTGTAACCTGTTACTTCATAGTGCCAGGGTTTTCCACTAGGTGTCCTAGAAGGTACTACAGGGGGGGTCATGATGTTTCAAACTATTATTATTTTATTACTAATTTGTTGATGGTAATAACTAAAAGTAATTATAATAAGTATTATATAATGTACTGTAGTAATGGTAACTCATGTTTTTGATTAAAGATACTGTAAATTGTTACTGAGAAGGATTTGGTGGTTATACTGCCGATCCTGAGGTTGGCTGAAATGTTGTTGGGTAGGTAAAGGTAGAAAACCTCCCCTTTTCCCATTTTAGAATACACTAAAGAGCATGACATCTACACAGCATGTCTGTCAAGCTTGGCAAGCATTGCAACTCCCCAAAATTCAGACTACTTAGCGTATTTCCAGTTTCCAACATGTTAAATTGCAAAGAAAATCTTGTTTTTGGAGCATCTCAAAGCTGTGAAGCGATTAGTGAACTGACAGTTATGAAATTGCAATACGTTTTGTCTTGGACTAAAATCTAACCAAATAACCCATCCAGAAAAAATTGCTCAAAACAGCTTTACAGGTCCTGAGAGTTTTCTAAATTCAGTGTAGTAGCTTCTAATTATACAGGTACAATTCTATTCTTTTGTCTCTTATCTTAGTTTGCTCCTTACCTTTGGTTGGTATTCAGCATCCACAATGGGGTGAGTTTGCTGTGACCGGAGGCCCACCTACTGGGCAGAGGAGACAACCTCTGAGGCTGATCAATTATCACTTCGTTTTCGGATAGGGCGGAGGCCGGACGGGAGTCCAACAGGGCCTCCTCTAGCATTAAGCTCCCATTGCGTATTCTAGGAGGAAGCTCAATGCTCACTGAGGTCTCGTCCAGATGGGGGGGCATAGGGCTGCATCTGGGGGTGGACATGGCCGGTGTGGGCGGAGCATCACTGAAGACGCTGTCACTCTGCAGTTGGCAAGGTAAACAGAATTAACTGTTGTTCCAGTGAGACTTGTCTATATATAGTTTTATAATGCATAAGGAAAGCTTTAAATTACAGTTGTAACTAACAGTTGTAATACACTTTATTTTAAGTGTCCTTGTTATAGTATAGTTATACAATTAAGCACTGAATAATATTAATTAACAAATTGTACTTACTATAGAGTTTCGATTAGCGTTTGGTTTAGGGTTAGAATTATGCATAATTTTCTGTTATTACTATAGTAAGTACATCTAATGTGTGACAAGGACAATATAAATTAAAGTTTAACATTTAAAAAAAATATATATTAACAATTTAAAGTGCTCCATAATGCTTTTTTTTTGAATATTGACTTTCACATAGTGTGTGATAAAGCTGTTTGTGAATGTAAAGGTCTGCAAAGTTTCAAAGATCAAAGTGCATGATAAATGGAGTTATTGTCTTCCAAAAGAAGGAACGATTCTCAACTGCCTGAAATGAGTCGTCAGTAATTCCAGTCTTACTTGCTGCATGAACCTATGTAGGATTGTAACACATTTGTATAATGCTCTTCATTGGCTGCCCACGAACAACATCTACTTTGAACCACCTTTCAACACTAGTTGTAGCTTTTCGTTCATGTTGTCAACATGTGGAGAAGACGCTGTTTTCTGTGCTTCTCGAGCAAAAGATGAGGACTCTGGCTCGAATTGATACAGTAAAACCGATGCTATCGTTACTGCAATGTAAACTATGAGAAAATTAAAGCGTTCTTTGAACTTGGATGCATGTAATCCTACTGCAGGAGACTTTAAAATAGCATAATAGGGGCACTTTTGGTTAAGGTTTATTGACAGCATCTGGCATGCTGTCAGTTAGTTTAAAGTACTCTCATTTTACTATTCCCACTGGATTTTTACTGCTGAGTGTTCTCACCCTGAAGAATTCTTCTTCTTCCATTATCTCCCCCTCCAGCCCTTCCAGCCCTTCCTCATCCTCCATCGCCATAGCCAGACGCATCTCTGGGGCCAGATCCTGTAGTGTGCGTAACCCAGCCTGGACCACACAAGATGAGAGTCATGTCAAAGACAGGCTGTGATCCAGTGATGCTGCATTATGGTTGCACAGAATAACAGTGCAAAAAGTATGTAGTATGAGAATATGGAGCTCATACTCAAGGAGGGATAAAGTCCCAAACTGAGCAAAAATATTCAATTTGCATACATTTATATGGCCAAAAAGTAAGATGAAATTCCAATAGCTTGTGGTGTAAATCATTGAGATCTTTATAAGCATATAGTAGACAACTTGTATAAAATGCAATGTCACTCTATATATGACCAATAATATGCCTTAGTAAGATTGTTCAAATTCTTAGTTTACAGATGCTCTGTATTTTTAATTGTAGGGAGCAAAAAATATAATGCAATGCAACACAATGATTGTTCAGAGATATTCAAATAAACTCTCAAAAAGCCTGTAGATTATATTTGATGCTTACATTTTAACATGATTTTTCTACAAATTAAAGTAAGGATAATCAAGTAAACCTGAGCTGCTTCAGTCCAGTAAGAGTCCACTAAGTGGGGCGAGTAGGACTTGAGGGGTTACAATGGTGCCGTGACCCGGATGAGAGTGAGTTTTAAAGGGGTGAGTGTAATGGAGACAAGCTAGTAAGAGCTGTGCTTGTAAACCTCACTCCCCTGGCCTCAAGCACCTGCCTCCCATGCCGGAGACACCAGTTCGAATCCCGCTCAGAGCGGGTCAAGTAAGACCGGTTACAGATATCCTTATGTTTATGTTATGCATCGACTTGAAGATGGACTTTTTTTTTAATTATACAAAAAGGCCTTTTACTTGCTAAAAAGTGTAAACAATCAGAAAACAGAAGGCATGTAGTAGATTGTGTACAACATGTTTTTCAGCAAAGTTTTGATCATGTTGATAATTTAGAGGCCTTAGAAATGTGCACATCAAATATGATACAGTAGGCATGATTGAGTAATTGATGTGTTTATAGTAACACAAATAAATGTATTACATTGATCGTCTGAATGAGCATGAAAAGATTCACTTGAAATAAGAAGGTTCATTCTTATGAACCCAATTCAGCTTTAATTTATTTGAATGTGTCCATTTGAGCAAATTAATTTAATTGTTGTTATTTTCTTGCTCAAATATGTATGTTTAATGCACAGAAATAGTTATAATTCTATGACTCCCTATTCTCTGCACATAAACAGCCATTTGTAAACATAAACAGACATGATGTCACTGAAAAATTAAAAGGCAAGAAAAAGACAACACACACACACACACACACACACACACACACACGTCATAATTCATTACCTGGAGAGAGGCTGACTTGTCCTTGCCTTTCTTCTTCCTCTCTTTCTCCTTTCGCTTACGAAACTTTTTAAAGTAGTCCTGAATGAGGAAGCTGGCATAGAACTTTCCTGCCGTCACCTCATTCCCTAAAAACAGAGAGATGGACTTTTAAAAAGACAAAAAATGCAGATCTTCAGTTTTCTGAAGAGGTCACTTCTTTTGGGTGGCAAGGGAAGGACTTATTGGGCATTGATTGAGGCTTTTCTGATTCAGCACAGTGTTAGCGCTAAGCCTCGGAGAACACTGCATGTCCTTCATGATCTGTTTGTAAGGTCAAACTTGTATATGGTGTTGGTTGTCCACATTAAGCACAGAAAGCCTAAAAGAAGATACTATTGTAACATACTCTACCTGCAGGGGGAGGTATAACTTCATCCAGCAGTTTGGGTTTGGTACGTTTCCAGATCTTCTTGATGATAGCTCTCAGCTCCTCGTTCTGCTGGTCAATGGGGCCTGTGTTAAACGGAATGGTACTGTATTACTGTATTTAGGATAGAAAAAATGCTTATTTTTTGCTGTAGTTTTTGTCAAAAAGCACACAACAGATTATTTAAATCTACAAGCATCATCATTTTCCATAGAAAAGTTTAATTTATGGAAGCAATTACAAACGTCCTCACTTGTAAATGTCAGAATTGACAGAAGTGTATTAATAGTATGTTAGTGAGTTTGTGTGTGTGTGTGTGTGTGTGCAGGAGTCCAACCGTCTGTTTTAATCTTGAGTGAAGTTCTGACGAGAGCAAACAGGGTGGCGTTGAAGGACACAGTGCCATCAGGATAGAGAGGCACATTCATAGCAACCAGTCTCTGCCAAAGAGAAAGAGAGAGATGGGCAGAGAGAAACAGAATGGTGTAGATATGAATGGTTACCAGGACACTGCTATGTGGAGCATGTTGAAATTGGCCTGCTAGTGTGTTCTGGGAGGTTGCTTACTGGACCTCACAAGTCTCTGGTATTTTGGTCTCTACATACACCACCGTTTAAATGTTAGAATGCATTGTATTAATCAAAAGTGACAGTAAAGACTTTTATATTGTTACAAAAGATTTCTATTTCAAATAAATGCAGTCCGTTAAACTTTCTATTCATCGACAGAAGCCTGAAAAGTAGAATTTATCACGCTTTCCACAAAAATATTAAACAACTGTTTTCAACATTAATAAATAATAAGAAATGTTGGTAGCACTTTATTTTACAGTCCTGTTTGTCCTTATTTTAGTAATGACACTAACCCTGAACCTACCCCTAACCTTAACTGACCCGATGTAGTTACCTTACACTACTCAGTACTTTTCATGTAAGTCGGTAAGAACACTGTAAGTACATTGAAAGTGCACGTACTGTAAAATAAAGTGCAACCAAAATGTTTCTTGAGCACCAAATCAGCATGATTTCTGAAGGATCATGTGACAATGGAGACTGGAGACTTGGGTTCCTCCTAAAATGCAAGTCTACAGGACTTTTCACCCATTTCATTGTCCACCAGTGACTGTATAAATCCAAATGTCCTTACCCTACACGCTACTCGATGTGGACAGAGTTTCCCAAAGCCCAGCGGAGGCTGAATTCTGCGCAACATGGTGACTACATCTAGATGTTTAATCCTTCCCCTGATGCAAAGAAATTAAACAGTATTTATTCATTTAATTAACATACTCATATAAGACTGGGATTTAATTATGCTCTTTAGTTTGACAATGACGTTATGACATTCAGTTTGTGTGAAATCACTTACGTGGCTTCTGGGTCGTAATCTGACCAGACTCGTTTAAACTCATCGAGGTGATGGGTGCCCAGCACAGTCCAGTCTCTGGTCAGATACTCAAAGTTATCCATGATGACAGCGATGAACAAGTTAATGATCTGAGAAAATGCAGATTAATCACTAAACAAATTTGTTTATTATTTTCAGAGATGGATTTTTGAAAGTTATATATTTCCCCAAGAAAATGTATGTTCGCTCAAAACTTTTGCATTCTCTCTCAAAACTATTGCATTCCCTGAAAAACTTTGCATTTGCTAGCAAAAACATTGAAGAAACTTAAAAAAGCAACTTCATATTATTTCAAACACTAGGTTTTCCATTTTCCATCAACACAACTTTTGCAAGAGAGTGCAAAACTTTTGCGAGTTAAAGGTGCAGTAAGCAATTTCTGAGAAACACTGTTGATATTTGAAATCAAAAACCAAAAAGCACAAACAGGCAATGCAAGAGTGGAAGTTTCTTTATCAAAGCTGAAGCTAATCATAAAAAATAAAGCGAAGATGACGAACGAACGACGAGGAAGAACAAAAAATTAACATACAATATCACCAGCAGCACACCAGCTCCAGACAAATAATGACACTCAAAACTGTCCTTTTACTATAGCAAACATTACAACAACCATCTCTCTTTCTGCAGTCTTTCTTCAAATATCCCTCTTGTTCACTCTCTCTCCTCCCCCATCATGAGTGTATATGCCCCCTACAGCTGATAGGCTACAAGTGTGTTGTGGTGCTCCGTCCAATCCAATTTCAACAGCGTTTCTCAGAAATCGCTTACTGCACCTTTAAGTCAATACGTTTGGGAGTTAACACAAAACGTCTGCAAGAGAATGCAAACCGTATGCAAGTTCACGCAAAACTTTTGAGGATGTTAACACAAAACTTTTGCAAGAGGGTGCAAAACTTTTGCATGAAAACAAACGATTTGGGAGCGGAATGCCGTGTTTCTTGGGGGGAATGCAAAACTTTTGGGAGACAATGTTGTTGTGGATGTTTTATCCCTTACCAGGAAGGCACAGAGTGCAAAGAAACTGATGAAATAGAGGTACGCCAGGTTGCTTCCACAGCTGTACTCCTCCCCTGGCTCAATGTCAGACTCTGGGTCACACCGACGTCCTGGCAGTGCCGCAAGCATGATCTGCTGCCACTGTTCACCCGTTGCACATCTGGGTTTGAAGACATGCAACAAACCTTTACGTGAAACCATTTACTAACCAGATAAAAAAGCGGATCATTATCCAAATTCAAGTCAAAAATCAACCTACGGCTACTGTATTCTTACCTGAAAAGCAGAAGTACAGCCATGAAAAAGGTTTGGAAATTGTTGTTCCGACTGAGTTCAGTACTGTCATCAATAGCTATCTTCCCAAATGTCTGGAACCACAGCAAAGAGTTTAAACTTCCCAATCTGGAATGTTTCTCAAATGAGGAGAGGGAGAGGAACATATAAAAACGTATAAAGATGAACCCACCTGCATTCCAATCACACCATAGATGAAAAAGATCATAGCAATGAGTAGGCCGACGTATGGCAGTGCCTAAAGGTAAGCAGAGAGACGGGTAGAAATGATGCAAAAAAGAGAGTTGAGAATGAGAGTATAGTGAGCTTGTTTGTTTCCTATATTTCTCACCTGTAGAGATTTAAGGAAGGTCCAAAGGAGGGTTCGAATGCCTTCACCCTTACTGAGCAGCTTGACTAGTCGCATAACTCGGAAAAGACGGAAGAAAGTGATGGACACTTTGGCGCTCTCCCCATCTTTTCCCTTTTGAAGTGGGAAAAGAGAACGACATACCAAATATTAATGTATAATTTTAAAAAGTCCAGTTAACAAAGGTCCTTGATCATGCCAGTGGCACATTTCAAAGTGAATTGTTTTGTGAAGCAGTCACAATATAATGCAGGTTTTGCTAAGAGACAGGCAGTGAAAACTACATTAGACCTGACAGCAAACAGCCTGTTTAAGAGTAAGGGTCAGAAAATGTGGAAAACTGGGAAATGGTCAAGACAAATTTAATTCCAAAGACAATCAAATGATTCAATTAAATTAAACATGTCCTTTAAGATCATAAAAGCTCAAGAACTCACACTAATGAAAGTCATAAAAGCCTGACATTTAAACAATGAACTTTATAAATATACAAAGCCAATTTAATTTTGATATAGACATAATATAATATTAAATATAAATACTATAGTGCAGTTCTAGAACCTTCTATGTGTCGCCAAATAAAACAGGAACAAAGTTTCTTTCTGCAAATTTCTATACAATGTCAATGTAACAGCACCATTGTTTCATGTCGGAATGATCGTATTTACAAAATAAGTGCGCATAAACAACACCACAGTGTCTTATTTACCAGAGGGAAAGTCACATTTTCACTGATTTTCTGAGTTGTGGGTGTAGTAATTGAAAATTATGGAAGCAAATCACCAGCAAACTCTTATTGATGACAATTAACGTTTAATTGCACATTTTGAATGTACAATTTATGTATATATTTTGTGTATTATTGATAAACAATAGATAAGCTTGCAAGATATGAATACTTATTTAGCTGATTTATAAGGTGATTAAACTGCATTTCCCTTCATTCTTCATTCTGTGGCATATTCTTACCTCACCATGGCCTCCTCCACCCTGAGCCAGTAACAGGACGTTCCAAAAGCACACAGTGGAGCAGGAAACAGAAGATATGTGACATGATAGAAGTTGATAAGTGAGTGTGTGTCTAAGATAACAGATGCTATAGTACTTTAATCATTGTCACGCCAAAAAAACAAACAAAAAAAATTCACATGCATGGGAATCCCTAATAGTTCAGATATAGTTTTAAAATAATACATACACTGAACTCTGCAATCATGATGTCCACCAAACTGCCCACCACTATCAGCGCATCAAAAGAGTTCCAAGCATCTATAAAATAATGCTGTGTAATCCACAACAATGAGAGAACAAGAGGGAGAGAGAGCAAAAAGCACAAATGTAAAGGCACTAATATGTGTCGACGTGTTATCAAACCATTGGAGCAAAGTGAAAAGTGAAGTGACTGAGGAAAGAAAGAGTGCAGCAAGTCTCACATAAGGTCTCAGAGCCAGAAGTTTGATGATCATCTCAATAGTAAACAGCAGAGTGAAGATCATGTTCAGGATGTCCATCACAGAGTTGAAGAGTTTGGACTGCTCATAGTGCTGTGGGGTCACAGTGACGTAATCTCATTAGTGGACTAGACTACACATGATTGGCTGCATTTTTATGCAGAACCTCTCCAAAAGAACTTTACACTGATATGAGATATATTGTAGGATCAATTCGTTTTTCCGATTCTGATAATAAAAATATATAGCATTTCAAATTGAAACATGTGTTGGCAGTTCTGACCTAATTGTTAGAGAGCCAGACTAGTAACACCTCTCTAACCATTAGGCCACAACTGCCAACACATGTGATGTGTTGACTAACATACTAAAGCACATGCAAAGTTGTTGAATTTTAACTGTATTGTGTTATTTAATATTACATTTAAAGTTATTGTGTTATTTAATATTACATTTAAAGTTGCCAGATTGCGGAACCACTTGTGGGTTTGAGTCTCAATACTGGAAATGACTGAGGTCTGAAATGACTGCCCTTGAGCAAGGCACCTAACACGGTTTGCAGTGTGTGTGTGTTCACTACTCACTACTCCTAATTTGTGTGCACTAACTTGGATGGGCTAAATGCAGAGGACAAATTCCTAGTATGGGTTACCATACTTGGCCTTCACGTAATGTCACTTTCACTTTCACTGTCACATATACTTCTTTAAAGCACGACAAAAGAATATTAAAACAATGATTTAAAGTAAATCTCTTCATTTGACATTATTAGAATTTTCACTTTTTTATAAGTGTACTTAAGTGTGTTAAGAAACAGTCAAGAAAGTGTACTCTCTTTAAGTACAATTAAGTGGCCTTTTATTTCATAAATATTATATTATCTGCAAGTAAAGTTTTTTTTAAAGTATACTTTCAAGATTAAAAGTACACTACAAGTGGACATTCAATACAATTAGCACTCTTCTTATTCACAAGGGATATTTACAGTACAACAAGCTGTATATAAAAACAATAAACATCTATCGAATACCTCTAGTAAACGTGTGTGTGTGTGTACCTGTACAGCCAGTGCGAGCGTGTTGAGCAGAATGAGCACAAACATGATGTACTCAAACTGAGAGGAATTGATGACCCTCCAAAATTTGAGTTGAGAAGGGTTTTTGGGTATGTAAATCTTTATTGGCTGAGCTTTCAATGCGTAATACACACATTGTCGCTGTGAGCAAAAGAGACATACCATGAGAGACACCATTAGACAACAAGAACAACACAAGGAAGCCAATAAAATAAAATAAACTGAGTAGACTAAAAATATAACTTAGCATCACCTAATTAATATCCAGTAAGATGGTCTTGAATCCAGACTTACCTGATTTTTGTTTAGTTCGCAGTTTTTGAACTCAGCCTCTCCTTGTTCACGGAAGGTGATGATGACAAAACCCACAAAGATGTTCATCATGAAGAAGGCGATGATGATGATGTAGATGACGAAGAAGAAGGAAATCTCCACACGGTAGTTATAGATGGGTCCTCTGTTCTCTGCATTAGCATCAATGGCTTTGTACAACAGCCTGCAAAATGCCAAAAAATAAAAAAGACAATTAAAGTTTGGAGGATTCAAAATCATTGCTATTTTGTTAAACGTTTTCCTCACTCACTGTGGCCAGCCCTCAAACGTAGAGACGGTGAATAGTGCAAGCATGCCCATCAGCACATTGTCGAAGTTAAAGTCGTTGTTCTCCCAAACTCTCTCCCTCACCATTGGATGGTTCATATCACCATCTTTGAACACCACAAAAGTGCCCCTGAAAAAAGAAAAAAAATCACACACACAAGTCTCAGAAAACAACCTAGTGAGTCATTGTAAGGGCAAATAAAACAACTACTTTATGGCTAAACAACATACTTGCACTCTTCAGGAGTATGTTTTGCCTCATCAGTGCATCTGTAGAACCGGCCCTGCAATAGGTATTACATTAATGTTAACCAAAATGAATACTGATTTCACTATTGAACTATAGGGCTGCTGATTAACATTAACTAGTAGGCTGCACATAATGTCAACCTAAAAGGAAAATTGTTTCAGGAACGAACCAAGTTATTACATTTTGATGAAAGACAGACTGACTGAAACTCTTTTCTTAGGAACTGATCAATCCTGGAACATGCATTAAGAAGGTCCTAAATGTCCATTTTAATTCTATGTTGGTTTTAAGTACCTTGAAAAGCTGCACACCAATACAAGCGAACATAAACTGGAGGAGAGTGGTGACGATGAGGATGTTGCCAATAGTACGGATGGCCACGAACACACACTGAATCACGCTCTGAAGACAAATGGACAACAATCATTGAAAGTTATGAATGAACATAACTGGAAATAATTAAAGGACAAGTTCGGTATTTTACACTTAAAGCCCTGTTTACAGATCGTATCTGATGAAATAGAACGGTTAAGATTAAAATTTGGACACATGCTGCTGTCCCAAGAATTTTAGGTTTATTTCGCCCCCCCCCCACCATGGTTGTCTATGTGCACTGGAAGATTCCGTCCTAAAAACACATTAAACTTTCGTTTACAAAGACATGAAACTCACCGAGTGGTCAGGGGTGTTCACTGATATGTTCACTCAAAAATCGCTGAAAAAGATGCATTCCAACAGGTTTTATCGTAGTTTTTGTCCAACTCCATTGACTTAATAGGACGTGCTGTGAGACCGCAGCACCTTTACGGTATTACTCCGCCGCTTCTTCTTCTGCTTCTTCTGTGTATTCAATGAAATGCACGTGGTTTGCTTGCAATTGGCAAAGGTGCATTATCGCCACCAACTGGGCTGGAGTGTCTATTATTCAAGCTCTCAACGGAAGAATCACGGGTGTGACGCGTTTGGCAAAATAGGTCCACAAAAGCTAAATAAACCTAAAATTCTCGGGACAGGAGCATGTGTCCAAATTTTTATCTTAACCGTTCTATTTCATCAGATACGATCTGTAAACAGGGCTTTAAGTGTAAAATACCGAACTTGTCCTTTAACATCATGGCATTTAGGGCTGTATGATATTGAAAAAAACTGACATTGTGATTTTTTTTTAAAACTGCAATACTGCAATATGAAAAAATACAAGAATTTTCACCAGATGACTTGAATAGCTCTATTTGGAATGAATGAATTATTCTAGAATGATTTGGCCTATTTTGTAGGGAAGCAAAAAAAAAAAGAAAAAAAAAAAGAATAAAAAGCTGGTAAATGACTTTTACTCTTTTTTTGAGTGTGAACTATCCATGGGTGCGTTTCCCAAAAGCATTGTTAGCCAACTATGGTTGCAACGTCCGTCGTTATCAGCATAGTTCAGTCGGTGTTTCCTGAAACATTCGCAAACAGCATCGCAAAGTTGTGTGGTTGGAACGACAGCTGTGGTTAGAAGCATAGTTTCTTGTTTGCATGACATGTGGACTTAATAAATCCTTATCTTGAGCAAAATAAGCAAGCTGCATTCAGTACAATCAGTATCTTTTATTTAGAATACATACAAATGTCATTTACGTCTTTTAGTTTGTCAATAGATTTAAAGCACCGTTTATTAATAGTGCGCATGTGCAAACGTGCTCTACAACGTAAGAACGAGCCTATGATTGAATCTGGAAATAAAGCAAATAACTGAGAAAAATATTAGATAGTCCTCAGATGCCATGTCTGTAATTTATAGCAAAACATCTAGCATTAATTCGATCTCAAACAGATTCATTAAAAGAAGGTATTACTCCACCACCTGCATGACATCATTAACCAACATGGTTGAACTACCATTTTGTGACAATACGGTTTCAGGAAACAGTCGTGACTAGCTAGTTGATTTGTTCAACGATGCAACGTACTATGGTAGTAAAGCAGCGAGTTACGTCGTTGTACGGGTAACGCACCCCTGAACGATTTGGGCAAATCTTGGTTATATAAATGACAATAAATCAAACCTCTTTCAATAACAATAAATTAAAAAGAGTTCTAATTTTTTTAATTATTGTTATGATTTTTATTGTGGTTATGACTAAATAACAATATTAAACAAAATAGGAAAAATATATTGTAATACTGCTATTATACTGTATTTTGTAGTACTATTGTAAAATTACAACACTGATATTTACATCTTAATTTCTTCATTTTTTAAATGTTAACCCATCAGGATTTTGTTTTTAATAAATGCTCAGTATTTCAGAGAAATGCATAGCACTGTGCTTATTTACATGCGTGCAGCTCATGAAATAGTGTATCTGCATCACAGAGCAGCATGTTAAATTGAGAAACATTGTAAAACTGTACCTTGAGTCCCTTTGCCCTGTTGATAGCTCGAAGAGGCCTGAGCACTCGCAATACTCTGAGAATCTTTACCACAGAAATGGCACTCGAACTAAGTGCAGAAACGAATGAATGAATGAATGCATGCATGCATGCATGAATGCATGAATGCATGAATGAATGAATGAATGAATGAATGAATGAATGAATGAATGAATGAATGAATGAATGAATGAATGAAAGAAAGAAAGAAAGAAAGAAAGAAAACTTACTGCAAGAAGAAAGAGATGAGGGACACACTGACGACCAGAAGGTCAAGAAGGTTAAAGGCATTTCTGCAGAAGGACCCTTGATGAAGGAAAGCTCCATACACAGTCATCTGAGCAACACACAGTCACACATTGTCATTAATGTATACACTCAAAATGAAGGTTCACCAGAATGTTCGAACAAATGCTCACTATTAAGCATCTGATGATTTTGCACATGGCCAACCCTTTGTCAGAGCTCAAACCCACAGAGGGCTACAGACAGTCCTGGGTAGTAACTGATAACATGTAATCTGGATCAGATTACAAAAATACAAGTACTTGTAATTGGATTATATAACGTTTTAAAATTCTCATAATCAGACTACAGTTAAATTTTACAGACAGACTACAGACATATTCATTGATTCTCCCCAAATCTTCTTTTTTATCTTTTCAATTTTCCTTTAAAAAAAACATCACTTATACATGTTCGTAAAGTCTTCTCGATTTGTGGAATTGCACACACCAACCACTAGTTAAGTGAGAGGCAATAGCACTTGACCACTAAATTTACAGAAATCATTAAAATTTTAAGGAGTGTTTTCTCAATATTGCATATCCAATCAACTGCTGATGAACACATTTTAATTATTATTTGAATTAACACAACCATTTATTACTATGTCCTTAGAAGGATTTGTCTTTCAAACACATTTATCTCATTTCATATGTACATGTAATGCAGTTATTCCAAAACGTTTTAGTCAGCTAAACCTCTTTTGAACTAATATATTTAATAATTAGGTCAATAATTGAACAACACATTCGCATATTCACGGTTCTTTAATGTCAATTAATGGCCAAAACATGCAGGTACACAACTAAAATATTTGATCTTTTTTAGTATGTGTTGATTTGTTTCTATTTGTTTTCATTAATTATTATTTTTTCAAGAACTCACTAACCCCCTGCAGTTCCTTCCCAAACCACAGTTTGGGAAGCCTTGACTTAAAATGTAATGCCCTTCATATTGTAGAATATATTTTCTTTTTCTTTATATTTTTATATCAAAATGGTATCAATAAAATTGTCCAATTCAAATCAATATGATAAATGAGTTGGGTCAAAAGCAATATAAAAGTAATCAAAAAGAAGTCTGAATACTTTACCTAATTTTATGTAATGAAACAGATTACGTTACTAACTGCAATTTTCAAAGTGTAATTTGCAATCTGTAACAGACTACAATTTGTAAATAAACCCAGCACTGGCTACAGATGTATCCCACTACAATACATATAGAATAGATCAAAATCGGTTTGGAGCAAGAGAGATTTTAACTCTGCACTGGATGATCAATAGTTTACCTTCAACATGATCTCAATAGTGAAGACGGTGGTAAAGACATAATCAGCATAGCCCAGCATCTATCATAGGACATAAAGACAGCAATCAAGAGTACAGTCATTGTCTTTGGTACCAGGGTCAATCTCATGAGTCCAGGTCATATTTCACCTCAAAATAAAAAAAAAAGAACTTATACTTTGCTTATACACTGCTTTTTTGCTTGCTTAGTTGGGGACATTTAATATTCAGCAATATTATTAATTGAGTGCACAAACACTATTGGATGAGAACTGAACTGGAAGATGACATCACTGTTTTCTCCAGAGCTGCTTTATAGCTGAATTGAACTCATGTCATAACTGATTAACTGATTTCAACTGAAAAATTACTATTTACTATTGTCTTTAGAGCTGATTTACAACATGATAACATCTAAATTTATTCAAGTCAATTTTATTCAATTTTATTCAATTTTATTCAATTTTATTCAAGTTTATTCAAGTTTATTCAAGATTTCAACTTTTTACAGTGTAGAAAAAAACGATTTAAGGACCATTAATGAATCAAATATATATTTAAAAGTAAAATTGTAAACATACATATGATAGTATTTGCAGAACTAAATTTACTTTATGTTGATTTTAAGGGGCGGGGGGGGGGGGGGGGGGGGGGTAAAAAGCATTGTTTTACAGCTTTAAAAATGAAATTATTTTGTATTAAAGTAATACATGGGAATAATAAATGTTACAAACATAATGTCACAATGAAAATAAAAATCACTTTTTATGTAAAACATTGGCTGTGGGTGAAATATTAAAGTCTTCAAGGGATTTAGCCATTTTATTCATCTCCATTGGACACAAGGGATGGTGTTTGGGAATCATGGGTACCACAGTGCACTTGAGAAATGCCATCTAGCAGGGACATGATATCTATTACTATTTTAAGACTATCAAATGCTAATTTGCTGGGCCAGTTAGTGTGCCTGACGATTTCATTTTAAAATGGTATACAGTATTAATAATTTGCCTCACTTAGGGAATGTGAGCAATGGAAAAAAAAGTGAAAGATCTGCACACAGACTGGCCCTCAAGCGTTCTGGGTCTTATCCTCTATTCTAGACACTAGAACTTACAACATTCCTGACAGAATGAGTTTTGATTGGGTCTTCAGCGGCCAATGAAAAACTACTCAGTATGATGAAGACGAGGATGATGTTGGTGAAGTAATGATGATGAATGAGGTTGTGGCAGGCAACTCTGAGACTAAGTGAACATTGGCAAGGTTAATTTTAGGTCGGAGATCAGAAAAATTATAATTATTAGCAACCATCATTTGTGCTACTTTAAATTTTTTTTTTTACGTACCAGTTTTTCTTTCCAAGGATGAAAAAGGAACTTCCATCAGGAATAGGTACAATTTTCTCCTTGGGTTGAAAACTTTCGACTTTCATGGGAGTGCCTATACCTTTGGAGAAAATTAAGATTTAAAAAAATGTCATGAAATAAATTCACATACATTTATAATCAATGTGACTATAAAGTTTTGGACTGGACAGTATTTACCCTCAAGCCCTTCAATTGTTCTAAACTCCTCATTTTCTTCCCAATCGTCCATTTCATTCTGAGCAAAGAAAACAAAAATGAAGAAAAAGATAACAAGAGAATGATCATAGAAACTTGCTTAATAAATGCTTTGATAAAATGCACAATTAATCACTGCACATTATATAAAGTCATATTTTATATTTATCAATATGTAATAACTTTGATATAATAATACTTTGACCATATTTATCAAGATGTGATAACATGTGATAAAAACATTAATATTAACCAATAATATCTTAGACTGTTTTTCACAACCCAATCAAATAATGATGGGTAAAAAAATAAAAAATAAAATCCCACCCCACATTATCAATTGCTGATTTTCTGTTATAATTCTATAAATTACATTACATAAGTTAAATGTGTCTCAAATGCCTTTAAAAGAGAATGTGAGAGAGCAGGGTTCTTACACCAGCGTCTTCCTCTCTTTCTTCATCATCTTCCCATTCGTCATCCTCTTCTTTTTTCTCTCTATAAAACAGAACAACCGAATTGAGTTCTATGTCTATGAGTGCACAACAATAACAATATGTGAGTGTTGCCTACTCTTGTTTCTTTTTGCCACCGTCTCCGGCTAAGTTGTCCACAGCGATAGCCAAGAAGACATTCAGCAAGATGTCTGGTAGACAAAGTAAGTCAAGGACCAGAAACAAGACTCCAGGTATAAGAATAGCCATATGGACAGGCTAATGGATATGAAAATATGGAGCTTATAAATAGAATGCACTTTGATATATTGAAAGGATACAGTTACCACAGACGAAAAGAATGACAAAGTAAATACAGACAATCATATTGGGAAACATTGGTCCACCATACGCCATGATGCCATCATACATGACAGAATTCCAGTCCTCCCCTGTTAGGATCTATTTAAGAAAGAGTTCTTAGTCTACACCTCCCAGTTCTGTACACATTTGTAAGTGAACTGATTGTATTCAGAATCTTATAATTTGCATATGTTCCAGTTAAAGGGATAGTTCACCCAAAAATGAAAATTCTGTCATCATTTACTCAGCCTTTCCAAACCTGTATGACATTCTTTCGTCTGCTGAACACAAAAGAAGATATTTTGAAGAATGTCAGTAACCAAACACTTGATGGGCTCCATTGACTTCAATCGTTCCATCGAACAACTTAAGGGTGAGTAAATGATGACAGAATTTTCATTTTTGGGTGAACTATCCCTTTAAGATGTACTGTAAATAACCACCATAAAGCTATTGCTAATAAAACAATCATTGTTTTGGGAGTAGGATGACAAAAAAACGTTTTAAAGGGGTCAAGCAACTTTATTCTATTTGAAGATATACATAGGCCTATATTCCCTTGTGAAAAAGAAGTGTCCTTAAAATCACCCTGAAATCAAAATGACCAATTCTTATTTTTTATGGAATATTGAATTTTTTATCAGTGAACATCATTGTTTTTTATTATTATTCATGTGCCCTCTTAATATTTAATCAAAGTAACTCTTGCAGCAACATCTCTTCTCTTCTCTGATGACGTGTTTACTGGCATGAGGGAAGGACATTCTATCACTTTGTAATCGACCTCTGTTTATTACTTTTCAGCCCTTGGTGTGTGTATTGTGCTTTGTTATTGTTTTTTATTTGGTTCTGTTCCTTAAACCTGTAAAGCGACATTGGGTGTTGGAAAGGCGCTATGTAAATGAAAATTATTATTATTATTAGGCTACTCACATGAGATCGCAGCAATAGCAAGCTACAACGATCCAATCAATTCCCAAAGGACAAAATCAAGTCCCGCCCAACATTTTTTCTTGTTTGAGAAGCTGTCACATTAGGGAAGAAAAGACTATCGCAACTTCTGTTCCATGCCAACTTTAATTGTACTGAATGTGCAATTTGCATAATCGCCAATTATGTTTAATATAAATTTAAACTATAATACATTTTAATTTAAAATGCAATTAACATGCAATTAAGTGCTCAAACAATTCCATTCATTCCACACTTAGGGAAAACAATTCCGCCATTGACAGGAAAAAACTAGTTTAAAGTCAGTGGCGCGTTGCGCATGTTATACATTTTAAGGGCGCATGCTTGGCCATAATCAATGTAGCGTGTGCACAACGCTCAAACACTTTGATTCTCTCATCTACACAGAAGCAGCAGTTTTCATTTTTGCAAATCATACATTATTATAATAGATAGATAGATAGATAGATAGATAGATAGATAGATAGATAGATAGATAGATAGATAGATAGATAGATAGATAGATAGATAGATAGATAGATAGATAGATAGATAGATAGATAGATAGATAGATACAATTTATTATAAAAGCATAAATCTAGCTTACACATTTACCCAAATTATTATACGCCTGTTTAACCGAAGCTAATTTGGGTGTGTTTCTCCATCCCCAATGTCACTTCTCTCTCTTTTACGGCCGTGCCGAGAGTGTTGCTCTACTCGGCTGTGAAGCGCGCCTGGCAAATCCGCCGTTACAATAGCAATCCGCCATGGAAAAAGTGCGTCTGCTCTTAAAGGGAATGTGAGATGTCGCTCTGATTGGTTTATTTCACATTACGCCCAAACCACACCTATGAATAATGAAGCTACTTCAGACCAACCCATTTTAGATTTGCGTCGGGCGCAAGAGTAATTTATCCCGCCGGTATAATAGCAACAGCGCCCAAGACCCGCCCACAAAGTTACTTGCGTTTTGCGCTTGATACTTGCGTTTTAGATCGTTAAAATAGGGCCCTTAGTGTCACACCTAAGTATATTTTTTTCCGTAATAATTTTTTCCGTAATAAGTACTCATTTTAAAAGTATGCTAAAGTGTCCTTCTTTTTAACAAGGGATACCTTTATTTTTCACAGCTTTTAGGAGTTTAGGTGATGATTAGTATATGTACTTTGCAAACACTGTAAAAAAAAAAAAAAAAACAGTGCAAATTTAAGCTTAGTAACCTGGAAACAGGTGAGCAGGGCAGATGGAAAAGTGTCAAAGGTGCTTCTTTTCATTTGAGTTTCATCAAAGTTGAACTTTCCACCAAAGAGCTGCATGCCCAGGAGAGCGAAGATGATGAGGAAGAGGAAGAGCAGCAGCAGAAGGGAGCAAATGGCTTTCATTGAATTCAGCAAAGAGGCCACCAGGTCTGAGAGGGCAGCCCAGTGTCTGAAGAGAGACATTCAGCATGTTCAATGAATCTTGAAAATCAGCATGACTCTTATCAAAGACTATATACAAAGACATTATGAATGGGAGAAACTACAATGCGCAATATAGCGGAATACGTCCCGCCTTCTAAATAAAAGAGCTAATTGCTGATTGGTAAAGACATTGTCACTGCAGCTGCTGTTAGAAGCTCAGTTTCAGTTTCTTCTTAGCACATGCACATTGGCTGATCTAGCCTGAAAAATATGCTTTTTTTGGGACAGAATGTGTCAGATTTTGTTGCTAATTTGTAATATGTTATTTAATTGTGAGCTCGGCAAGAAGTTTTTGAGATTTCAGGATTCCCCCATTCAAATAGACTGGTCTTGGATGCCCAGAATAGATTCCCGGAAACGTTGCAAATATGACCGCAGAGTGAACAGATTTTCCAGTAACACTTTACAATAAGGTTCATTAGTTAACATTAGTTAATGTTTTAACTAAAATGAACTAACAATGAGCAATACATTTGTTACAGTATTAATTAATCTTTGTTAATATTAGTTAATAAAAATCCAGCTGTTCATTGTTTGTTCTTATTTGTTCATGGCGCATTAACTAATGTTAACAAATACAACCGTTGATTTTAATAATGTATTAGTAAATGTTGAAATTAATATTAACTTAGATTAATAAATGCTGTAGAAGTATTGTTCATTCTTAGTTCATGTTAACTAAGGTAGATAACTAATGTTAACTAATGAACATTATTGTAAAAGTGTTACCGATTTTCCTTTAAAGGGACTTTTCTCTTATTGAGTCTTATTGATTATTTTAATGAGTTTGCTTTTCTTTCTAAAATCTCAAATTAATTACAGGGTTATTATATTGTTATTTATAGACATAAAAAAAAACACTAATAAAAATGAAACAAACACACAACAAAATGACTAAAACTTTAACTAAAATGAAAATATAAAAAATAATTCAAAATAGTAATAAATACTATAACAGTATCTAAATGACTCAAACTGACACTGTTGCCCTCATAACCTCATTTGAATTCAAATTATATAGCCAAGTCATTAATACTATTAATACTACACTGTTCCACATTGAATCTCAAAGAGCTGGAAACACTTATGAGCTAAATCACCTTGTGACTTTGAAGATACGGATCAGACGGACGCAGCGCAGCACAGAGATTCCGATGGGCGGGATTAGTTCCATCTCCACCAGCACCGTCTCCAGGATTCCACCACACACCACGAAACAATCAAAACGATTAAAGAGTGCCATGAAGTAGATCTGAAAGCCGAAGCTGTAGAGTTTCATCAGCATCTCCAGTGTAAACAGAGCCAGAAGGATCTTATTTGCTCGTTCTGGGACATTAAAGAGACCGTATTTAAGACAGGGTCAAATCATCTCATTAAAGGCAAACTTTGGCAACACTTCAGTCACACAAACCCTGTATATCAGTGAGCCACTTGGGCTGCCCGTAGTGTTCAGAGGCGCTGGCGGCAGTGTTGAGGAACACCAGCAGTAGCACCAGCCAGTAGAAATTGGTGGATTTGACAGCCACACGGCAGTTCTTCCTAATGACCACATTCAAGTGGTACAGCTGCTCACTGAGAAAGAGAAGAGTCAGTAGCAAATATAAGTAGAGATTCAATTTGAAACTTTAAAAAAAGATGTAAAATCTGTCACTTTAAAATGATTCCTTAGAAAGGTAGAGTAAAATTATTTTGGGCTTCTGGTAAACGTTACTCAACAAATAAACACTTACAAAAAACTTATAGCCATCAGTCGTGCCCTAAGGAAAATAAAAGAGTTTAGGTTAATGAAATCTCTGGTATTTAATCATTTAGTATATATGAAACAACAATATTAATGTTGTACTTACATTATAGATGAACAGCAACCACCATCATCATCCATGAATGCTTCAAACTCAGAGTCTGAATCTGATTCTGTATAAAAGAAAAAGGACTGAAAGTGTACTTCAAAAATGATAAGTGTCAAGATAAAATGTCTTAATTTATCTTAATACACACAAATCTAAGTGACACTTCAGTATACCTCCATCTTCACTGTGTTTGTACCAGCCATATTTCTTCATCATTTTTTTCTTAGCCACCACAGCACCTGCCATTTACACCACAATAAAGAAAAGAAAAAAGTTCTTCATTGAGTGAAAAACAAACAAACACATATGGATTCACTCAGCACTACACTGCTTCTTAACACATTTTAGTACTTTTTAAATACACATTTAAATACTTTTAACAGAAATTACATTAGAGTACATTCTAGTTTACAAAATAAATGCTTGTCATTACAAATAATTAGCATATTTTAATAGAAGCAATTATAATTAATGTAGAAAATTACATTTAAAGATGTAGTTAATTTATGTCCTACTTAAGCGGGTCCAAAAAAAACACTCTAAAGTTTCACTGGATATAATTGTTAATTGTAATTAACATGCAATTATGTGTCTGAAAATATTCAATTCAGTTTACACTTCTTTTAAAGTATATTGTTTCCATGTATAAGTAGCCAACTCTTTAAATGTACAGTATGTTCTTCTTTTTCACAAGTGTGGGCATTTTCTCATCAATCATGTGACATTCTGTCATCTTCATTAGGCAAAACTGTTCATTTTATTAATAATCATTTATGCACTGACTGCACTGCCTACTGTATATTTTTCCAGTGTGATCATAATGTGAAAGGAACGCAAAAAAAAAGCTTATATTACGTTTATTTCCATCCTCATCCATGTCCTCTGCTTCAATGAGCCAGTCCATGTAGCCGATCATGTCCTCCTCCATCTGTTGTTTCTCCTGGGCCATCTGCAGTTCACCACGACACACAGCCTTCTCTCTCTCTTTAGAGAACTCACTGTGATGTGCAAGAGACACATGCAATGTAAACCTTTACAAGATGCCCAACAAATGTCATCACAAGACCTCCATATCCTAACAGTATGTATCTGCCCATTCAATTTAATTTGCAATGGGGGGCAGAGCTGAAGGTATAACACGAAATCGTTATTTTCAAAACTATTTACCATACTAGTATTATAAACACACATATATGATTTAAAAGGCTTATAAGGGACCAGGGCTTGAGTCACTCACCCGCTCAAAACACCCAACACGAGATTGAGGACAAAGAAAGACCCAAAAATGACCAGAGACACAAAATAAACCCAAGGCAGCTCAAACCCGATGGAATCATTCATCTGAGTGAAACATTACAGAAGAGAGAGAAAATACAGACGTTATATAAAGTTGCTCATGAGCTGTCAAGTGTTTTTTGAGTGGCATAGATTGGATATAACTTTAAACAGACAAGGTAGCACTTTATTTTACATTTCTTTTCCCCATGTACATACTATGTACTTATTATAGTAATTACAATAAATGAATAATAACTTACCTGAACCTACCCCTAAACCTAACCATTACTTTCTTGGGTATGTACACTGTAAAGTACACGTAAGTACATATGCTGTAAAATAAAGTGCAACCAGGTTAGTACGTGATTATATCCAGTGTCGTTATCGTTACCCAAAACTATCACATTAGTCATATGTTAACACATATGTATATATGTCTTGAGGCTATAAACAGTTTGTTTTTAATTAAAAAACTGAGAGAGGAGTTGAAATTATTTTCTGTAATAAATATTTACAGATTTTGCATTATTGAGCTGTTTTTTAAATTGTATAAAAAAACATCGCTTAAACTCAAATAGCTCAAATAATCATCTATTTTCATTAACATTCCAATAAAGTATGCTATTCGTGTAAAATTAGTAACTTTAGCTAAATATAAAGATCAAAAATCAAGAGTGAAAAAGATGGGGAGAGGTCTTACCCAGTAGAGCACATCAGTCCAGCCCTCCATTGTAATGCATTGGAACACAGTGAGCATAGCGAAGAAGATATTGTCAAAGTTGGTGATGCCTCCATTGGGTCCCTCCCATCCTCCCTGACACACTGTGTTATTCCCCACGCAGAAGCGACCGTTACCGGCAAAAGCACATGGTGTAGGATCATCGTCCACCATTAGCTCTTTTCACATGAAAATAAACAAAAATTCGTAGGGTTTAAAATGATTTATAGTCAACAAACAACCAATTTAACTCTTTCCCCATCATTGACAGAATTTTACATCATTTATGATACAACTGTCACATGCCTGTCCTGTCTCGTGTAGCACATATGGTGTTTGTGTTCCTGTCTCTGTTTTGACCCCACCCTCCTTGTTATCTCATTATTGGTTTCATTTGTCCCACCTGTTGTTCCCTCATTATCTGCCTGATTTGTCCCTTTTATAAGTTCCTTTGTGTTTTCAGTCTTTGTCGGATCGTTGTATTGTCTTATGTTTCCTGTTCCCTGTTATCTTCAGTAAGTTCATGTTCTGGTTTTGTTTTGTATTTACTAGTTATGTTTTCCCCCTCGTGGGTTTTGTTTCATTCATGATTTCATTCGCGATCGGGAGAGAATTGCCAGGGAGGTAGTCCCAGTTCTGGTGGTCCCGAGTCCGGTGGTCCCAGTTCCGGTGGTCAGAGTGCCGGTGGTCCCAGTTCCGGTGGTCCAGAGTCCGGTGGCTCCAAGACACAGGAGGAGGAGAAAGGCTCCCTCCGTAACTGTTCCGGTGGTCCCAGTTCCGGTGGTCCCAGTTCCGGTGGTCCCAGTTCCAGTGGTCCCTGTTCCGGTGGTCCCGAGTCCGGTGGTCCCGAGTCCGGTGGTCCCGAGTCCGGTGATCCCGAGTCCGGTGGCTCCAAGACACAGGAGGAAGAGAAAGGTTCCCTCCGTAACTGTTCCGGTGATCCCAGTTCCGGTGATCCCAGTTCCGGTGATCCCAGTTCCGGTGGTCCCTGTTCCGGTGGTCCCGAGTCCGGTGGCTCCTAACACGGAGACCATCCCGGAGGTGACTGGCGTCCCTGACGCACCGCCCAGGCGTCTTGCTCTGCCCGCGCCGCCTAGGCGTCTTGCTCTGCCCGCGCCGCCCAGGCGTCATGCTCTGCTGGCCCCGCCCGAGCTGCTCGCACTGCCTGCACGACCCCAGCCAGAGACTGTTCACGTCACGTCTGCCCAGCCAGAGACTGTACACGTCACGTCTGCCCAGCCAGAGACTGTACACGTCACGTCTGCCCAGCCAGAGACTGTTCAGGTCACGTCTGCCCAGCCAGAGACTGTTCAGGTCACGTCTGCCCAGCCAGAGACTGTTCACGTCACGTCTGCCGAGCCTGTGTCTTCGGACAAGATGGCCGCCACAGAGACTGTTCACGTCACGTCTGCCGAGCCTGTATCTTCGGACAAGTTGGCCGACGCCAAGCCTTTTCACATCACGTCTGCCGAGCCTGTGTCTTCGGACAAGATGGCCGCCGCCGAGCCGGTGTCTGTTCCTGAGCCGGTGATGTCTGTTCCTGAGCCGGTGGTGTCTGTTCCTGAGCCGGTGGTGTCTGTTCCTGAGCCGCCCGAGGGGTCGTCTCCGCCCTGGCCGCCCGAGGGGTCGTCTCCGCCCTGGCCGCCCGAGGGGTCGTCTCCGCCCTGGCCGCCCGAGGGGTCGTCTCCGCCCTGGCCGCCCGAGGGGTCCGTCTCCGCCCTGGCCGCCCGAGGGGTCGTCTCCGCCCTGGCCGCCCGAGGGGTCGTCTCCGCCGTGGCCGCCCGAGGGGTCGTCTCCGCCGTGGCCGCCCGAGGGGTCGTCTCCGCCGTGGCCGCCCGAGGGGTCGTCTCCGCCGTGGCCGCCCGAGGGGTCGTCTCCGTCGTGTCTGCCGGACTGTCTGCCCCGCCCTGGTCTGTCCCTCCCTGGTCTGTCCCTCCCGTCCCTCCCTGATCTGTTCCTCCCGTCCCTAGTGGAGCGTCTGGTAGCCGCTCCTTAAGGAGGGGGTAATGTCACATGCCTGTCCTGTCTCGTGTAGCACATGTGGTGTTTGTGTTCCTGTCTCTGTTTTGACCCCACCCTCCTTGTTATCTCATTATTGGTTTAATTTGTCCCACCTGTTGTTCCCTCATTATCTGCCTGATTTGTCCCTTTTATAAGTTCCTTTGTGTTTGCAGTCTTTGTCGGATCGTTGTATTGTCTTATGTTTCCTGTTCTTGTTCCTTCAGTAAGTTCATGTTCTGGTTTTGTTTTGTATTTACTAGTTATGTTTTCCCCCTCGTGGGTTTTGTTTTGTGTTTGTTTTTCTTTTTGTAATTAAACTATCATTCTCCTGCACTCGAGTCCTCGCACCTTTTTGTATTATATTCAGCCGTGACAACAACGCTTCCCCGCCATCGGCAGAAATTTCTGGCAATCCATGTTTTCACTGTTAAGCCGGGCACACTGTACAATTTATAATAGTCCTTTACTATTAGTAAATAGTTGCTTGTCAGGATGTACGAACATGATCCCCGCTAGAAGCCATGTCACACTGTAGGATCATTAATGTCAGTCTGTACAGCAGTCAAGATGTGTTAAAAACGAACGCACACAAAAAGATCGTCCGCAGTTTTACAATAGAAATGGTGACTAGCAAACAAAAACAATCTTTAGAGTTAATTTTGATAATGGTACACTGGAAAAAGAAAACGAAGAGGTGTTTGTGGAGCAAGTGGTTGTTTGTTGTTGTCTCACTATTTGCGTCATCAGGTTCTGTTTTTGGTTGTTGTAGGAAAAGCCACACAGCAGGACTGTGCCTCAAAACTATTGACACTTCGGAAAATTTTAATTGGCTGTCGGCTGTCGGAGAACATGTCAATGATCAATGATCAAAATGATCAAAGACTACCGATTTTGGCCAAGGATCAGAGGAATCTTTAAGGATTCACAAAATTTTGCTACCAAATCATGGCTAAATTGTACAGCATGCACCCGGCTTTATACGATAGGGGGCGATACTACACACCTTCTGAAATAGTAAAGAATCTTTGGACCCAAAAAACAAGCAAAGAAGAAGCGGAAACAAACGACAGAAGCATTGATTACGCACATGTAAGCTAACACAACCATCAAACAGCATATAAATAAAAAATGCCTAAAATTACAGAATGAAATGTCGATAGGACTGTGCAAACTTTGGGGGTGTTAATGGACTTGATCTGCTTGATCTATGTTTTGACAACATGACAACAACATGATTTTCCCAGCTTTTTGTTCAAAATGCTGCTTTTTTATGAAACATACCCAATACCCATTCAAGTGTTGATAAAGTATGCATGAAGCTAGAATAAAATGTTTTATTTCGTTTTTTTTTTAATAGCAGTGGCTCTGTTCTTTCTTTTGAAATATTGTATGTTCAGATACTGTATTCATGCAACAATATATTCTGGGGGCCATGAAAGTTAATCAAAAATAGCAACTTTTAAAAAAAAATGTATGCTGGTGGGGACAGAGTTAAACATGCAAACGGAGTGGCATTGCAGCCAGCTTTGTAAGAGCTTGTGCTTGCATTTCTCACCTGTCCCTACATAGTAGCAGGTCTTGTGCATTCTGCCTATGAAGAGCTCCAGCCCAATGATGGCATAAATGATGATGACAAACATGACCAGCAGACCGATGTGGAGCAGAGGCACCATGGCCTTCATGATGGAGTTCAAGACAATCTGCAGACCTGCACACATCACAGCCTGAATCACAACACTGTATACATCGGAATTATACAGTATACACCGTATACGTATTTTCTATCTGCAGACCTGCACACATCACAGCCTGAATCACAACACTGTATACATCGGAATTATACAGTATACACCGTATACGTATTTTCTACTCAAAACTACGGAAGAAAGCATGCACACACTTACTCGGCACACCAGAAACCAGGCGCAGGGGTCGCAGTACTCTGAAAGCTCTCAGGGCTTTGACATCAAGACCACCTGGTTTGCCTGCTCCGTGATGTGCCTCTCCTGGTTTGTGCTCTCCCATTTCAGCTATCACACTGAAAAGACTGCAAATGGAACACACAAACCTGGTGTTGACCTCTTTTGCTGTTGACTCTACTGTCATAAGTAGGTTTATGTAGCCAAACTTGGTCTTCAATAAACCAAGAAAGAAAGAAAGAAAGAAAGAAAGAAAGAAAGAAAGAAAGAAAGAAAGAAAGAAAGAAAGAAAGAAAGAAAGAAAGAAAGAAAGAAAGAAAGAAAGAAAGAAAGAAAGAAAGAAAGAAAGAAAGAAAGAAAGAAAGAAAGAAAGAAAGAAAGAAAGAAAGCATGTTCAACTTGAAAACCACACATACCCTACAATGACAATGACAAAATCCAGCAAGTTCCACCCACTGCGGATGTAGGCGCTAGGATGCATGACCAGACCGTATGCGAGAATCTTTGTGAATGTTTCGATGGTGAAAATGACCAGAAACACATACTCCACTTGTTCCTAGGAAGAATTGAGGAAGTAAGTCGAAGTGATGCACTATCTACACACACACAAAATTCAAAAGTTTGTAAGATTTTAAAAAAAATATTCAGCAAGGACGCATTAAATTGATCAGAAGTCTAAATTTCTGTGCAATAAATGCGGTTCAAATGTTTTGTTTCCACAAAAATATTGAGCAGCAAAAATCCAATATTTTTGAGATATGTTCATATGTCCAAGTAAATTTTAAATGGCACTATAAAAATGTGTCTGTCATAATTAAGTTGATTGATATTTAAATATACAAGCTTTATGATTGAGAAGCAATTTGGTCTACACACACACACACACACACACACACACACACACACACACACACACACACACACGCACACACTCTCCCTTTCACCTGATTCCCCCTATAGCACACATTGCTGAGCTCATTAGCTTTCTGCCCTCTTGACCTACTCAGTAAGAAGCTAAAGCTAAATGCTACCACACATTAATACCAGCTAGTCATCCATTTGCTGACTCAACAGACATCAGTACAAAGTCTTAGCTAACCTGAAAATGACATTATGAGCAAACTGTAAGAGGTCTATATAGAGGTTATAGTGCAAGTGTATTCACTTAAATCCAGATGGATGGTGTTGTGTAAGAAAAAGAAAAGACAGAAAAAAGAGAAAAAGAGAAGCATGGGGAGGTGAATCTATTAAATAAAGCACTAACGGTTTGTTGCAATCATTAATATCAGTCAGAGAGTATATCACGTGTCTTCTGTAAGGGCAGCGAGCGAGCTGCCATAGATAGAGAACAGATGGTCAATACTCTTATCCTGTTTGGTATTCAGAGCTGTCAGTCAAACTTCAAGCCTAATGCAATTATAGTGTTGCACCGAACACTAGGAGCTCTGAAGAACTGTACATTTCCTTCTATTGGATGTATTCAATTTAACATGCAGATCATTAAAAAAAAACTCTCAGCCAGGGGCCGAATGCACAAACCTTTCAAGTACTTTCCATTAACACTGTGTCCTAACCTGGTGCAATGCGAAAAGTCTAACTGAATGCGAAACCACTGGAAACGTGCAGTTTATGTAGCGCAAGATTTTATACCAATGAGATTTCACAATGGAATGGACTAACCAGCATGAAGTCGCAGTAGTAGAATTAAAGTGTTCGACAAAATGTCCTGTCAATAGTCATAATTAATGCTTTAGTGTGAAAGTTAGAATATGCTCAAATGGCAGAATCTACATACACACAAAACATTACATATAAAACAGTGTTTTCCATGTCATTCCCTATTAAGAGAATAAGATTATATATATATATATATATATATATATATATATATATGTACACACACACACAGACATATATACATATATATACATACATACATATATATATATATATATATATATATATAGAGAGAGAGAGAGAGAGAGAGAGAGAGAGAGAGAGAGAGAGAGAGAGAGCATTTTGTAGATCAAAATGTATTAAATAGGGCTGGGAATCTTTAAGCACCTCACGATCCCATTCCGATTCCAAAAATTTGTTAACAACTTGAATATCTTAAAATCTTTTGTTTTTTTTATTGTAATTATAAGCACTTTTTAAAATAATTACAAATTAACTTATATTAAACCAATTGTATGTTAAGAATTTTAAATATGTGTACTAACATAGCTTCAAAACATTAAAGCAAGTAGTAAATAATAAGGAGGAACAAATAAACACATTAAAGGCAATAAATATAGAGTGCTTTCAGTATTTAAGAGTATATCTGAACGTTTTCCATTCAAGAGCTGAGGAATATTTCTTTCTCAGCTTTACTGTTGTTCGATTATTACTGATGACATCATAGACAGCGGGAGATCTAATAAACAGCATTTACACTAATGAACAGATCTAAATACGATATGTGATTTGTTCTGTCTGTTTCCCTTAATCCCTTACATTCATTTTGTGTCATAAAAGCATGAGATGCAAGTACATTTAAACACTTACAAGGGGTTGCACACAGTATATAAATATATAAGGGGACTCTTGCTTATTATTTATGGATGGCTTAAGCTGCACACCATGCAGGTGGTCAATTACAATGACTAAAACGTTGAATGTGCTTGGATGGAGCACAAAGTAATATTACGTGGTTTGATTTATTTTGGGTGGTGGAATCAGTTTTCATTTACTGAGTGAATGGCATAGTAGACTCACCAGATTGTGGTTGGTGGCATTGGAATCATCTTCAGGAAATGGTTTGGACACACCAAGGGCAACACAATGCAAAGATGGCCAGTAAAATGAATATATCAAAGGGCTTAAAGGTCTAAGGTCAAGGAAACAATCATCTTGAAAACATACAAAAGAAAAGAATGCACAAGGACTGCACACACACACACATTGGGCAAAAGGATATTTCCACTCCACTAGGGCCAGTGCTGCCATGCGTATAGGATTGCTGAGAGTGAGGCAGCACAGAGCTCTAGGAGCACGCAGGGCCGATTTGTTAGCTTGCGTGTGCTTCTTGGCTCCTCCAGCTCTCTTTTGCCCTGCAGAACCTATTGAGTTGAGTGTGTCTGTCTTGCTGGGGTCAGACCCGGCCAAGCCGGCCCCATCTGAAGTAAAGGGTTTTCTTATTAAATCTATGCCTGTGACAAATTATCTGCATCTACTATAAATATTAAAATATAAGTTCACTTTGAGAGAATCAAAATTGAGAGAATCAAAATTCCAATAAAAATGGTCACTCCAAATCCGTTTGACCTTGAACAATGAAAAAAAATCCATGTTTTTTGGGGTTTTTTTGCAAAGTGAAAGTGAATGGGTTTTACAGCTGACAAGCAACAGACCAGCACATTATTCTAAAAATTATCCTTTTGTGTTCATACAGTTTTGGAAAAACTTGAGAGTTAATGATGAATATAGCAAGCTAAACTATAAAGAAATTAAGAGCAAATGTAAATTAACATCCAGTGAAATGAATGCGATCAGTTTCTAATGTCTATGATCTGAAAAATCTTTTTTAATGTTTTATAAACATTTGCTTTTGAAAATAGTCTTCTGACAGCCTCTCCGAAATCAGTAACTTGCATTTAAGTTGACCTGCATCTAGAGCTACTCATATGAGTGTTATATTTGACATTTCCTACTCAGCAGAGACTTATAAAACTGTTTAAAGCAAAGAAAGAGGCCAGATGTGGCTAATACCGAAGTACACTTAAGAAGCCTTATAAGGGATCGGGCAGAAGTGACCTAGTTCTAAGAGAAAAGAATAGCTAGTATTTGACTCTACCTTTCTACCTATCTATCTATCTTTATGTTGCAGGAACTGCAAGGTTGTGAAATGCAAAAAGCAAACATGCAATTAAAAATGTTTTATTTTACGAAATGGTCTCACTTTTTTTATCTTAAAATCTTTGTTAAAAAAAATAAAAAATTAAATGGTCAATAACTCGTTTATTATTTTAATGGCTGCTGACAAATGTCAGTTATGCATATGTCTTTCTGCAAGAGAGTTGACCAGGTGATAGCCTATCACTCACCTTTCTGTGTCACATCCATGTCCACGACTTCAGCACAGTCTGCTGCTTATTCCAACGAATTTACATTAAATAACACCTCACTACACCTTTCATATCTATTGATAATATTTATCGGGCTGAACCGCGTCGCGAGCAGTTAGCGGAACAAGTGTCGCGCGCAGGTGAAATGGCTCACGCGCGCTGCCTTACAAATAAGGAACTCCAAAGATCTAATTTAAAAGACGGGTCAACAGACCAAAGCATTTTCGTAAATATATTTACATTAATTGAAAACACGTGGATAGTTTAATATGTAGGCTAGGCTATCAATCATAAAGGAAAACAAATGTATAAATCTATCCTCGTGTGACCGCAGGTCTTGGGTGTAGTAGCCTAAGCCGTGAATGCTGGATTAACTCATGTGAGCCGGTTAACGCCGAGGATGATTGTGCTGAAACCTTTTAAAGGGGAGGAGACACGAGGGAAATTCTGGATACCTTGAATCGTGTTAAATAAATATGTTTAAAGTTGTTTCGATACATTTTTTTATTTTATTTTTAAATCAGAGAACACAATCATAAAAATAATCCGTTGTTAAAGTCCGTTATTACTTACTTATTTAGTTGCAATGGGTGGCGCTCACATGAATATTCATGAGCATACCTTATCGTGGGCGTGGACAACTAAGTAGGCTATTGATTTTTCTTAGTCTTGTCTTACGTAGCCTATTATTTAGAAGAGTAATAAAGTAGAACGAAGAAGCTTAAACTACCTTTATAATGGTTCACATTTTGTAAATAATTCATGGTTTGTGTAACACATGTTTCTGATTAGTCTGAGTTTACCTGAATGATTGCAAACCCAAAGTTATCTGCATATTATAAAAATGATAATAAATTATATAGGCTAATGGCTCAAGACTAAGAACTTGGAGTTGCATGTGCTTTGAATGTTGCTGACTGTACACCCAACTGAAAATCATATTGATACACAACCCACATAACTTCATAATCAAAGGCTTTCATAAATGTTATTTAAGGTTCTTTTGCAACAGTTGTTTTCTACGGTGGCCCAGTAGTGCACAACACAATGCAATTTAAAAAGGAAACATAAGCATCACAACAAAATTAATCCACAACACAACGGAAATAAGCCACAACGCAATAAAATAAAGCCACAACACAACGAAATAAAGCCACAACACAACGGGAATAAGCCACAACACTACGGAAATAAGCCACAAGCCCACAACACAACGAAATAAAGCCGCAACACAACGAAATAAAGCCGCAACACAATGGAAATGCTCCCGACCACTAGAGGGCTCTCGGACCGCTGTAAAGTTAGTTTTCTATGCCACTGTTCTATAGAGTCAGCAGTCTAAAAATATATCATCACCAAGATTAGTTTTAACATTATGTAGCTAACCATTGTATATCGACATTTATTAATTCAAAATCACCTACTTGCATTATAGCTGCATATTTATCCTTTAGAATGCTTTGATGCGCTACCACAGCGCATGGTGGAATTGCCAGACATTCCCTTATGGATCATGCTCTGTGGAGTGGGTCAAAGCATTCTCGAGTATAAATACACAGCTATAATTCATGTAGGTGATTTTGAATGTTTTATGTCGATATACAATAGTTACATACTGTTAAAACGAATCGTGGTACTGATCTTAAGACTGCCTATAGTCTATCTATTCTAGACTATAGAACAATGGCAAGGAAAACTAACTTTATAGCGCTCCGAGAGCCCTCTAGTGGTCGGGAGCATTTCCCTTGTGTTGCGGCTTTATTTTGTTGCGTTGTGGCTTATTTCCGTTGTGTTGTGGCTTATTTCCAATGTGTTGTGGCTTATTTCCAATGTGTTGTGGCTTATTTATGTTGTGTTGTGGCTTATTTCCGTTGTGTTGTGGCTTATTTATGTTGTGTTGTGGCTTTATTTCATTGCGTTGTGGCTTATTTCCGTTGTGTTGTGGCTTTATTTCGTTGTGTTGGGGCTTATTTCCATTGTGTTGGGGCTTATTTCCATTGTGTTGTGGCTCATTTCCGTTATGTTGTGGCTTAATTTCGATGTGTTGTGAACTCATGTTTGCTTTTTAAATTTCGTTGTGTTGTGCACTACTGGGCCACCGTAGTTTTTTGTATAGCAATGCTTTATAATGTTGGTCAAATGGGCTTTATGCACTGCTACACTACTTCCTGAACTTCAGCCAGCTCTTTGTTTCCTGTCTGTCATTATTGGACAAACTGATTAATCCAGGTGTGCCTGACCTCAGTAACAATAATCAGACACACCTGGATTAATCAGTTTGTCCAATAATGACAGACAGGAAACAAAGAGCTGGCTGAAGTTCAGGAAGTAGTGTAGCTGTGCATAAAGCCCATTAAAGGGATAGTTCACCCAAAAATGAAAATTAGCCCATGATTTACTCACCCTGAAGCCATCCTAGGTGTATATGACATTCTTCTTTCAGACGAATACAATCGGAGTTATCTAAAAAAAATTCCTGGCTCTTCCAAGATTTATAATGGGAGTCAATGGGTAACGTTATATCTTTTTGGAAGTCCATCAAAGTGCATCCATCCGTGATAAGTGCTCGAAACGGCTCTGGGGGGTTAATAAAGGCCTTCTGAAGTGAAGTGATGCGTTTGTGTAAGAAAAATATCCATATTTAAAAATATATAGACTCAAATAACTAGCTTCCGGCAGACGGCCATACGCAAGTCGACTTGAGCCAAAAGAGTAACCCTCGAACTTGACGCACAATGTAATGATGAACGCGGTTGCCCAGCCGTTTGTTTGAACCGCGAGAGGCGTCAAAGCTTACGCTACTCCTACGTCATACATCGTCAAGTGTTACTCTTTTGGCGTAGGTCGACTTGCTTGTCGACTGCCGGAAGCTATATAAAGTTTTAAAACAATTATTTTTTCTTACACGAATGCATCGCTTCACTTCATAGGACCTTTATTAACCCCCCTGGTCCCTAATCTGGGTCGTAATATAAATTGGGGGTTCTATCGGGATGGCACTGGACTGCCTTTGTTTAATAATAATAATAATTCATTACATTTATATAGCGCTTTTCTCTGCACTCAAAGCGCTTTACAGAAGGGGGGATCTCCTCAACCACCACCAATGTGCAGCATCCACTTGGATGATGTGACGGCAGCCATATTGCGCCAGAACGCCCACCACACACCAGCTTACTGGTGGAGAGGAGACAGTGATGAAGCCAATCAGTATATGAGGATGATTAGGAGGCCATGATGGACAAAGGCCACTGGGCAAATTTGGCCAGGATGCCGGGGTTAAACCCCTACTCTTTCGAAAGACATCCTGGGATTTTTAATGACCACAGAGAGTCAGGATCCGAAGGACGGTGCTCTTTGACAGTATAGTGTCCCCATCACTATACTGGGGCATTAGGACCCACACAGACCACAGGGTGAGCGCCCCCTGCTGGCCTCACTAACACCTCTTCCAGCAGCAACCTGGTTTTCTCAGGAGGTGTTTGCAATGCATTGCTACTTTTGCCTCTTTTTTTTTTTTTTTGTAGCATGCTTTGGTAACTATGCTTTTGATGCAATGCTATACTTTTGTTTTTTGTAGCTTCTGTGTAAACTTTAAAGGCTTAAAGTTGGCCCATACAAGATCTTTACATGGGATTTGGAATGCCTCAAACCTGGGGAGAAACTTGAAAGTTAAGATGCAGTTAATATGCACGTTCATAGGATTTCTTATACTGTAGTTCATTGACATGTTGTTGCTGACTGTACTCTGTTAAATATTCTGTAGGCATTCAGTTCTACCTTGCAAGTCTGTAATCATTCTTCTTGACCACAGGTCATCAATGCGTACATGATCTGCCTTGTCAAAAATTATGCAGGCAGGGCATTTATCCTGGATTCATATCAAGCTACAAATATTTGGAACAGGAAGGCCAGTTCAATGAACTGATGCCACAATGCCATGTAAGTAATTTTCATGTTCTCAGATTATTTGGTATCTTTTATTGGAACACCATATTTATACCTGTATGCTGTAGATGGATCCAGAGACATATGATAGACATAGACCTTGCTGGTGGGGTCAGTTAATGAGACTGACTACTGGACAGAAATGGTTTTTCCTTTTTTTTCACCCTTATTTGTAAACTACAAAGGCTTAAATCAAGAGTCATTAATTCATGAAGGAAAGACAGATTTTGTATTTGAACTCCCTTGGTGACAGGCCAAACCAAACTGCTTCACTGCAGATAGGTTGTAAGGTGTGGAAAAATGTATGAGGACACTTAAAATGTTGGTCTGATTGTTTTTCTTTCTTCCTACTAAAGTGATTTTATGCCCAACAAAGGTACTCTGCCAAATGGCAATGCCACACAAAAGGGATGGGACTTAATGTTGGGTATTTGTCTGCAAGGTATTTAAAATTTTAAATGTGGATTTGTGCTTTGTCAATGCTCGTTGTAGTCTGCAGAAGTGGTTCTAAATGGGGGCAGTTTGGAATTTCAACGCACAGTCTTTGTGTTCACTTGAGAAGGATGACAACTGAGCTTTAATTTGTTTAGAGATTTGACATCAGTAGCTACATCTGTCATAATGATAACTTGATTTGACCAACATTCTAAAGCATTGCTGCAGAAAACAACTGTTGATGCAAATTAACCTTAAATAACATTTATGAAAGCCATTGATAATGAAGGTATGTGGGTTGTGTATCAAAATGATTTTCAGTTTGGTGTACAGAACAACATTCAAAGCGCATGTAACTCCAATCTCTTGTGTGGTCTTGAGCCATTCGCCTATAATTAAAATGTTCATAATATGCAGATGACTTTGGGAGATGCAGAATAATAACACAAGAATATTATTGTAAACATTTAAACAAACATTTACATTTAAAAACCTTAACTTCAGTCATTCTTGTGAAACTTGCAGTCATAGAATTCCAACAGCTAATTTGGGAGAAATATGTGAAGGGCTTTTATTGTAGTTATGTAGTTTTTTATTTTCGTCTTCCTCACTTTGCTGTATTCCACCGCTACCTACTTAATGAAGTTCGTAATCGTTAATAATCGTTTATATATCTCCTTAATAATCGTTCAGGTAAAGGCAAACTAATCAGAAACATGTTACACAAACAATGATTTATTGAATTAACAAGAATCGAAACAATTGGCTATCTTACCTTATGCATTATTTACCTTATGCATACTATACATTAATTTTAACGGTCACAGCACCCCTACGTGTTGTCAGATGAAAAGACAAAGACTGCAGATACTGTATATGAAAGTTTATTTATTATGCACAGCAATGGACGAGCATTTCCTGAAAATACAAGGCAGCTGATGTTGTAAACATTAATTATGCAGAAAATACAAATGACCTTTTTTTGTTCTCAAACATATTAAATAACTAAAAGAAAGAATAAACATCTGTAGTATTACATTAATGATGATTTATTTGTATATATGTTTGTATCTCTCCTTCAAATGAGATTAGACATTTTCACCAACAATGTCAGTTTGTGCTGAACACATAAATGGAAACAGATAATATTCTTGGTCACTAATTTGGGTTGCTATAACAGAAAACCCTTGGCACTTTGTAACAGAGCAAACACAATTCATGGCAGGCCACATATGGCACAACTTTGTTTAAAATAAAATACAATAAAACTCAAAACAAACTGTAAAAATAATATTTGGTCATGTAATGCACTGGGAAAAAAGACAATCTCTTAAAATATCCTTCAAGACAATTCACAAAATCAAGTGTTACTTACAGAAAACATATTTAGGGGCAGAATAAAAGTGTTGGCACAATTAAATCCATAAGAATGAAGTAATAACAGACTGTTACTCAAATAGATTTTCATACAGAGATGTATTGCAATTTTTTCATCTGCAATACATCTCTGAGACGTCTCCTGTCAGATGTCATATAGACATCTAGAAGATAAATCCATAGAATTAAGTAATAACAGACAGTTACTCAAATAATAAATGTAAATTTAATAACTCTTAACCTATTTACCCTATTTACAAGGCATTATATTGCCTTTTTTTTGGACACCTAATAGTTATTAACACCTGATCCTGTTATCTTACTTTTTGCTATAATAAAATCTAATCTTGTCCATTGGGCCCTTCTTGCATATCTGAGAGACTTTAGCAAATGCCATATAGGTTTTGCCAATATCTGTTTTCATACATATTTTAAGGACATGTAAGAAGCTCATAGGAAAGAAGGGGTAAGCGATAGCACAGTTAGTTAATAGTTAGCACAGCTATGATCCAGCCTCTTGTTCCTGTCCCAACGCTTCCAGTAGCAGGCCCATGGGTGTCCTCTTCAATCCTATACTCTCCAACTTATTCTCTAGTTTGTTCTTAAGGCTTCTGAGTCTTATTGAAGCATGGATTAGGATCACTGCGAGGAGAAAGCATCAGGAGGGACAGTCACAGCGTGATATGGCAAGATAATACAAATACACATTGCTCATTAAGCTAACAATTAATTCAAGTGTACATACAAAGTATTAAAAGAACAAAAACAACTGAAAATGTTTCAGTGCACTAATGTGATACTAGTACTTTTTAGTGTTAAAAAAAGATGTAGGCAACAAAGAATACTAACTTAACATGGGGAAGGCAATGCCAAAGAGGAAAACAGCTACTCCTCCTAAAACGGACAGAATAAGGTAGCTGGAGCCCAAAATTGCAGCCAGGGAGAAGGATGGATGATTCCTCCGGAACCGTCGGATTACCGCCTTGTTTTCAGCAGCCCAGACAAACCCCAAAAACAGAAGCATCACAATTGTTGCCCCAAGGATCAGCTGGAGTGGTTGGAAATATCTATGGCACAATTACACACACAAACACAAAATAAATTGTTACTGTAGTATAGTTAAGATACTATTACATTTTTTATTTTAATTTTATTTTAGATAAACGTTTCGTATTTTGTGTTTTTAATAGACCTACCGGTATGTCTGTATAGTTTTTTTTTTTTTTTATGTCAGTTTTAGTTATTTTAGTACATCAAGTTAAACTAAAAGGTTGGTGAAGTGAAGAAAGTGATGAAACAATATGGGCCACTGAAAGCAAAGGGATAATTATCTTGACCTGACATGAGTAGGTTATATGAGAGCTGTTTGAAAACATGATTAGCCTGCTGATTACTGCTTTATAATTGTCTTGGTGATGCCAACAAAACAACGTCTTAATAAACCTGACAAAGCCATGACACATAATCGTTATCAGATCACTCCAAACAGAGAAGTGAATGTTGGCCTAACCCTTTTTTAATTTAGGTCACACTACAAATTGAATAATTGTGAGCATTTTTTTATTTTTATTTTTATTTTTACAAAACGCATTCAATACAGAACATAACACAAATGGGGTATACCTGGTTAAGGGTTTTAAAAGAACAGTGAATAGGTCTGAATGAACGTACACGTCACTGGTGTTTCCTTACCCGACTATAACCAAAAATGCCGCGGCGAAAGCAAAATAGTTCGACTGGTAATACAGAAGGTTGTTAATGATTCGGTTATTCCACCGATCCAAATTACGAACATCAGGCACAGAAAATCGAGCCGAACCCAGCAGAAAATCGTCCAGGGTTCTGAAAGGAGGAGGTTGAAAATCCACCATTTTGACGCCTTTGTTGACTACATTTACCAGCATGCATTGCAAACCCACGGGACTGAAAACACGCTGCGGAATAACAACACTAAATAAATCATAAATAAATCATAAATAAATATGATCATATGTGGTGTAGGTGGACTTATAACATTTCATAAAATATCATATGTCAATTATATAGTAAGGAACTTTTTTATTTTTATACTAAATATGTGGCCTTTTAACCTTTAAAACTGTGTATCTGTGTGAACCCTTTACTCTATTGGGCATTGTAGAACTGAAACTACAAAAAAAAAGAAAAAAAAAGAAGCTTTTGGCTATATCAGCTCCAAATGATAGCTTGGAGTTGATAACACATAAAACTACTTTCTGGTGTACAAAACAAGCAAAAGTTGATTAGTGCACGATGCCTGAAAAATGACACTAAATAAAAAACCTACGAGTTTCTTTTTTAGAGGATTTCTATTTTTTTTATTTTTTTTATTTAGATATATATTTAGACATTCTAAAAGACTACTTTATATCAAGGTTTAGATATTTTTGTAAGATAAGTATTAAGTTTTGCATTATGATTACAATCGAACAATAACATTTGGTTACAAAGGGAACACAATGCAAGCATTTTTGTAACTCAGTATTTGATCATTAAAAAATCTAACAAAATAAGGGATGGATAGTGATAATTCAAAACACTTTATACAGACATTTTGCAATTAATTGGTATTTTATTCAGTTTAATTCTATAAATGGTAATAAAACTTCAGAAGGGAACAGCAATTATGATCTAACAGAAAAAACATAATAAAATAACATAACAGCAAACAATCATTATCAAACTTTAGGTTAAAAAACAGGAATAAAAATGTAAGAATAATAATACATTTTATTTTAACTATATACATGGGTGGGAGACATGACATGCGATTCTACCTGTCCATGATGTCATAACCTAATAAAAATGGGTATTTGTTAAAAATATATATCTTCATGTTGTTCCTCTGACAAGATATTATTACAGCATACCATAGCTGTAGTTGGTGTATAAAGACCTCTACTTCAAATTTTTATCTAAACATCAAAATTGTCATGTGGTGTGACTGTACGGGATATGTGTGACCTTACTAATATGACAATACATATCAGCAAAGTATAAATAATTGATAGATTTACAGTTTAAGTAACAGAATTAGGCTATTTCAACAGACACAGAAAGTGTTGATGTCTGTGTATGATTTTAAAGCAAGTTCTGGCCAAATACATTTTGTCCGTAGAATGAGTGTCATATGGTGTGACACTCAGTAGTGGTCAATGTTTTGTGTCTTATGGTATGACATTATTTACATAGAAAATGAAACACTTTTATACGAATTTTACTTATTAATTCTTAAAAATCATTCCTGCCATGTGGCAATTTACATGCTAAGTATAAGCTAGCTGTTTTTAGTTAACCAAGAGATTAGCTTAACTGAACAAAACGTCATATGGTGTGACACTGTATCTATGGTGTGACTGTTTTTCTAAGTCACACCATATGATATATTTGTCACACAATATTACATACACCTTTTTTAATGATAAATAAATAACTATTCAAAACATATTCAATGAATTTAATAGTGAACATTAAATTACCTATACAATTAATGTATTTCTATAAATAAAATACAGTTTTTTTGCATTGACAAATTGTGGAGTGGTGCAGTTCATCATATAGGATGTCACTCCTTCATTGCTGTGCACTTTTTTTCTGCACAGTGGCTGATTTGTAGTTTGTACCACCAAAAGTTTCTCTGAGTTTTTATATTTTTCGTATTTCCCCTTTATTTCCTGTAGGTCATTTTTGACCGCGAAGGAGCCAAGTGTGACACTTTTTTTTACGAACCTTTAACATATCCGAATCATGTCCATGATTTTTTTGTGTGTTCACAGCTAATACAACAAAATTCACCAAGTGTTATCCCATTCCGATGAAGCAAAAAAATTCAAAATTTCAAAACGTAAAATTGTTCGCTCATAAAGCCAGGAACGCGCGCTTCTGAAAGGCTAATGTTGTGTGTGAGACAAAAAGAGAAAACAAGTCCTACTTGTCCATATAATGGCAGTGAATCAACCAGCATCAAGCTGTGGCGGCTGTACCAATCAGACACAATTATCCATTATATTTAATAAATAGTCCAGCAAACCCCCTAACCAGATGACAGATAAAAAAAAATATATAAAAAAAAAAAGAGCTTTTTGACAGCCAACACCATGGATTTGGTGCACACAGGGATAAAAAAGTACCCCATGTGTAAAATGAAATACTCTGCTGTATCTTTAATGCTGTGGGCCTAATTTTCTGCTGCAGGTCCTGGACACCTTGTTCAGATACATGGCATCATGGATTCGATCAAATACCAACAGATAAAAAATCAAAACCTGACAACCTCTGCTAGAAATCTTATAACGGGCCATGTTTGGATCTTCCAACAGGACAGTAATCCAAAAACAAACATCAAAATCAAAACAAAAATGGACCTGAACCCTATAGAAAATGAGAGGGCTGAACTGAAGAGAAGTAGCGCCAGCATGGATCTGGGAATCTGAAGGATCTGGAGAGATTCTGTATGGAGGAATGGTCTCTGATCTCTTGTCAGGTGTTCTCCAAACTCATCTTGCATTAAAGGAGAAGACTCAGAGCTGTTATCTTGGAAAAAGGAGGTTGGAAAAAGTATTTAATAAAAGGGGGCAAATAATTGTTCCCGATGTGTTTTGGAGAAAAACATATATTTCATAATGTGATTTCCCCCCACTTTCAGTTCTTTTACTTCAATAAAAAAAAAAAAGTAATATCAAAAGGGTAAACAATGCAGATTTATTTTTTATAGCCATCTTTGATCATATTTACCAAGGGGGCAAATAATTCTGACCAGCGCTGTACATATATATGGGGACAATTAGGAGGTCATGAATGATGGACCAATGGGCAAATTTTAGGGGTTACACCCCTACTCTTTTTCCACAGGACATCCTGGGATTTTTAACTAGAGTCAGGATAATAATAATAATAATATGTTTATTTTTTATAGCGCCTTAAGGATCCGAACGTCTCACCCGAAGGATGGTGCTTGTTACAGTATAGTGTCCCCATCACTATACTGGGTGTTAAGACCCACACAGACCACAGGGTGAGCGCCCCCTGCTGGCCTCACTAACACCAAGCAGCAGCAACCTAGTTTTTCCCAGGAGATCTCCCATCCAGGTACTGGCCAGGCTCAACCCTGCTTAGATTCAGTGGGCAACCAGTCTTGGGCTACAGGGTGATTTGGTTGCTGGCAATACAGATTTGTGATAGATGATAGATTTTATTTAAGTGATAGAATGTTTTTGGGTAACTATTCCTTAAATTTTCAAGACTTGAGACCTGAATCTTTCTAATAATACATGTGTATATATATATTTATTTAAAAAAAAAAATGTTTACAACCATGGAGAGGGCTGTCATGAACCTAATTTTTCTATTCTTTGAAATAATTTATTTAAAGGGATCATGTCACACTTTTATAATCCAACTAAGATCCACTTATAAAGTTTGTCAAGATTTTTATTGAGCTGAATGATGACTGCACTGTTTTCTGCAGAGCTGCTTCACAGCTGAATGGAACTCATTACATAATTGATGAACTTTACACATTTACTGAACTGAATCAACTATGAATCCGACTAAATTTGGCCTTGTTATATACTTTTTTTAACTTGAGCCTTAAATGAAAGTCTGGAATCAATTACAACTCCAAGGTACTTCAGATATTCAGATACAACTAGTTGCCTTTCCCCTGATTCAACCACATCTGGTACTACACTTGAGCTATTTGTTTTGGTGAAAAAAAACATGCACACTGTTTTAGAGATATTTAACTGTAAACAGCATTGTTCTAGCCAAGCTGTGACATTAACCAGGGATTTTGTCGGTTCATTTCCGACTTGTGACACACTGCTCACGTGCATAATAACGGTGTCATCCGCATACATTTGGATGTTAGTGTCGGGACAAATGGATAGAAGATCATTGATACAGTATACAACGTAAGCAAGGGACCCATAATAGATCCTTGGGGAACACCTGTGTTAAGGGGGCTGATTTATAATTCTGAACTCGGACATACTGCGTGTGACCGGACAAATATAATTTTATCCACCTCAAAGTCTATGCAGAAAAAGTAAAACCTAATAATTTAGACATAAGAATTCTGTGGTTACAGTGTCAAAAGCTTTCGTGAGGTCAAGAAACAGTGCCGCGACAACCCCACCTTTGTCTAAGAGAGACTGAACATTTTCAGTGAAATAACAATTTGTCATCTCAGTTGAACAGTTTGCTCTGAAGCCAAACTGCACTGGATGCATAGCAAATGAACTAGTATTCAGATAATCATTGATTTGCACAGCCAGCCATTTCTCAGCAACCTTTGAGACTACAGGTAAAATACTAATAGGTCTATAATACACTCACCTAAAGGATTATTAGGAACACCATACTAATTCTGTGTTTGACCCCCTTTCGCCTTCAGAACTGCCTTAATTCTACGTGGCATTGATTCAACAAGGTGCTGAAAGCATTCTTTAGAAATGTTGGCCCATATTGATAGGATAGCATCTTGCAGTTGATGGAGATTTGTGGGATGCACATCCAGGGCACGAAGCTCCCATTCCACCACATCCCAAAGATGCTCTATTGGGTGTAGATCTGGTGACTGTGGGGGCCATTTTAGTACAGTGAACTCATTGTCATGTTCAAGAAACCAATTTGAAATGATTCAAGCTTTGTGACATGGTGCATTATCCTGCTGGAAGTAGCCATCAGAGGATGGGTACATGGTGGTCATAAAGGGATGGACATGGTCAGAAACAATGCTCAGGTAGGCCGTGGCATTTAAACGATGCCCAATTGGCACTAAGGGGCCTAAAGTGTGCCAAGAAAACATCCCCCACACCATTACACCACCACCACCAGCCTGCACAGTGGTAACAAGGCATGATGGATCCATGTTCTCATTCTGTTTACGCCAAATTCTGACTCTACCATCTGAATGTCTCAACAGAAATCGAAACTCATAAGACCAGGCAACATTTTTCCAGTCTTCAAGTGTCCGATTTTGGTGAGCTCGTGCAAATTGTAGCCTCTTTTTCCTATTTGTAGTGGAGATGAGTGGTACCCGGTGGGGTCTTCTGCTGTTGTAGCCCATCCGCCTCAAGGTTGTGCGTGTTGTGGCTTCACAAATGCTTTGCTGCATACCTCGGTTGTAACGAGTGGTTTTTTCAGTCAAAGTTGCTCTTCTATCAGCTTGAATCAGTCGGCCCATTCTCCTCTGACCTCTAGCATCAACAAGGCATTTTCGCCCACAGGACTGCCGCATACTGGATTTCCCTTTTCACACCATTCTTTGTAAACCCTAGAAATGGTTGTGCGTGAAAATCCCAGTAACTGAGCAGATTGTGAAATACTCAGACCGGCCCGTCTGGCACCAACAACCATGCCACGCTCAAAATTGCTTAAATCACCTTTCTTTCCCATTCTGACATTCAGTTTGGAGTTCAGGAGATTGTCTTGACCAGGACCACACCCCTAAATGCATTGAAGCAACTGCCATGTGATTGGTTGATTAGATAATTGCATTAATGAGAAATTGAACAGGTGTTCCTAATAATCCTTTAGGTGAGTGTAGGTCACTTCCACCTCCACTTTTAGATATAGGCACTACAGGAGATGACTTCCAAGCACATGGGAACGTCCCCTGAGAAATTAAAAGGTTGACAATTTTGGTGACAGGATTATAGTGATAGACTAATAATAGTGACTCACTGAGCTTTTTAAGCATTACTATATCCATACAAAATATATGCTTTTGCTCTGGGTGGTTTAAGAGATGTAATTGTTCTTAAAATGTCTAATTCAGTGACTGCCTTTAAAATAAAGGCTTGTTCCACTGTATTAGCTAGAGATACGTGTACTAAGGGGAAAAAACATTGTTTTTGTGAAGTTGTGACTACAGAATCAATAAAATAACGATTAAGTGCTTCGGTGTCACGATTAATGTCTGTGTTCCCCTGTCTCATTCTATGTTTAGCAGTTCCCCGTTATGTTGATTAGTCTTCCCAGGTGTTTTCCATTAGCCACGCCCCCTTGTTATCTTGTTTAGCTTGTCTGTCTGTGTATTTAAGCCCTGTGTCTTGTTTCAGTCTTTGTGAGTTCTTAATGTTGTATGTTGGCTGTTCCTGTATCACTCTCTGAGTTTATTATCTTTTGAGTTTGTTTAATAAAACCTGCTGCAATTGGATCCTGCTTCTGCATCTGCTTCAGCTGTCATTGTAACAGAAGAACTCACCATTTATGGATCCAGCAGTACGCATCCTTCAAGATGTTTTGGGATCGGCTCACGGCGATAGTGAAGGAAAGCCACGATCTGTTTGAGTTTACTGAGAAATTTTGTGAGCTAGCTACAAACTGTGATCTGAGTGATGAAACTTTAAAAACAGGTTATATAATCGGAGCCGGATGCGTCGATCCTCGACCACTCCCCGATCTCTTGGGGCTGGACTGGAGAGAAGCAGTTGCCATCTGCTGGGAGAGTTTTACTCCCAAGTATGCTCTACATTCACCCAGCCCAGCCAAACCTGCTCACACTGTCAGCCCAGGCAAACCCACATTACCACTCCCTGCTGAGCACCGTATCCGTTTCGGACCAGAGGCTGAGATCACATGGCCCAGAGCACGCAAACTTATTTCAAACAGTGCTGATCTGGTGTCTAAAGTGTTTGACCCCGCTTGGATAGCCGTCCGGGGAGCTCGCAGGTCTGCTCCACGTTCCACCAAAACCACCGAACCAGTCATTTGCCCAGTCGAGCCTGCACTTCACATCAGTCCTGCCGAGCCAGAGCTTCACGTCAGTCCTGCCGAGCCAGAGCTTCACGTCAGTCCTGCCGAGCCAGAGCTTCACGTCAGTCCTGCCGAGCCAGAGCTTCACGTCAGTCCTGCCGAGCCAGAGCTTCACGTCAGTCCTGCCGAGCCAGAGCTTCACGTCAGTCCTGCCGAGCCAGAGCTTCACGTCAGTCCTGCCGAGCCAGAGCTTCACGTCAGTCCTGCCGAGCCAGAGCTTCACGTCAGTCCTGCCGAGCCAGAGCTTCACATCACGCCCGCCGAGCCAGTGTCTCTGGACAAGATGGCTGTCGACGCCGAGCCAGAGTCTGTGATGGTCCTGCCCAGCTCAGAGCCCTCTTCGCCGCTGGTCCTGCCCAGCTCAGAGCCCTCTTCGCCGCTGGTCCTGCCCAGCTCAAATCCCTCTTCATCGCTGGTCCTGCCCAGCTCAAAGCCCTCTTCATCACTGGTCCTGTCCAGTCCTGACCTGCCCTCGTCGCTGGCCTCGTCCAGCCCTGACCCGCCTTGGCCGCCCGAAGGGTCTTCTCCGCCGTGGTCACCCGACAGGTCTTCTCCGCCTTGGCCACCCGAAGGGTCCTCTCCGCCGTGGCCACCCGAAGGGTCCTCTCCGTCGTGGCCACCCGAAGGGCCCTCACCGCCATGGACACCCGAAGGGTCTTCTCCGCCTTGGCCACCCGAAGGGTCCTCTCCGCCGTGGTCACCAGCTCAGCCTGCTTCACCATGGCCACCTCCTCAGCCTGCTTCACCATGGCCACCTCCTCAGCCTGCTTCACCATGGCCACCTCCTCAGCCTGCTTCACCATGGCCACCTCCTCAGCCTGCTTCACCATGGCCACCTCCTCAGCCTGCTTCACCATGGCCACCTCCTCAGCCTGCTTCACCATGGCCACCTCCTCAGCCTGCTTCACCATGGCCACCTCCTCAGCCTGCTTCACCATGGCCGCCTGAAGGGTCGTCTCCGCCCTGGCCGCCAGATGGCCTGTCGTCTCCGTCGTCTCCGCCCTGGCCGCCTGAATGGTCATCTTCGCCTGCACTGCCTGCTCCGCCCTGGTCGCCTGCACTGCCTGATCCGCCCTGGTCGCCTGCACAGCCTGATCCGCTCTGGTCGCCTGCACAGCCTGATCCGCTCTGGTCGCCTGCACAGCCTGATCCGCTCTGGTCGCCTGCACAGCCTGATCCGCTCTGGTCGCCTGCACAGCCTGATCCGCCTTGGCCTCCCGTCTTGCCGCAGTCTCCAGGTCCTCTTCCACTCCACGGGCCTGGCCCTCCATCCCACCCCCGGGTCCGCCTCCGCTCCACCACCCTCCTGAACTATTGTTTTGTTTTGATGGGCGTCGGGAGCCGCCCATAGAGGGGGGGCTATGTCACGATTAATGTCTGTGTTCCCCTGTCTCATTCTATGTTTAGCAGTTCCCCGTTATGTTGATTAGTCTTCCCAGGTGTTTTCCATTAGCCACGCCCCCTTGTTATCTTGTTTAGCTTGTCTGTCTGTGTATTTAAGCCCTGTGTCTTGTTTCAGTCTTTGTGAGTTCTTAATGTTGTATGTTGGCTGTTCCTGTATCTCTCTCTGAGTTTATTATCTTTTGAGTTTGTTTAATAAAACCTGCTGCAATTGGATCCTGCTTCTGCATCTGCTTCAGCTGTCATTGTAACATTCGGCTACTTCAGCTGGATTATTAGTCAGCTTCCCATTTCCTATCAATTCAAGTGATGTCCTAATCTCCTTTTAATTTATTCAACTGGTTCCAGGTTATTTTGGAATTAACTCTTGCCTGTTAAATTATCCCTATGCCTTAGCTTTTCTGAGTGCCATTACTACCTTGTTCCTTAACATAACAAAATGTTGGCTATCATGACTTAACTTTGATTTGTTAGTTTTTAAAGCAAGATCCCATTCTTTCATCAGTTTTAAAATATCTGAATTTATCCAGGGGACAGTATGTTTTTTATTTTTATGACTAAATTTGCGACTAAAATCTTTAATAGTGTGCTCTAATACTTTGGAGAATATTAGTCTGTCTTCCTCCTGATCTTTTCTTATCAATACATCACCCCATTTAATATGATGAACCGCACTTCTGAAGTCATCTAGTTTATGTTTTGGGATGCCATGAGAATCATATTTCATTAATCAATCACACTGTTTTAGTAATTGTTTCAAATTTTCATAAAAACTACTATTTGAAGAGGGAGGACTATAAATTACAATTAATACAAAGGACATTTGTGGTGATAGAATAAGATTCAGGCCAATACATTCCAAATCCATACAATTTGACCAAGCGATTTCATTACACTGGATACCAGTTTTCACATAGATCATAACTCGGTGGAGTTAGATCCCTATCATCTATGATCCCCCTTAGAGCCAACTCTATCTTTCTTATACAGTTTAAAAGCAGGCACTTCTAATGCTGCTGACGGGGAGTATACATGAAGCCATGTCTCAGATAAACAAAGAACATCTAAATTAGAGTCCAGTAAAAGATGATGAATTTATTTTCAAATGATCACCTAAGAGACCCTTTGGCTTAACGTTAGGGTCCCAAATTGTTCATGATTTGAGCTCTCTGGTGTTGCGGCTAGAGTTCCCTGTTGAGTTGAGGTTGGATTTTGGGCTTCGGGTCACGTCACGGGCTGAAGAACTCCACCAAGGACAGCAACTTGACGGCTGAGGGAACTGGATCAGGTTCTGGGTCCAGATCTGCTGAAGGGACGAAAGACTCCACAACATTCACAGCACTACTGTGACAACCGCAGCCGAAATGTTGTTTCATAGCCTTCCACACACTCATGAGGAAAGAACAAATTCCTTTCCTCTTCCTACATTCTGTAGGTTTTTCTGAAATCAAACAATTGAAAAGACATCTATTAGAAACATCTCTGACCTCAAATTAAACAATGACATAATGACACTTATATTTTACTGTTCAATTATTATCTGTAATGTTACAAATCCAAGTAATGCAAATATGTTATACGACGGCCCTGCTTCTGCTTAATGCCTGCATAAATGTTCCAAAGTCTTATTTCACAATATTAAGCATTGACATCCAGTTTTTTTCAATGTTTTAAACATGTTTTTTTCTCGGTTATACAAATGTAAAGGGAACATTCTGTTTTATAATTTTGTAAACATTATGACACTGTTACTTTTGAATGTTCTGAAAAATATGTTAGACAAACGTCCAACTAAAATATTTTGGAAATAATTTCGGAAAGAAAATTTCAGCTAGATTTTGCTGAGCAATGGTAAATATGACTAGACCATAACCTGTTAAAAGCTTGAAGCAGTCTTATGCATAAAATCTGTATCCGTACACTTTACACCCCCCAGCCTCATTTCAATCTCACCTGTTGAGTTCTTTTTCGCAGGAGGAGCCTCCACGGCACCCTGAGGTGTTGGGCCAGTCGAGGTCACTGTTGGCTCCACAGGAACTTGACCTGGCAGCTGAGGGCACATCATCTCTTGGAGGCTGTCGGACCTCCCTCTGCTGCAGAGGCTCAACTCTCCACACGACCGCCTGGACGGACATCCATCATCTAGGCTCTGCTGGCTGCCGCTCTGCCTCTTCATCTTCCTGTAAGCCTGACCTGTGAACACAGAGACAGAAAACTCATAAGACAGAGGAGCTAAATCATCAGAACTGAGACTACAAACCTCCAAACCAGCCGTCTGAGTGGAAGCAGCTCTCCTGGATCTGGAGCGCCCTGAGTCTGGAATATTTCAGACATCACATAGTTAGTTATGTTTTAATAATCAGGGATGCAAACACATGTATGGTCAAAAAAGAGAGAGGTAATCGAAGCCCTCGCCCCGCGGCAAAATATCCAGATACATACATTGCCACCAACCCCTGCCATCCTCGGCCCACCCCTATAGGCACATAAAGTAAAATGAAATTCTGAAAATCAAAACACACCGACACTAATTTGGAATACTCAATTTCATTTTTATTCTAAATCAAACTCTTACTGAACAATCTAGCACTTATTCTTGCTTTACTCCTTCCTCTTCTTCCTGGCCACCTCCTGCAACGTATCCAGGGCTTTCCGTCTGGCTGCATTAATTTTCTTAACATGTTTGAGACGTGTCTGCCTCTCTTTGACCAGAGCAGTGGTCTTGGCCTTCTCGGCACATTCAGAAGTAGCACTGCAGCCATACTCTGCCTGCCTCTTCTGCTTTGCCTCCATCCTCTTCTCTCTGTCGGTCTTGTCCCTTCTCCCTGCATTCCTAATGTTTTGGCAGAGAGTTTTATCAACTGGCCCCATGTTGATGTCATCTCTTCTGAACATGCTAATGCCAGTCTTGCCCCTAGACCTCAGCACATATTTCACCGTCTGCACCGCATCAAATGTGGAGATCTTCATGTTAGCTCTTTTAGCATCAATCACATCTCCCATGAGGCTAAAGGAGGACTCTTCCAGTGGCCCATGGAAGATGGAGAGGGCACCTCTGATAACCTGGCTAAGAGCTGGATACTTCCCCAAACTCATGACATGGGCCCACCACTTCACAATGTCATCTTCGTACTTGGCCAGGTTGGGGTCCACATTGTACCTTATGATTTCCTGGGTGATGTCACTCTCTAGGGGCACTACATGTTTCATGAACCCAGCCAACTCCTTCAGCTGAGTAACAGCCTGGGAATGGCCCCTCACCATAGGATCAATGGAAGACAAGGCCTGTAGGGTCGTTTTTTTTGTTGCATATACTTGCCACAAGCTGTGTATGCCTTAGTCACCTTCCCAACAAAATCCATGATTATCTGCAACATACAAAAAAAATTATATTTATCCTGAATTCACACTCTGGTTTCATGGCTGCAGCACAATGGCAAGTTTCTCAATAATGAGAAATAATCAGCATTCTTAAACAGAGACCCTCGTTTGTTCCAAAATAATAATAAAAAATACAAATTAACGTGATCGACGAATTTCTTAATGATCAATTATCGATCGTCGATTAATCAGGCCCATCCCTACTAACCATCATAAAATCAGATAATGTTTGATCATATACTTCACTGTTTATGTAACATTTAATGTGGCATCATGCAGGACTGTAAAATCAGAATAGAAAAATTTCCAAATTTTTACTATTGTACATTTTAAATGTACAAGATGTTAAACACTCTTACCAATCTACATATAACAAATCAGTCAATCAAATGGAAATAGTAATTACAATACATGTCCCAAATGCTGTATTTTCATGATTACGCTGTTGCATTTTTTTAACCAGTGGTGGCAGCATGACCTAAGGGATACTGCTGTTCTGAACCGCTAATGATAAAATGGAAAGAAAATTAAAAGAAGTAGTAAACTTTATTTAAAATACTAACCGGATGCTTTGGATGGGCTGCAGTCAGGTCTTCTGCGACTTTCCCAACGTAAAACTGTGAGTGAAGTGTGTTATTGGCCAAGTCCAATTCTAGCAATTTGTTTGGCGACATCTTCAGATGCTCTGGCTTGATGAAGCAGGCAAGAAAGTTGATGAACACTTCAAGTTGCTTGTCATGAAGCTTGCGAACCAAGGTTTTACTTCCCTTCAATGAACATAAAAATCGCATTTTTAGAACTGACTGAAATTGCTGCTGTTTTTCAATAGAGATCAGAATCATCTTACTTCTATGTTAAGTTGCAGTTGTACACAGAGAAAAATACTCACTTGAAAGACCATCACATATTCGTTCAAAATTGGGAGGACACCGTACACGCTAAGATTAAGGTCCACTTTTTGGTTTTCCACCCAAATCTTCTTTACAATTCGGGCCTTCCTTTTCTTCCCCAAATCAGTCATTCCTTCAAAAACCAAAAACCAAAAAAATATTATTATAATAATCAATGATCAATGTCAGTGGTCAATTACAAATTATTACTATAGTTACTCAAATTCAAAGGTTTATTTCACATGCAAGGAATCAAATATGTGATCACTTAGCTGGAAAAATTGGAGGATCAAATGGGTAACCTCGCACAAGTTTCTGCACATTAATTTAGTCCATCATCTATACAAATTTAGTCCATCATCATACTATAACGTTGTTAAACAAATGAAAAACTAGAGCACTCACCTCCTCTTTCACCCATGTGAGCCATGAACGTCCTCTTCCAACCTGCAATAGAAACAATGCAAAATACGATACAAAAATATATATAAAATACAACCCTCCTCAGAAATACTCCCAAAAGAAAATAAATAATATCCGTAATATCTGAAGGTATGATTGAAGAGGAGTTCTGCTGTTTCCATCGCTGTGGGGAGTCCTTTGAGGGGGAGAAGAATCGGTCAATGATTGCAAGATGCATGTTACCATCTGAAGGCGGGAGGTCCAGCATGAAGTCCACTCCTAGGTGTGACCATGGTCGGTTGGGAACGGGCAGCAGATGGAGTTTGCCAGTTGGTAAGTGGTGGGGACTCTTTGAAATGGTGCAGTCCTCAAATCCTTGTACGAACCATCTCACGTCTCTAGCCATAAAGGGCCACCAGGAGCAATCTTTTAGCAGTGTCGCAAATTAGCTCAAAATAAATATTAATAATCAATCATAACTTGTAATAATTAATTAATTATATTTGGATCAGTTAATAGAATTAATTTAATATAGTAAAATTAATATTACAATCAATCAACCTGTTCGACCCGTGAACACTCAGTGTTATTGTTTATTAATTCTAAGAAATGTTAATTTCCGGGGAGGGAAATGTCTTTCTTACTGTATAGTACTACTGAGAGCCTGTAGTCAAAATCTAAATCGTGAAATAAACTTTGTTGCAAGCAGAGAATCAGAACCAAATACGTATTGTGCACAAGTTTTATTAACTTAATCACAAACATAACTAATCTAAACATACACATTCACACAATCACACATACATGGGTAAAATAGAAAGTGACAGGATGAAACAATAAACAGGGAATGAAAGCTATGGAAAAGATTCATCTAACTATGAAAAGAACCATCATCTTATTATTTTCAGAGCACCTCATTAAATGTATACTTGAATGGCCTTTACAGTGAAAGCATTTCCTGAAGTTCCTGAAGAAGGATTTTGATGGTTCCATTCCTCCATTGTGGCCTGCCGGCCCTGGGCCAGAGAAGCCACATATCAACACGAAGAAGCAGTAGAAGAAACCAGAAGATGAAGAGAGAGGGTCACTGTGAATTTGTCTCTAATAAAGCCTAATAAAGTCCCACCTCTCCGGGTTTGCTTGACCAATGAGAAGGGTGGAATTTCCAAGCGGGAAAATCTTTGGATCTTAGTTTCAAGCGTGCTCATTTGCATGTGCAGCTGGATTGGTTGCTGATGAAGAAACTATGAAAGATTTTTGTAATACTAATATGTTGCGCAGCTATCGACATATCATATACACGGTCATTTCGATCTTCAAAGTACCAATTTATAGAGACCAAACATGGTATAGGGTGAGGTTACATTGACCGTTGGTTCGATCATAAAATACACAGTATCAAAAAAATAATAATGTAGAATTAAAAGACACTACTCAAGACAGTAAATCATTCACACAATGTTCTGGGATGCATGTTCATTTATAGATCAGTTTGTCTATAAATTAATGCAGCAAAGTCTGTTTTAAGGTCTGTTTCTGTCTTTCCTATGGCCTCTGCCTTGACCACATGACCACATTTTTAACAGCAATAAAACCATCTTATCTGATGGTAGTCATGGTTCTTGAATGTCTCTTTGAGTAGGTGGAAGGCTTCGGTGGCAGATGGTGACCAGGACAGAGACCTGGGCTTGTTTTTCGACAGACTGGTGAGAGGGCTAGTGATGGAGCTATAACTACGTCTGTAGAAGTTGGCGAAGCCGAGGAAACATTGGAGTTCCTTGATGGTAGTTGGTGTGGGTCAGTTCTTGATGGCCTCCACCTTCTGGATACCTTGGTCGCTGAGGTTGCAACCAAGGAACTGCACTGAGGGTTGATGGAAAGAGCACTTCTCTGCTTTGAAGAATAGGTGGAACTCTCTCAGGCGTTTCAGGACCACTGCAACGTGGTGGCAATGTTCGGTCATGCTCCGGGAGTAAACGAGGATGATTTTTTTGGACTTTGTGCATACAAGATATAGGTATATTAATCATAATGTGTCACAGCCAACAAATATTTAAGATCATATCCACTAAATGATTAAAGGATTAAAATTCTTGTAAGCCTGGTATAAAGCTGAAGTTTGGAAAAGACCTGGCATAAACATAAATACAATTGTTAAGGCTTTAATAAAAGATTTAGAGAAAACAGGATTTTAAATACTATCATGCACAGTTTCAATTTTTTTTGCAAAAAATTTTAACTGCTTATTAGAAAAAGTTAAAATTAGCTTATTATAGTGCCACATCGGTGATTCAAGACTTAATTGGCATATCTTTGCAGTGCTTTGATAAATCAAAATGATTTTTTGTCCTAAAGGGTCTTGATGATACGTGTGCCAATAAGATGATTAAGGATGATAATTGTGTGTGCCAAGTGCCAGGAGTTTTGAACCAGGAATTATAAAAAGTATTTTTTTCAGAAAATTATAAATGGTGAAAAAACACCAATCAAAATCAGACATATAGATTCTTGCAGGGCTTGACTTAAGGATTCAGAGGAAAATGGGATTGATTCCAGTCAAACCATTACACCAAGTTTGGAGTCTCTCTATGAATTATGATCTCAGACATCCAAACACTTTTAGGGCAGAAAAAGAATATTTTTGACAAAACAGTAAAAAAGCACCATTATAATAGCATCTCTAAAACAATACAGGCCAATACATAAACCATTAAATTCTTTATTGAGACAGGTTACTTATACATTCTCTTATTCTTGTCTCTAAAGTGCTCCAAAAAATAAATAATCCATCAAAAAACTACAAAACATTCCTCAAATATTGTAACAGAGAGTGTAGGAAAAATACCAGTACCAAACTGGCGAGATTAAATTACTTTAATTTAATTTGGTAGAGCAGTGTCTCTTTTGACTGCACGTTATGTATTGGAGATTAATTAATTTCAGTTTATTAGTAAATAATGCAGGAGAGGCTATGTAACTCTAATGGGAAGATATCCAAAGTCTTTGAAAGATCAAAATTGTAACAACTTTAGAAGATCTAAAGCAAAAACTCAAAGAGATTTCTGGTGTATAAAGAGTCCAGGTCATGTATTTCATTCCAGGGCAGGTCATAGATTAAGATAAATGTAATATAAAAATGCACTGGAGCTTAACTTTCATAGGAATCATTATTCATGTCTCAGCAATTAATTACTGTACATATCCAGAATATCTCCAACTGGTCTAGTTAGTCCGGCAAAATGTAAAGTGCTGTAACGGAGAGTCTTTTTCTAGCACACATTCATACAGTATATTTGTCTTAAGAAGTGTTCAAACAAGCCTGAATGAACTTGACAAAAATCTTTGGGTGACAATTTTCCCTTACAAATACAAGTGTACATTACAATTTAAACATAATACAAATTACATGCTGCTTTCCCCTGAGTGGCCATCTAATAATGGTGCAGGGTTGACGTATTTTTTAGGACAACCTGGAAGTTAGCATCATCCTCAAAAACCCAACATGATTTCTCCAATTGAATTATTGCAGAAAATAAGGTCTGTGACAAACAAAAGCTTATGATTCTTACACGTTGGGTTCATCATGATAATATCCACGAACAACTTTTATGAATTTTGAAGCGTAAATACAATCGGCAGAAGTCAAAAGCAAAACGTATAATAGAACTACACCACGGTCGCATTACTTCAACATCACCATAAGCTTCTGACAACTCTTTCTGTCTTTGGTTAAAAACATTTTCCCTGAAAGTTCGAGTTATAATAGTTTGTAAGAGCGTGATTATAAACGCAACAAGGCTGTGGAAGTGGACTAGTGAGTGATAAGTTTACCTCTTCGGCTGATGACGTTTAATGTCCCTGACAACCTCTGTAGTCCCATTTAGCCACTTGTTAGAAACCGCATGTTACAAGACAAGTAAAAGTTTAAAAGAGAAATCACAAGAGGATATTACTGATATATTTTATATCGTAGAATAAAAGGGCTTTTACATCTTGAGTTTGTTCACACCCCAGACCTTATTTCAAGCATTTAACCAAAACCATTGACTTTAGGACGATGGAACCAGTGCTACAATGTTAACTCGTTTCCAGGTATTGGCCTACAAAAATACACCATCCCAGCAATACTCTATAGAGGATAAAGAGGATTCAGGAGTATCCCCTGTCTCTGGAGGGTACCGTAAACTATGATGATCCTCTCTTATTCACAGTCTATAATATTACAGTCTCCACTGCAAAACAGTGGTTTTACTGATACTGTCCATAACCACGTGTCTCTTGGCCTTCTTTCGGAGGAAGCTGACTCGGGTCCTCCACAAAGGGACTCGCTGTTGATGAAGAGAAGATGCAGATAGTGAACACCTCTGAAGCAGCTTCACCAAAACTAAGTGCAGAACAAAACTAAAGGTATAAAAATCTCATAATCTATTACAAATGATTTATGTAATATCACAGGGTTTTAAAGTATGTAGCACCGCACCTGACACGCAGGTAAAGAAAACAAGATATCGTGGCCATGAATTCAGAATTCGTTCTCTCGTTTTAGTTCTCCCCATTTTATTTGAGTAAAATTGTTACATTGCCATGGATTAGTACAATCTTGGCATGATTTACACAAATGAATAAAACAAGGCAACGAATTAAAATGTCATCGAAATGAATTCTTAATCCACGGCCACCATATCATATCTATATTTTCTTGCGTGGGTATGAAAGAAAACCTTTACTTTCGTACTGGTCTTTTTTTTAAAAGAAATGTTTCTTAAAGAAAAAATTTTTTTAAAGAATTTTTTTTTCTTTTCTTTCCGTATGAAAGGAATAGTTTGTGCATGAATAAAAATATCTAAGTGGTTTAAAACTTAATGATTTTCCTTTTTGCAAAGAAAGGAATGTGTTTTAGATATACTTTGTCTACCAAAATAAAAAATACAAATCACAATTTGGAAATTTGGAACAACATGACAAAATTTGTATTGTTGTGTAAATAATTCCTAAATTGAATCAACTCTCTGAATCACCCAGACCTACACTTTTGAAAATAAAGGTTCGAAAAGGAGCTTTTTTTAAAAGCGATACAATAGAAGAACCATTTCGAGAACCCCAATTAACTTTTTTTTTTTTAAGGCCCCCATTCTGCTATTTGTAACGTTCATTTTGTTTTAGAGGTCTCCTACAAAAGGTTTACATGCATCCAAAAACTTTTGGATGCATGTAAAATATTCAGTCTCTCTTCTTTCAGTCTCGCTGTGGCGTGTGTCGGAAACGAAACGCCTACCATATCTGAATTTCAGCTCTGGAGGTTTGCTCAGCACTTGATACACAGTGTCGGTTTGTCCTTATCAATTCAAACGTGAGTCCTCATAATTTTGAAATGCATGCAAAGTGCTGAAAACAGTGTCTTCTCAACATGTTGACAACACAAACCAAACTCTTCCAGGACAGTGTTTGAGGGCGGTGCAAAGTAGACGTTGTTCACGGCCAGCCAAAGAAGACCATAGGCTGGCATTATGCAAATGTGTTACATTGTTGCGTAGGTATGTAACAGGAAGTGAGACCTGTCTTATTGATGACTCATTTCAGCATTTCATTTTTCCTTAAAAAAAACCTCTTCATGCCTTAAAATAGCTTGAATGTAACTCTACACCCTTGCCTCATTTAGTATACGCGGCTCTATGAATATGCAAATTAGCCCCACCTCCACTCACTCACACCAGCTCAAAGATCCACTCGTTGACATGATTGGTTTCAAGTTAGTTTGTGACGTCAGAAACACCAGTGATTCTCAACCCGTGATTTTGAGACTGTCTTTAGTTCACTGCAGTTTTAAGGAGAAAATACTCAGCAATGCTGTTGACTTGAATTTGCACATGGTTTGTCTTAAAGCATATTAAAAACACCACATAGACATATAAACTACATTAAAAGTTAGTTTTTTTTACCACAGGGGGGCTTTAAAAAACAAATTAAAAGAACAATTTATTTTCTTAGCGAGAAGAATGTTTCAATAATCTGAATAACTTTTACAACTGTAAAGAACCTTTTGTGCAATGGAAATATTCCATGGATGTTAAAGGTTCATCATGAAGCCATCAATGTAAATAAGGAGCCTTTAATTTTAAGAGTGTATTGTGTAACTCACGATTCTGAAACTGCTGTGCTGTATATCTAGTAAGAAGTATCCCAAAGCCCTCGATTAGTGCAAGCAGAATTCCCCCCATCATTGCAGAACCCACCATGGCTAGTGGACCACCTGAAATACAAACATTGCAAACACATTTTCAGGACTAAATTGCAAGGTAATTGCAAGACTAAAGATTTATGCAACATGTATGCTATTATAGAACAGTCCAGATCATCATAAGATTATTTCCAGTAGGTCATTATACCTCAAATGTCAAAGACTGGAATACACTACACAACTTTAGCTCAGATTTTTGGCCCGACTTGCAGTATGGACGAGTCAACACTAGCTGCCTAAATTTAGAGCCATGCCTGCAGACTTTGGGCAGTCGGAGTTGACAGATGTTGTGTAGAAATCGTGCAGTGCTTGATTTTTAAAGCACAGATTTTTTTGCTTCAGACTCTGATTTCATCCAGTCTGAGGATATCAAACTTATTTTATATTTTGTGCCGATTTTAGAACACATAGGGCTAGATTTACTAAACAGGACAAATTAGCGCAAGAGCGCAATTCCCAAAAATCGCTGATGGGAGTGGAAAGTTCTGCAGCTGATCTACTGGTGACGCACAAATTAAAGAACACAGACGTAGCTGGATCATTTCCATAATGACCAACGCAATCTACCAAGAGCAGCGCAATTTAGCATCTGGTTTAAGATAATAAATAATACCGCAAATACCAGTAAATTGACTAGTAAATCACCTTGCATGATCCATTTAAATACTCTCCTCCCATAAATCCGTTTTTTAATGCCAAAAGAGGGTTTGCGCTGGCACAAGCTGTTGGTAAATCTGGCCCCTATGGACTACTTGCACAACTACTTCCGCGTTCTACTAAGTACATATCGGGAGTTTCCGTTCAGTGCACATACCGCACATAGATTATCACTACGTTTTATGGCTGCCAATTGCTTAAATCAATGAATAATGATCTCTGTATTAATTATCTTGAGCCTGCTGAAATGTTCCTTTAAAAATATTTTCTTTCCAACTGTGCATTCTGAATAATAAATAGGCTAAATATATTTATCCACTAACCAGCAGCAGTCCAATGCTTGTCTTCTCATTAACAGTGTTTTTCTCTTACTGGTATTTCATACCTATTCAAGTTTACATTTTTAAATGAATTTGACTTAATAAAAAGAATTTCTTGCGTTGGTGAAAAAGCGTTGGTGCTTTATTCCAGTCTTTTAAAATAGTTGAATGAATGAGTGCTCGGTAGGTGCCTGTAACGATGTTAAATAAACTATGCTATTTAATTCATCTTTAACAGTAACGCATACAGCGTAGAGGAGCATGACCGTCAACTACTTTGAATAGTAATTAAGCATTTTGGGCATAAGCATTGTAAAAATGACACAGAATGATTAAAATATTTAATCCAAATATTGTATGAAATGTTCCAAATAAAAATTGCAAAAAATAAATAAATATTTTTTTTTAGAATGTACATGACCACAGTACATTGAAAGTAAACATAACCGGAAATAAGTGAGATGAACTATTTTCAAACGGAAGTGCGTCACGAAGCTCAGTGCAAGTGGTCCATTGTTTTCATTTGTCATGTTTCAGTGTGAATTTGTTGTTTATGGAATGACTTGAAAGTCTGGTAGCGTGTGATTCCCAGGCTTTCCTTTGTAACCATTTGACAAGTATATGACGCCTGATGTTTTAAAATCTCTTTAGTTTTTAAAAGTCGTGTAGTGTATTCCAGCAGTCATATTATTATTGTATTGTGCAGTCAGGCCAAAATTTTGTGGCGCAAAAAAGGTAAATCGTCCATTACTAGCATAGCAATTGTATGAAGCACTGCTCGCACAGAAGTCACTTCAAAGCATGCAGCTTTCTGTTGGTCAACGTGGTGAAATCACATAATGAAAAATCTGAGGAAAAATATTTCAGCCTGATGCGAAATTCCCAATCGCACGGATTCCCATTGAAATGACTGGATTTTGACTGTGAAATTTTGCTGAACAATGGTAAATGTGAACAAAGCATTAATGTCTAATACTATGGAAGAATACTGATAACAGAATAACAACCAGTATGCCAGTCTTACTGCGTGCAGCCAGTATAGCTCCAGTCATGGCTCCACTGGTGATGGAGTTCCAAGGGTCTTCCTTACCCCGTAAACGCACAAGACCACAGTCTATGGTGGAAAAGAGTCCACCCCACACAGCAAAACTCCCTGCAAGAGAAACAGAACCCATGCCACAATTTATAGTGATTAGTGAATCACTGATATACAGTACAAAATGCTAAAACTAGTCATACACAACAGTTTAATACCACACAAGATCAGACCAAGAAACAATACAAAAAATTATTCTGCAACATCACCTCCAATTTGTGGTGCTCTTACTCTCACAGCATTTGCGCTCCCTCTTAGCCTGTGTCGTACACCCTAAAGAAACAGAGGGTGTTTATTAGTAGTAAATGTATTATTAATATATTGTGTATTAGTGATAGTAATTGCTGAGCTCAGTTGTTTTACTGGTGTCAGAGAAGCATACCACAGGTGCGTTCCGAAAGCCTTTAACTGACTGGAACACCCCCCCTCCAATTGCCCCCATGGTAAATGCACCTCCACAGTCATCAACTATCCTCCATGGACTAAAAAAAGATTAGATAATAGAGCTGTTATTAAGTTATTATATTACTGTATCATATGTGATGCATGAATTTTTTGAGGTGTCTAAATTACCAACACACAAAACTTTTCTGAAAACCCTGTTGCACAAAATCTTCTTCATGCCTTCTGCCCTCTAATTGATAGTCAATACTTTTTTTTTTTTGCAAGTAAAAGGCCTTTTAATATTACTCCCTTTTAAAATGTCCCCCCTTCATGTCTTTTTGTTGTAACGTTTTTAAAAAGGTAAACATAAGAATAACTTTTATATTGTTATTAATATTTCAAGATAAACATTTCCTGGCCTGAAGCAACTTGGGTTTACTTGATTATCTATACATTATTGTGTTACAAAAATCATAATGTGTCTATCAAATATGATACAATAGGCACTCAAACATCATTGTATTGAATTGCATTTATGTTTTGCCCACCACAATTAAAAAACTAAAAAATAAGCACTTAAATATCATCTTCATAAGACATACTATTGAGAGATATACAGTGATAACTGGTTTTTATAAGTACTTATAATTTAGGTAAGTAGTCTGTTATATGGTTATAAAGATCTCATTGATTTACATTACCAGATGTGCATATTTATGCTCTGTTTGAGCCTCTGAATGTAACTGAGGTGTATATTTTCTCCTTGACTATGAGCATGTTCTCACATAACATACTATAATAAGCCATAAGAGCCTGATGTATCAAATATGATACAAAACATAAAAACACACATGCAAGATTTTCTTTTATATTTACCTAATAATTCGATAAACTGCTCCATTTAAAGATTTCCATATGATTTTCTATTATTTATTTTCAGGGATAATGATTTTTATTATAAACAAAGAGTTAATGTCTATTTCATATGGCTTTACAAGGATAAATCGTTTTATTATGTCAACGAACTCAACACTAAACAAATAGTTAAAGCTCTTAGTGAAGGAAAAGAGCGAGCATTGTGCCTCTTCAGTGCTGAGATGATATCGTACATGATAGCATGTTTATCAAACACTCGGTGTAAAGTGTCAACAATGTGTCTGAACTGTTACAGCAGGCTATAGAGAATGTCGACACGAAAACTAATGAGAATATAAACTGCTTCAAATAACTGAAGTGCGGACCCGTCAGAAGTGAAGTCAGGATGTACTTTACCAGGGTTCACGGGCATATTCCTCCATGATAAACAGCTGACGTCAGAGCGGTTACGCAATTGTCCGTGACAGAAGGTCCAGTGTAGAACCAATGAAATGGGTCCTGATGTGTAAACATTGCTTACGCTCAAAAAAGGCATTGAAATCTCTGTACGCAATTTTCCACGCAAATATCGAGATTTATAAAATACAAAATTATTGTAAATATATGCGCACCGTCCGCACTAGACCCGACTATACGTTTCATTTTGATATACAATAAATATTCCACTCTCATTATCGGAGTTAATCACTCAAATTACATAAAGTGATTATCCAGAAGTTATATATTACAGAATAAAATTATATTTTTTTCACGTGGATTAGAATATGCATATGAAAATCACATGCAGATTAAGATATATTATAGTAAACTAGGCGTTGTAAACTCTATGGTTATTTCGGAGATTATTTTTTATAATATGCGTATGCGTTTTATAAATGTGAAAACTCAGGATGAAATCTAATCTACGTAAAGTTTTATACATGAGGAGGCCCCAGAAGTTATTGTTTTGTTTTAGCCTATAGGCTACTGGACATATTTTCCCACGAAAAGTATATGCGAGGACTTGAGTCTGACACTATGCCATAGGATTTTTATTTTTTCTATTCAGTGAACTAGCTGAATCGGTTAGCAAAATCATAATCTCTACAATGAACACGTTTCATAATAGGCATATTTAAAAACAAAGCACATAAGTGCAAACAGCTTAATGTTCCTGGCCAATAAAAATAGGTAGGTACATTAAATGATCAATTAACAATTTGACAGATTCCTGTCTGAAAAGATTTTAGAGCGCAATGCATGCATTGACAGTCGCTTAGCGATGACGTTGTGAACGTACAAATAGGCCGACAGATGGCAATGTTTATTTGTTTTACCCATAGGCTATGGTTTTAAATATTACCCTACATTTTAACTGATAAAATAAAGGACTTAAATATAGACGTTATCGTTACATTTTTTTAAATATAAATATCGCATAGCTATAATATTTTTGTTCTTTATTTGGTGCCTCACCAGCTCAGTGCAAGTCATTCAGGGGCAAAATAAACTGGTAGCTGCAGTTGTCAATCTTATCCGAGCGAGGGCGAGGGTGTGCGACCCGTGTTGCGACTTGTCAAGAAAGTTTTGGTCAACCTTGTAGCGCATAATGTCGGGGAGATCCTGTTCTTCAGCTGTCAGTTGAATTCTCAAGATCATTTGCGTGAAATCATGCTGTGCGTTCTGACCAGAACTGCGGTAAGTGCTGGTTAATCATAGTGTGCAATACATTAGCCAACAAACGCATTGACTTTAACAGTTAACAGTTAATTGTACGCCTGCCAAGTGTTATGCACCAATAGCCGTCACGCCCCATGTAGTTTTGATGCGCTGCGCGTTTGTTTTTATCCATCGTTTATTGTCTTGTCTTGGTCTGAAACATATTGTATGCATTTGTTGTCCGTCATTTTGTTGTTACGAGTAGCTTATTTAAAAACATGACGAATGAATTATGACATGTTGTGATGACCCACATAATTAGAGGACAAATCAGCAACAATGTCAGAGTTGTTGTCAAGAAAAACGGATGCCACTGCATGCACTTTGACAACGGGACATCGCCGATCAATATAATGAAATAGTCTGTTCAAACAAGGTTAACGTTAGTTAGGCTACGTGTTTGTAAACAGTGTGCAGAAAGGTCGTCGTGTAAGAGCACATGTTTTCAATACCATAACAGAATTAAGTCTCCCTTCATAACATTGTTGGAATAAAGCGATTTGTATTAGGAGACAGAATCTGCCAATGAATAAATTATTATTATTATTATTTATTTATTTGTCCTTTTAGGGGGATTTTATAAAACACACAGTGAATTTATAAGATACTTAAATTGAATGAATAAATTGCACAATATCTTGTTTGAGCACATATGACGCCTAGCTTGTAGAATATTAAAAGAATAACTAGTTTATTACTATTTTTAAGGGCCGTACACTGACATTTGGGCAGGTGCTCAAGCGAAAAATAAAGGGCACGGTACCCCTCTCTTAGGTATAATTAGCCTTATATAACAATTACACTACAGACTGTTGAACATCTTTAAATTATATTTATTTAAATAAATAAATATGTCCATTGTTGTCATTATGTTAATAGTAAATGAGCAAAATCAATGTGGTGCATTACTGACAGAAAATACTATTATTTATTATTACACTATTATTATTTATATGCATACTGCAATTACAGTTGCATGATGTTATGAAATTAGTGTTTAAATGTAACATTTTGAATATAGAAAAATGAAATTATACTTTTTTATATATGATAGGCCTATTTATGAAACTGAAACCGCCAGGTGGCAGAAGGGCTTAATAAGTGAGTCAAAGAGTCATTCATTTATTGATTCGTTCAAACCGGCTGATTCATTTTCAATTCATGAACAAAACACCGTTCTGTATGTTGCAGGCGCAGCTGTTCTGTTTTGTTTGTGAAAAAGAACAAAAAACATTCAAAATGGAGAATACTAGCTGTGTTTAAAATCTATTTAAATTAATATGAACTTATTTTTTATTGAACTGTATTAAAATTAATTTGCAATCGTGCTGATATTCGAGAAAGCAGCACTTTTGTTTGTGTAATAATATTGCTTAAATATATCATAATATAAAAATATAAAAGACAAAACAATACACAGGAACAGTTCATATCTTGAATTTAGCGGTTATTTTAATTAATTTGGGGGTATTTTCATTTTCGATCCTGTACAATGTTTACACGCCTTACACCAACGCCATACTCGCTTGTTGTTAAAGGGTTTGTTCTCCCAAACATTCACTGTAAAAAAAATTACATCCCCAAGTCAAAAATTTCAAGTGACCGATAACATCTCAATTTTTCAATTAGTCTGACGTATTATTTCTCATTGAGCCAATGTTAACAGACTATTGCAACAAGAATTTCACTTGGGCCAATTGAAAAATTTTGATGTTATCGGTCACTTGAAATCTTTGATTTGGGAGGGTTAGAAATTTTTTACAGTGTTTTAATTATCCCATAATTCACTCACCCTCAAGCCATCCTAGGTGTATATTACTTTTGTCTTTAAGCCAAACACAATCAGAGTTATATTAAACAATATCCTGGCTCTTCCTAGCTTTATAATGGGATTGAATGGTAAAAAAAAAATTGAAGCCCAAAAAAGTGCATCCATGCATCATAAAAGTAATCCATACGACTCCAGGGGGTTACTCCAGGGGGCCTTCTGAAGCAAAGCCATGCGTTTGTTGTGAGAAAAATATACATATTTGTAACTTTATAAACTATAATCACTGGCTTCCGCTAACGACCCCACGCAAGTCGAGTTCTGGCCGAGAGGGACCTCCAAGGCCTAAAATGAACACTCGCCAAGCGCCAAATGAGAGTAAAAGTCAGCGTTGTTGGCTAGTTTATGAAACAGTGTCAGTCGCCAGTTGGCCAGTAAATTTGTTTTTAACAATGCAATGTTGTGACATCATGAACATGAACAAATGTGAACGACGCTCTGTACAGTTGACAGTTCAATGCTTCATCATCACGAAAGTTTCAGCCTTTCGAATGTATGTTCAAGTGCTGGAACACGCAAAAAGGAATTTGTTACTCTTGCGCTGTGGGAAGTTTAACATCCGAAGTGCATGACCTGAAAGCCGCGTCTCTCAGACAGCGCTTAAAGTTGAGCTCTCTTTCATGCCTTCCTGCCTTTCAGTGGACAAATTCACTCAAAATTATGTCAAAAAACGCCTGTCTCGGCGAGTATCCTAAACGTATTCGGTTATGTCTTAAAGTGGTGGTATAATGCCCTTTTCACAAGATGTAAAATAAGTCTTTGATGTCCCCAGAGTGTGTATGTGAAGTTTTAGCTCAAAATACCCCACAGATATTTTTATATAGCATGTTAAAATGGTCACTATTTGAGCGTGAGCAAAAACGCACAGTTTTTGTGTCTGTCCCTTTAAATGCAAATGAGCTGCTGCTCTCTACATGGAGGGCAGAGCTACAACAGCTTGTGCCCTTTTACCTCACACACACATATGCACTGAAAATGTCTACAACTTTTAGCCTTTTATGTTCAAACCGGAGTCAGACAATGATGGAGAGACTCAATAAGAAGTGACAAAATGTAGAATGCAACTGGACATTTCAGAATGGTTAGTTGATGAATTTATGTAGCTTATGTGTAGTTATCTTCCAGTCATTGATTAGCATATTCTGTCATGATATTATTAAATTAGTTTCCGGGGGCGGGGTTTATTTACATTTTAGGGTTGGTGATGTCACTAACCCGGGAGGAATGTTGTGTAGTCCCTAACAGCCGTTTGTTGTCGTCCTTAAAGGGATACTCCACCGAAAAATGAAAATTCTGTCATCATATACTCACCCTCATGTTGTTTCAAACCTGTATGAATTTCTTTCTTTTGCTGAACAGAAAGGAAGATATCTAGAAGAATGTCAGTAACCAGACAGTTTTAGATACCATTGACCATTGAGATACCATTATACTATGGAAGTCAATGGTATCTAAAACTGTCTGGTTACTCACATTCTTCTAGATATCTTCCTTTCTGTTCAGTAGAAGAAATAAATTAATACAGGTTTGAAACAACATGAGGGTGAGTATATGATAACAGAATTTTCATTTTTCGGTGGAGTATCCCTTTAAAAAGCAATTTCTTTAAAAGCAAATATTTCCCTTTGCTTTGAACTTTGAGCATTGTAACTTTGCAGATGTTGTTTATGCTCAAACAGCAATATTACACACTAACTAAAGTTAGAAAAGTGAAATCAGAATCAACCACCCCTTTAAGTGAACACAAACACAAAACGCATGATCGTGCATGCATTCAGTCTTAAAGTGACAGCATCCTAACAAATCTGCTACTATCTGTATTTTTTATGTTAACCAAACAACAAAGGACAAAAAAAAACAAAAAAACACTCACTGCTCTTGAACTTTAAAAAGGATATAAACACAATGCATTGTTATTTAATTGATTAGCCTACTTTATTCAATTTCGCTACCTAAAAACTATTAGACCTGCCTGAAGTGAAGAGTACTGTTTATTCCACTTGTATGTATTGTATTGTATTTATTTGTGCTTTTGCTTTTAATTTGATTGTTTGTTCTTATTTTTATTACTGACTGTTTGTTTAATTGTCTTCAAAAATATAGGCTATTCAATTTATAGATAAGCTAGTAGTTTTAGCTGTGGTATCAAATTGGAATAGACAGAGGAATGTGAAATTTCACTGGTTTCTAAAATTGTGATGTCATAACTGAAGGGCAGGTGCCTGACTAGTTAGAAAATATTATGTTATAATGTTAAAAATTAAGATAAAAATTAAGTTCTACATTTATTAATTTTTTGTAAAAATAGAAAAAGTGTATACATTTTTTAGTCTCACTTTTACAGAGTCCATGTTGCATGTCTTATTAAAACAATTCAATGTTCATAATCATCTGTATTTTTAGGCAAGGACGGCCCTGGTGAAACCCTGCCGACTACCGACTCCAGTGTCGGTTGTTCAAATTTCTGACCGGACACTGGTCCATCAGGAGAGTCTGCCGAAGCTGCCCGTTCCGCCACTGAAGCAGACCTGCGCGCGGTATATGGCATCGCTCGAGCCGTTGATCTCCGAAGAGGAGATGGCGCACACGCAGCAGCTCATGAAGGAGTTCCTCCAGCCCGGTGGCGTAGGAGAGAGACTGCAGAAGAGCCTCGAGCGCCGGGCACGCAAAACCGAAAACTGGGTGCGCTGGTGTGCCGTAAATCATTCTAACTGTATAATCACATATTTTTTTAATCATTTACTAGCTATAATAATTTACTTTTAGCACTTTACTAAATACTTTTGATTTTGATTTTAATACCACACATAACATATTCTTAGTGTGTATATATCCAAGTGTGTTGAGAAATCACACTACTAAAAATCTGTATTATCTGTAAACAGCAAAAATGGTTTTGGAATGATAACTTGGTAAAAACAGGATCCAATGCCAAAAACAGTACAATAACCACTGACAAAGTTATTTACTTTAGTACTTTTATTTTGCGTGTGTAATAAACCTTCAAATACTCCAAATGTTTCAATTATTCCCTTTGTATGATCCAGCTCTCTGACTGGTGGATGCAGTCAGCCTACCTGGACTCTCGAATGCCTGTGGCGATGTACACAAGCCCAGGGGTCGTTTTACCCAAAATGCACTTCCAAGACCGCCAGGGACAAATGAGGTGGGTGGCGACAGTTACTTTAATGTGGGCAATGAGACACAACTGAGCAAATTTAATTATTGAAAACTAAAGTGTATTTGAAATATATAACGATTTATAACACATTTTAAATACACTACTATTCAAAAGTTTAGGGTCTGTAAGATTTAAAAAATAATACATTTTATTCAGCCAGGATTGACTGATCAAAAATGATTGTAAAAAATTTTACATCACCATTTCCAGTTTTCAACACTGATAATAATAAAAAAATGTTTCTTGAGCACCAAATTAGCATATTAGAATGATTACTGAAGGATCATGAGTACTCTGACTGGAGTAATGGCTGCTGAAAATGCAGCTTTGTCATCACAGGAATAAATTACATTTTAAAATATATTCAAATAGAAAACAGTTATTTTACATTTTTTACTGTATTTCTGTCAAATAAAAGCAGCCTTGGTCAGCGTGAGAGACTACATCTTCGTCTTCAAAGACATTCTAAATTGTACCGACCCCAAACTTTTGAACTGCAGTGTATATTTATTATTAATTAGTTGAAATTTTAATCCAAATTGACTAATACAGTAGCAACCTTCACAAGGAACGTCCGACTTGATCAGGATGGGATTATTGCTCAAGAGCACAATGATGATAGTTCATGATAGTTCCAGGTTCAAAGCCTCATCAGCCCAGAGCATGTATGTGGATATATTCTTAAACAGCAGAGAGAATTGGGTTGGTTTTAGAGTGGACTTTAGTTTTGGGGTTTTAAGTTTCACATCGACCTTTACACAGAGTTCTAGCTTTGCTTGGCTATTTTTGGCATATGTGCCACTCCTGGCATTGGACTGTTTTTTCAAAGGGATGTGCACTTTAGATTCGGCCGTGTTCCACTTTTAGATTTACCCCTTATATCTTTGCAATCAACACTTATAGTGACATTTCATATAAAGGCAGATACCTTAAAAGTATGTTTAGTGTGTAGTGTCAGGTTATATAAAACTATCATGAGAAATAAACACTACATGTGGTATTTGTATATTTACATAACCGTGTTGTACTCTGCTACATGATATCTATAGTCTGCTCTTTATCTATAGTCTGCTCTTTTTTATTTTTTTTATTTTTTTTATTAAGCTGACAGTCTTCAGTGAAAATGAAAACTGTTTGTTATTTAAAATGTCTCTTTGAGAAATCAGTCTTTTTGACCTGTGTGCCTGTTTTTCCAAAAGTGTCATAGTATGTTTTCAGCTGTTCAGATTTAGCAATTCCAGCATTCTCTTTTATAGATTCGCTGCTAAACTCATTGCTGGTGTTTTGGATTTCAAAAGTATGATTGATAGGTGAGTTATTTTATAATTTTCTGAAGCAATTGGAAAATGTCCAAATGTATTAGTTTGTTTTAATCAACATTCTTTACTGTGTCATAGTCAAACATTGCCTGTGGAATATCTGGGTGGAAAGCCTTTGTGCATGGACCAGTATTACCAGGTGCTGTCTTCATGTCGGATCCCTGGACCCAAGAGGGACACTGTGGTGAACCATGCAATTGGAAAGAACCCTCCTACGCACATCACAGTGGTCCACAACTTTCAGGTACTTTGCCACACTTTCAAGCTTCTTTAAAAAAACATTAAAGAGGACCTGTTTTGCTTTTTTACATTTTCTTTTTTATTTAAATTTGTAATGTTGCTGTTTGATCATAAAAAAGGTCTGCAAAGTTACAAAGCAAAAAGTTTACTCCAAAGAGAGTTATTCTTTATATCAGTAATCACTGTTTCTGAACTCTCTGATCGTAGTCTTGAGTTTTCTTTTGGAAACGTACATGCCGCAATATTCCTCATTTAAATAATTCCCGCCCAAGCCATTTGTTAAATAAAGGGGATAAGGCCTGGTTGAGTTGCGTTAGTAGTGTGTTGTCGCCATGTCCAAGAGACACTGTTTTTTCAAAGCGGTTTACCAATCAAAACACACTGACCACTCAGAGCACATTGCACTTTTCGTAGAAGTGAATATGTGTAAAAAATAATGTGATTGTGATTATACAATAATAAATTACAACATGAATGATTAAAATAAACGAAAATACTACCAACATAAAACGTGCACTTTCTTAAAGCATTCTTAATCTTCTTAAACAAGCCCTAATTTTTCACTGCACGCTCGCTCTCATATGTCACAGCTGGTTGCAAAATAAAGATGAATGCAGGATCTAAACGCAAGCATTATCGTGTTTATTTAACATCGAACTCAGGAAACATGAAACCAGAACAGAACAACTCAACATAATGCGATGAGAACTGACCAAGAACTGAAGGAAACACAGGGTTTAAATACACCGAACAAACCAATCAACCAAATGGACAACAGGTGTAAATTATAATCAGACAATGAATAACCAAGGAAACTAGCACAGGAAACTGAACAAAACCCCATGCAGAACCCACCCATACATACAAAGAACACAAACACAGATTATCCCTTACAGTATCCCCCCCGATCAAAGAGGCGCGACCTTACTCCTCATTATCTATACAAAAAAGTCCAACAGAGGCAGATGGGAGACCGTTTAGGTGGAGGGATGCAGAGTCCCCGTGTCCCCGTGGGAAAGGGGCCAAGGCGGAGACAAAGACGGGAGGAGACAGGGGGGAACCCCTAGCAGGAGGGCCAGGATGCTGGCCCACGGCGGAGTCATGGTAGAGGCTTAGCAGCAGGAATCAGGGAGCCGACAGACCAAGATGGAGCTGGCCAGGGTGGAGCCGGAGGACTGGAGGAACCGGGAGACACCAAAGGTCTTGGAGGGCAGGGAGGTCCACAGTGACAAGCAACTGAGGAGGAGCCAGGACTGAGGACTGAGGACTGAGGCAAAGGCAGAGTGACCGAGGATCAAGGCAGAACTGGAGGGAAGGAGGAACCCGCCGAAGCCGAAGGGCTGGACAGACCGAGGTCGAGTGAGTCACAAGTCGACACTCCAGGACTTGACTGGTGAACACAAAGCCCAAGGCAAATCCAGGCGGGGAAACGGAGCCAGCATGGGAGAAGCTGAAGGACTGAGATGAGACGGTGCAGGTAGGACTGAAGGAGTGGGCAGTGCAGGCAGGGGTTTCACTGACAGTTCACAGAGTGGGAGGCAGGGTGGTAACACAGACTCGATATTAGATGGTAAACAGGTTCAGTGCAGGGTGACAAAATGGGCAGGATATACTCACTCTCCCACAGTAGTGGGAGTACTACCTCACCTCATCCCCTCGAACTCCATCAAAATTCCGTCAGGTACTGATGTTGTAGCCGGCTCACTCACCTGATCCTTGCACAATCCTTGGCTCAGTTTCTTTCCTCACTGGCAGTGGTATCATACGTTGTGGGCTCTGGCTCCACGTCTGCGGTGGGCTCAGGCGCATCTATCACCGGGGTTAGTGGCTGCGACTGGCACACTCTTTTCCTCCTCGCTCTGGCAGATGGTGAAGGGGGAACCGTGGTGGAGGAGTACCCATTCCACGTACTCCATAAAGGTCCCTAGAGGTCTGTCTCCAGTCAAGCGCACTCTTGTCTCAGCATTCAAGCTGGATCAGAAAATCACACACAGGCAGTCGTCATCATAGTGGACATTGTAAAGGTCCAAAAATGCCTGTGTGTGCCTCTCTAGGGACTGGTTATCCTGCAAGGAGGAGGAGGATATGCAGCTATTTATCTGCCGCTGGATCCCTAAAGGTCAGTTCTTCTGTCACAGCTATCAGACCAATGACCAGATTTGTCTCCATACTGGCGTGCTGAATCCAATCTTCAATAACCAAGGAAACTAACACCGGAAACTCAACTAAACATGCAAAACCTACCCATGCATACAAAGATCACAGAAACACAGACTATTCCTTATATCATAGACATGTGACACGGGCCAGCAAAATATGCCTGGGTTGTTTTGACGTAAACACAAGAAAAAATATAGAAAACATATGAGATTGTATTTATATCATTTTAATATTGATATTTTTTAAAGGAACTGATATCAAATAATTCGTTTGTGAGTAATCATGAAAATCTGTTCTAGTAGACCCCATAGACATACTGTAGTGTTCAGTATTTTTTTTATGAGTTTTTATTTTTGACAAATTAATCGTTTTTCAATTTTGAGCTTTGGGTTTGAAGCTTTGGTATTTGCCAGTGACATTTAAAGTCGATTTTGTTTGTAGGTGATATCCAGTGGGACACAATGAATAAAGATAAATATGTTTTCTTTCCATTTCTCTCTCTATCTCACATACTGTCTGTTTCTCTGTATTCCTCAGTTCTTTGTTCTGGATGTGTACAACAGTGATGGTTCACCACTGACTGTAGATCAGATCTATGTTCAGCTGGAAAAGATCTGGAACACTTCTCTTCAGACCAATAAAGAGCCAGTTGGCATCCTGACTTCCAACCACCGTAACACCTGGGGCAAGGCCTACAACAACCTGATCAAGGGTGAGTTGAATGGAAAGTAACATTTGATAGAGCCTTTGTATGTCAATGGGAACAGACTAGGCAAAAGAGTCATATTTCTTGCAGATTTTTTTTAATATAAAAACTTATTTAGTTATAAAAAAAAAAAGATCTCGGTAAGATATCACTGTTAATAAAATTTAAAATTCATATAATTATTTAAAATGCCAAATAATCCTATTTATTAATACATGTATAAATAATCTTAACATGCTATTTATTCAAAATACATTTTAAAGTATTTTTCTTTTTCTCAAATTTGCATAATTTACACAACTCAAATTCCAAATAGGATTGTGCCATTCTGAATAGCCAGTGAACCCTGCTTCATTTTTTTTTCCACTTTAGAGCTCACATTAATTATTCAGTAGTGGGCATTATGTTGGTGGACATGGTGTTTATTTTTCCTGTGCACACCTGTGTGCCACTCATATTTACACTGTTTCAGACAAGACAAATAAGGATTCAGTGCGGGCAATCCAGAAGAGCATCTTCACAGTGTGTCTTGATGCTCCAAAGCCACAGGTGTCAGATGAGATGTACCATAACAAGGTGGCTGCTCAAATGCTCCATGGCGGAGGCAGTCGCTGGAACAGTGGAAACCGCTGGTTTGACAAAACGCTGCAGGTTACTATCATGCATTTATATCTGTCCACAAAGCTCAAAGAGAAGATATGAATCCAGATGTATTGAGATATTCTTCTTTTTGCACTCTCTTCTGTTTCCCACAGTTCATAATTGGGGAGGACGGATCGTGTGGACTCACCTATGAACATGCTGCAGTTGAGGGACCTCCCATTGTTTTCCTGGTGGACCATGTTGTTGACTATATGTAAGGATATGACATCATATAATTCTCCATTGGATTTTTGAAAGGAATTTTTCGACAAGAAATATATACTACTGTTCAAAAGTGTGGGGTTGGTACGATTTTTTTAATGAAAGAAGTCTCTTCTGCTCACCAAGGCTGCCTTTATTTGAACAAAAATAATAGTAATATTGCAAAATATTATTACAATTTAAAATAACTGTTTTCTATTTGAATATATTTTAAAATGTAATTCATTCCTGTGATGGCAAAGCTGAATTTTCAGCATCATTACTCCAGTCTTCAGTGTCACATGATCCTTCAGAAATCATTCTTCTATTATGCTGATTTGCTGCTCTCGAAACATTTATTTTTTACGATCAATGTTGAAAACAGCTTCATATTTTTGTGGAAACTGTGATACATTTTTTTTTTTTTATACTTAGAAAATTGAAAAGAACAGTATTTATTTAAAATAGAAATCTTTTGTAACATTATTGACCACAACCGTTTAAATGGTATGTAAATATATTAACCAACAGATATGCACTGATACTGATAAGCTGGTAATTATTTTCACAGATCACAGCTAAATGACTAATATTAACATTTTACTCTGCTCTGCATCACAACATTATAACAGTATTAAAATAGATGTTCAAATGAGATTTGCTAAAGATTGCATTTAACAGTGTTGTTAACATTGTTATTAAAGATGAAAAAAACTTTAACTAAGTATTATATGATGGCAGTGGTAATCTATAAACAAGGAAATGAGCATGCACAATCAAATATCAAATATCGGCCAGTACCAATAAATAAAAAATTCTCTAATATTGGCCTCTAACCAACAGGATTGTGCATCCCTAAACACAAGGCACCGAATAGGTTTGATCATGTTGAGTTTATGCTTTTTTTGTGAAAAAGTATTAGTGTTCAAAAAGTTTATAGATGATATGTTATGCAACATTTATGTAACAGGAGGAGAAATGAGATGGTACGAACTCCCATGATTCCACTACCTATGCCACTAAAGCTTCGATTCAACATCACGCCAGAAATCAAGAAGGACATTGAGAAAGCCAAACAGAACATGAACATGTAAGGACATTTCAAACTGATATAATGGGCTTTGAATCAGTACCTGTAATAAATGAATATTAAATCATATACTTCCTTTATCCTCTTATATTCTGTGTATAGAATGGTGCATGAACTGGATGTTCGAGTGCTAAACTTCTCACACTATGGAAGAAAATTCCTGAGGTCTTATAAATTGAGTCCTGACGCATTCATCCAAATGGCTCTGCAGTTGGCATACTACAGGTAAGTTTGACACCCTAGTGCTGAATATTTGGTCTCTGACCAACGGTCTCTAAAAATCCCAGAAAACCTGTAGTCCTTCAGATAGTATTTTGTTTTTACATTCCAATGGCTTCTCTCACTTCATTTCCTAGGTTGCATGCATGCCATTTATGCCACATTTCTTCTTGTCAGCATCTTTAAAGGTCAAGTATGTAATTTTTTTATGTTCAAATCCTTTCTATAAGTCAGTCATTTGTAGGGTTGCGTTTAAGTTTAGGTCCTTTTTAATGCCTTTTCCCTGCTAACTTCCCTCCGTCTCATTCACTCGAATGTACTGGCGGAACACTTGCAATGGGTTTAAATGGAACGCCGTAAGCCCTTGATCACTTTTGGGCAAATTAAGTGCGAAGCACTGCGAGTTGCTGTTGTGATGTTATGATCATGTTGCTTTGTGGTCTACGGAGCTGCCAGAAGTGAACATATGAGAAGACTCGCTCCCTCTGTGAAAATCGAGGGGTCGAGGGTCTGTCCAAATAAACATCCCTCGTCCACTTGACGAAGATGAACGCAGCTTCTGGCTCAGGTATAAGTATCTCGATAGCCAAAGGGGGTGTGGAAACAACATTTTGGCAATTCTGTTTAGTGCAACTAGTGGCATACTGTATAAATTACATACTTTACCTTTAAAACATGCATTCTGGAAGTGGAGAGTTGCAGAAATTGACCAAAGGGGATACGACATGCAGTTTCCATGTGATTGAAAACTGGTTTCCTCCCAACATTTGTATGCTTTCACACAATAATTAATTGCATGTGGATAAATTAAAGTGTGGCAGGGTCTTTTTGTGTCTTTGTGGTCTTCAGTACTCAAAGGCCTGGTTTCTCACACAGGGCTTAGATTAAGCCAGGATTAGGCTTTAGTTCAATTATGGCATTTAAGTAGCTTTTATAAACATGCCTTAGAAAAAACATTACTGGTGTGCATCTTGAGACAAAACAATGGCACTGACATATTTTAAGATATGTCAATGCAAGGTTGCTTTCAGTTAAAACAGCTCAAACATGTATTTTAGTTTGGGACTAGGCTTGAGCCTTGTCTGTGAAACCGTGGAAAAAGTGCTAACTGACAATTAATACTAGGTGTTCTTGGAAATCATTTATGTACCCATAACCACGCCAGTCCACTGATGATTGATCTCGTTCCTGTGTTAGGATGTATCAGATGTGCTGTCCGACTTACGAGAGCGCCTCCTTGCGCATGTTTAAACTGGGCAGAACGGAAGCCATTCGATCCACCACCACGGAATCGCTCCAGTTCACACAAGCCATGGATGATCCGTCAAAAAACGTACGAGTTTACATTTTAGTATCATTTTCGTTTGTCACTCTCGATTAAGTTAATTTTCCATGTTATTATTGTTTCGTTTTCACATTTGCAGAATGCTGAGAAAGCAGCACTGCTCGAAAAGGCAATCAAAGTCCACAGAGAGCACACACACATGGTGAGCGTCATATGATCTTTAAACATTTAAACATGTTTGTCATGTTATCAAGAATTCTCAATAAATATGATCTAAATTCATTTAAAAAAATTGTATTGATGCTGTTACAATTTTGCCTATCTTTTTGCCTCCTGATCTCAGTTTTTGTTTCCTTTGTAATCAGGCCATCCATGGGCAGGCTATAGAGAGGCACATCCTGGGTTTAAAGATGGTGGCCATTGAGGATCTGACGTCTTTACCTGAGATCTTCATGGACACATCATTCGCTGTGTCTTCACATTTTAATCTCTTCACGAGTCAGGTTTGTGGCTGCTTAATAACAATCTGTACTCAGAGTTTTGCTATTTATGGGAATTAGACTGGAATTTATTCACTCTTATGCTATCTCATAATTGGACTTTCTTCGACGTTTTGAATAATATCTTAAATCTTTAAATAAAATGAAAATCAGATATCAAGTTCAAAAATGACAAAAAACATCATAAAAGAACCATAAATCCACAAAGTCAATGATACAATGATAGTCAGGGACCCCCTGCAATTCTTTTTTTTGGTATTTGAAGAGCGTGTTAGTTATGTGCTCCTATAGGCGGGTCCACAACACACGTACACTCTGCTTATTACACACACAGGACGCAGCAGTACACAAACTAGCAAAATATTAGGGTAATATTAAATATTAGGATAAAAGGATTACAATGTAAAATATCTTTGTGTACACAATATTAATATGGCAGAATCCAGCTTGTCTCGTAGATGGTCTGCTTGCGCACTTTAACCTCGCGCACGTGGAGACGCGTTCAGTCTTTCCACCTGCAAATTCCCCATGTAAATAGCGAATAGCGAAATAGCGAATCAACTGGCTTTTAAAGGGAATGGGAGATGAGACTCTGGTTGGTTTATTTCACATTACGCCCAAAACACACCCATTACTCATTAAGAGAATAGGGACAACCCTTTTAGACCATTTTTCCTGTCGTTAAACTAGCAAAAGTGGATTTGGACATGCCCTAAGTGAAATTGCACCCCTGCGCTTTAGACCATGCGCTTAGATTGTTAAAATAGGGCCCTTAGACTTATATATGTAAATGACCTCTGTTATTATTAGTTAACCTCTTTGTATGTGAAATAAGAGCAATGATTTCTTATGTCTTGTGGGTTTGCATAGCTGGCCTGCTTTACATTGTGACAGGTTCACAAAACATATTGAATGTGTCTCTCAAATGGGTAACACCATGTCCTAACCAGATGCATTGCCAGGGCAGGGCAGGGCCCTTCCATGTCTAAAAAAATATTTCTGTGCTGCACAACTGAGACCAATAGTTTGGTTGGTTTGGGAATATTCCTCTACAAGGGACAATTGTAGATGAAAATCTAATCAAAAACAAAAGAGAAAATCAATGGATTAAGTTAACTCAGAAAATTTGGCACGAGATTATTAAGGAGTATAAAATAAAGGATTGTGTGAAAATATTGAAATGGAGTACATATGACTCCGAGTTTAAAGCAAATACATTAGACACTCGTTTCAAACTGTGGTCTAAGAAAGGGATTACAGGCTATTGTTCAATAATGGATAAAGGACAATTATTAGATTTTCAGTCCTTGAAAGAAAGATTCAATTTAGAATCTAAGGACTTCTTCAGATATCTTCAATTGCGACAACATTTCTATCAGAAAATGTAAAAAAGTGCCTGACGAAGATCCAAATAAGATTGCTTTAGTTAAATTAAACAGCGTATAATGCTCAACCAATGGGGAAGACTATTACTAAATTACAGTATATAAAGCATTGACAGATTTACAAGGAGATTCATCTCTATGTGTTAAGGAGAGATGGGAGAAGGAAAGCAGTTTGGTAATAACAACTGAGGATTAGGAAAAAATATGCAAACAACAATGGGCAACTTCCCGCTCCCTATACTGGAGAAATATTATCCGTTTTATTACTCCAAATTTTTTTTATAAAAATTACGTAGCGCAAATTGCTTGGAGACAGTGTGGTTCTCAGGATGCCAACCACTTTCACATATTTGGGGATTGCTCTAACATCAGATGTTTTTGGAAAGATATACACAGTATACTAGAAAAGATTCTAGGCACCTCAATTGCTTGCAGTTTAGACACTTTATTTAGGCATTGTGCCGATGGTCTCTGGGAGAGGAGGAACAAATACATGTTTAGAATAATTCTTGCATCAAGCAAAAAGGCAATAACCAGATGCTAGTATAAACCTAATCCCCCACAAATACAGGATCGAATTGGTGTTTTAAAAGGTATTTTCAATATGGAGAGAATTACATTTTATGTGAATTTTCAGAAGGATTTGTTTGTCGATTTCTGGTCTAAATGGATTGAATATATAACTCCTATTTTTTTTTGAGTGATGCGATTACCTCCCCCTTCCTTAGTAAATAGTTTCTTTGTTAAATCTGAAGAAAACTGTAAAGAGATACTTTGAGATGTTTTGTATTTTGATACTGTCATACTGGAAAATTCCATCCTCTCACCTTATATAGTGTAACTCGCACTCTTAGACAAGAATGTAGAAAAGCTGAACGGAAGTGGAAGAGAGATAAACTTCAAGTTTCCTCTGAGATATTGAAAAATTCTTTGGCTAACTATCAGAAAGTAGTAAAAGAGGAAAAAATGAAATTTTACTCTAAGGTAATTTCAGATAATGCAAATCGGCCTAAAGTACTATTTGACACAATTGATTCTATTTTAAACCCCTCAAGGAATGCTATGAGAGATGCCACACAAGAGACTTGTGAAGATTTTTTATTGTTTTTTACTTAGAAAAATTTAGAAGATCAGAAGTGAAATAGTACCTGTACATTCCTGTTCATTAATTAATCCTGCGCTGTCTAATATTTTTTCTAACTTTGATCCAGTTTCACCAGCGCAGCTGGCAGATATTGTCTCTAAAATGAACGGAGGTAGCTGCAGACTGGATGTTCTACCTACTCATCTTCTTAAAGATGTTTTTCCTACTGTGAGTTCTAGCCTAACAGCTATAATTAACAGTTCTTTAATGAACGGAGTGGTACCTAACAGTTTTAAACATGCAATTCTTCATCCCTTGTTAAAAAAACCTAACTTGGATCATACAGTATATCACAACTATAGGCCAATTTCTAAATTGCCTGTTATTTCGAAAATTTTAGAGAAAGTGGTCTATTCACAGCTATATTCATATCTGAATACTTATAATATTTTAGATACATTCCAGTCAGGTTTTAGGACCTGTCATAGTACAGAATCGGCACTGCTCAAGGTTACTAATGATATATTATTATCATTGGACTCCGGATCACATGTTGTTCTGGTTTTATTGGATCTGAGTGCTGCCTTTGACACAATAGATCATGAAATTCTTCTTAATCGTCTGGAGTGTTGGGTTGGTGTGCAGGGTATAGCTCTTCAGTGGTTTGCTTCATATTTAAAAGGCAGGACAGTTGCTGTGAGTCTGGGAGACTTTTCTTCCACATTGGCCCCTTTAGTTTGTGGTGTCCCCCAGGGGTCGATTTTGGGACCGTTGCTGTTTTCGCTCTACATGCTTCCTTTAAGCAGTGTATTTCGAAAGTATAGCATTTCATATCATTGCTATGCAGACGATCTTCAATTCTACTTTCCTGTGAGGCTAGATAAAACGTGTTCGTTGGACAAAGCACAGGAATGTTACAGTGACATTAAACTCTGGTTATCTAGCAGCTTTCTCCAATTAAATGAGAGTAAAACTGAGGTTTTGATTGTAGGCTCTCCCGTCTCATCTAGCTTTCCTGATCATTTGGGTTATTTATCCCTAAAGAATGTGAATCATGTAAAGAGTTTAGGGGTAATCATGGATTCATCACTTAACTTTAAGAAACAGATTGGTGCCGTTGTCAAAGGAAGCTTTTTTAACCTGAGATCAATTGCTAAAGTAAAGCATTTTTTATTCAGTAAGGATTTAGAAATTGTAGTTCATTCTTTTATTACATCTAAGCTTGATTACTGCAATTCTTTATCGGTCTCCCCCAGACTCTGCTTGTCCGCTTACAGCTAGTGCAGAATGCAGCGGCAAGGCTTTTAACGGGGGTGCGAAAGAGAGAACATATTACTTCGGTACTGCAATCCCTACATTGGCTTCCGGTCAAATTTAGGATTGATTTTAAAATTCTCTTGTTTGTTTACAAGGCATTGTCAGGCCTTGCCCCCCAGTACATCAGTGATCTTATAGTTCCTTTCTCTCCTTTTAGAGTTCTCAGGTCCTCCGATCAACGACTTTTAAAGGTACCTCGTTGTAATTTAAAATCAAAAGGAGATTGTGCTTTTTCCGTGGTAGGTCCCAAACTCTGGAATAGTCTCCCATTCCATGTGAGGTCAGCTCCATCGATTACAACTTTTAAGTCTTATTTAAAAACGTATTTATTTTCTTTAGCTTTTGTTTTGTTGTATGACTTTTATGTTATTATCTTGTAAAGCACTTTGGGGCAACGTCTGTTGTTTAAAAATTGTGCTATATAAATAAAGTTGCTTGCTTGCTATATTTCACCAGGCTTGTTTTTTATTTATTTTTGTTGCTGTACCTTTAAGACTTCTATATGCAAATGACCTCTGTTATTATTAGTTAACCTCTTTGCATGTGAAATGAGTAGCAATGATTTCTTATGTCTTGTGGTAAATGGTAAATGGACTGCATTTATATAGCGCTTTCACAGACCCAATGGCCACCAAAGCGCTTTACAATATTGCCTCACATTCACCCATTCACTCACTCATTCATACACCGACGGCGGTGTCAGCCATGCAAGGCGATCCAGCTCGTCGGGAGCAGCTGGGGTTAGGTGTCTTGCTCAAGGATTGTGGGTTTGCATAGCTGGCCTGCTTTACATTGTGTCAGGTTCACAAAACAATCCTGAATGTCCTAGCCAGATGCGTCGATAGTGGGACGAAAGGTACTGACTATTGTAGGGGCCACGGGATTTTAAGGGGGCCCACAGCAACAACCTGCACGGGGCCCCGGATTCCCCAGCTATGGCAATAAAGAGCTAATAATCAGTTATCTGGCCATAAGATTCCAGCGACAAGCAATATGGCTGTCCACACCAGAGATGTCACGACTACGAAACGTGAAAAAAAAAATCTAAATCACAGCCAATCAGAAGAGCATGTGGGCGGGCTCTCTCTGCAAGCACACTGCACTCGGAATGAAATTGATAAGCACATAAGCAAATTTATAAATATTATCCATTGTCGCTTTCAGAATGGCTAAAAAGGTCTTACAAATGATTTTAAAACTCACAATAAATTCTTTTAACATTAAATAAAGCACATAATCAGAACCTGAGGTTATCACTGTCAAACTTTGTATGTTGTTCCAGCCGTGACATCACAGAAATAGAAACTGTTTCTAAAATATAATCTATAATCTATATAATATAACACTTGGCAGGATCACATGACAAGAACAGGGGATCACATGACAGACATGAAACAAGAACATGAAACAAAACCAAAACGTGACACCGTCACTCGTCGCATATCGTTGTCGTGGCTGATTAGGACAGAATGTCTGATTAACATGAAGTGAGATTGCTACAAATAATCTTTAGCCGCTCGTAACATTGGGATCCTTCAGAAAGGTTATTATTGAGTATTAACCCTCAGCCAGGATCAGCACAATGCTTAGTACACTGCTCAGTACACTCAGTTATTTTCTTCTAGATCTGCTGTACAGCCGAAACAAACTTTGTTGCATTATTTTTCCTGTTATCACTGTAAAGCAGCTTTGAAACAATCAGTATTGTAAAAAGCGCTATATAAATAGAAGTGACTTGACTTGACTCAACTTACCAGAATGACAAATCATTCTGCCATGTTGGTGCCCTTTGATATAGTTTACACTTAACAGATACATAAATCTAACAGGGTTGCAGTAATGCTTCCCTGAGGACACTTCTGTGCTTTGAATAAATATCTTTCAGCTCTAGTCAAAGAAAGGATTGTTTTGGGAACTGTGTTTACAACTGTATTGGAACTAGAGGTATCGCAATATACTGGTAATGATGATAACTCTGATATTTCAAAAATAAAATACTGATATAATGCAATACTACAAACATTTAATTATTGTTAATAATTCAGTGGCAATAGCTAGATGGCAGTAATTTGGTTGACACTCTTAGTAAGTTGTGGAGGTATTTCACCTTAACGCTAGTTGACACCCGTCATGAAATGGAAAAAGGAAGACAAATATGGCTGAAGACAGTGGCTGAATACAAATATCCTTACTTCCCTACTATGTAGTAGGTAGAAATATCCGGATGACTTCTGGTGAGATTCTTAAGTGTGCATCCAGTGGACACTTTACTATACCATGAAGCCATGGGAGAGGAGTCGTGAATGAAGTGACGCCACTGATTCGAAACAAGATACTCTATACCCACAGACAAAAAAGTTAGATGTGACAGCCCTAATTAGTACTTGCTCTTCCTAACACTTAATTTGTGGTGTTATGGGAAGTATATCTGAAATGTACTTAATCGATCTCATCGATCTCAAGGGACAGTTCACCTAAAATAGAAATTCTGTAATTTACTCACCTGTATGACTTTCTTTCATCTGCGGAACATTTGGAAAATTGTTTCAGTGTTTTTATTTGTCAGTACAATAAAACTCAATGGAAACCAATGCTGTTTCAAAACGAAAGAACATTGTTCAAAATATCTTACACAGAATGTGTTTTTCCATTCCACTGTGCTACTTTTCCATTGTTTTTCAATGTAAATACACGCTAGACGGACGTCTTTAACCGTTGCGCTTGCGTCTTTTGCAGCGTCTTACTCTCAAGTTAAAGGGGTCAATTATTTTGTGTGTTTGGTTTAATGCAATGTGTTGACGCGGTTTTAGGTTAAAAAAAGTCATTTTACACATACTGTACATTATTGTTGCTCCTCTATGCCCCGCCTTTCTGAAACGCGTCGATTTTTACAAAGCTCAGTGTTCTGAAAAGCACGGTGTGCTCTGATTGGCCTGCAATCCAGTGCATTGTGATTGGCCCAAAAACCTTAAGCGTGTGACGGACATGTACATGTGTACAAATGAAATGTGTTTGGAACATCAGCTCCCAAAGCAATAATGACAGGTGATAATGTCGGGACTGCCTTATCAATTCGAGCCCGAATCTGAACCAGAAAATGCAGATGACCAAGCTGATCGATCAACTTTGCTAGCGCAACTGGACCAGATCTTATCAGATTGGTAAGGTTTTATTTCATTGGGGACATAATTACTGATTATAATGACTTCTACTGTCTTTAAAGGTGAACTAAGTAACTTTTTTTACCTTAACTGAACAGTCGGAGTCATTGGAATGGTTATATTACTTATTTCGGGTTGAATGGTGGTCGTTTCGCACCCCCCGGTGCCCGTGAGCGGAAAATACGCACTTGCAACTTTGAGCCGGCGGGCCGCCGGCCGCTGCGTCAGGAGGTCTCGCGTGATATCAGGTCTCGCGATGTAAACAATTGCTTTACGGCCAAAAGAAATCTGCTAAAATGCTGTCATTATTGCGCTCCCTCACGCTGTCCGAACCCGAATGAAGAAGACGTTTTAAAGAACGTCCCATCTGCTTTGATGTCGTTGATCTATAGCCTCTGGTGTCTGAGAATCACCAACGAGTTTTTACAACAGTGTTGTCAAATATCTATTCCGAAGCTGTGGGGGGAGCTCTAGAGAGAAACCTGCAGCAAAAAGAGAGAATACAGCGAAGAAATCCCGAAGCTACTGAGTGCTGCTTTAAACGTCGCACCACGCTACGGGTGTGAGAACACTATGGAAACATAAAACTATGTCTGCATTTGTGATCATAGAAACGACAAACAAGCGTTACTCTATACTGCTCAAAACTCGCATTTGAATAGTCATTAGCAAATTCTTAAAATATGGAAACTTTTACAAAGAATATCTCTTTAGGTTTGACACTTTGAGCTTTGTAACTCTGCAGATCTTATACATGTACAAACAGCTACATAACACTAAAGAAAAAGGAAAACAAGAAATCGAATCATATGACCCCTTTAAAAGTTCAGCTTTTAAAAAACAAGTCTCTAGACCTTGAGGGTTTTTTTCTTCGTTCCACTGACCTACATTTTTGACAGCAAAAAAACAGTGCCCCTTATGCTGTTTGGGGGTACTGTCCCTTTAAGAGCTTTAATGTTTTGTAAATCTATCTTATTGTGAAATGTAGCATTTTCATTTAAGCTGTGGTTGTATTATTTTCAGGTTGGATCAAAGACAGACTGTGTTATGTGTTTTGGACCCATGGTTCCTGATGGTTACGGTGTCTGCTACAACCCCATGGATGACCATTTCAACTTTGCAGTGACAGCCTTCAATAGCTGTGAAGAAACCAATGCTACTAAACTGTCCAGGTTTCTAGAGGATGCTCTTCTGGACATGAAGACTCTTCTGGAGCAGGTGTCTAAGGCCTAGTGAGTGACGACACTTCTTTAATGGCAAAAGAAACTCTCACAGAAGTCCTGAAACCTTTTCAGACTGGAGGCTTTTCCCACTGTCAGTGTCATTAAACTGGCATGTATTATTGGCTCATATTATTGGCTCATATTGATATTCCATATGAGCGTGATGTGTGTGATTTCTTTTTTTTCTTTTTTCATTATGCAAAAACTATAAGTAACTAAGAAAACCATTATTAGGGTGATTCCATTCAATATGTAAGCATTGTGACTATGTGGTGCTTTTAAAACTTTGATCTGTTTGAGCAAAGCAACATTGACTCAATGGCTAATGGAAATCGGGAAACCTGTTTCAAAACAGTCTTTATTTTTGCAGTATATTTGAATGATGCTAATGGCACAGAAATTACACACTTCACTATTCAGGGAAGTGACTATGGATTAAGAGGCTGCTACAAACAGGGACGGAGACATGTTCATTCTGGTTTTACAGTTTCAATTGTAAAAACTGTATGTTTGGGAAGGCTGTTGATGTTGTCCAGTTCATATCATGTAAAGGCCAAAGTATAGTTACATTATTTTTATTTTTTTTCGTACGCTAGTATATTTGTACAGTGTGCGTGAAGTAAATTTCATCATTATATTACAATCAAAACACTTACTAAAAAAAGGTTATATATAGATTAGATACAGATATTTTATGTTTGCATGTCATGTGACCATTAATCAAAATCAGCGAACCATGAAAAAAACAGTTTTGTTAAATTATTGAGATGTTTACTTCAAATCTCAGGGGGTATTTCAAGTAAATATTTGAGGTCTAAGGAGTTCGGCTCGTAAAAAAGTTTGGGAAGCTCTGAAATGGAATACTTTGAATGACTATGTGTTTGTCTGTACACATATGCTAAGTGTAGGCATAAAAAAAACAAATATACCTTGGGCTTTAAGGAGGTTCATGCTAGTTTCACAATTGCTAAGTACGACTGTTATTCATTACCAAAACTCTCATAGCCACAGCCTGTTCTAAATCAAAATATCAGAAAATACATTTTATGATTGTTATTTATTTCTTTGTGCTTTTAGATTAGGAGTAGATTTGGCACACATTATTGCCAGCAGATTAACTCATGTTCATTACAATAAATATACAGAAGCACTGATATATAAACAGTAAATTGTATTATTTTGGTTTTAAATGATATGACAAAACAAGACAGAAAACTTCAGATTATATCTTTGATAAAACGTTAATAAATCCTCCTGTTCTGATTCTGGTGTGCTAAACTGGCTAAATTATGGTTGTTAAATGTTCCAAGGCTCTTTATGGACTATAAACCCTCTTACAAACTACACTGGTTCTTCTTCAGAAGGGTCAATGTACGAATACTCGGCCCTGAACATTCCCTTGATTTGCTGATACTCCCCGTGGAATTCCACTTCAGCCCTGCTTCCCGAGGAGCTCCACAGGAAGAGCTGTGTCCCTCTGAATATGGTCGTCTTTAAGGCATCCACATCACGAATCTGGATAAGCAAAAGAAAACAATAACACAGAACATCAGAGAATCACAACATAAACATGTTTGTGCTCAATTCACTGGACGTCACATACACAATGTCTACCAATCTTAGTGCTTGCACGACTAAATGTCTTATTTTTACTAAATGCCGGCTCAGTATCTATCTTATGTAAATGACCCACAAAACCAGGAACCAGGAAGTATGACCATATTAGCCCGGTTCTGTCAACACTGCAACACTCCCTATTAAACATCGTATATACATTTTAAAATGTTGCTGATTACTTACAAAGCACTAAATGGTTTAGCTCCGCAGTACTTGAGCGAGCTCTAAACGCATTATAGTCCTTCACGTCTATTGCGATCTCAAAATTCCGGCCAGTTGATAATACCTAGAATATCAAAATCAACTGCCGGCGGTAGATTCTTTTCCTATTTAGCACCTAAACTTTGAAACAGTCTTCCTAACATTGTCCGGGAAGCAGACACACTTTGTCAGTTCAAATCTAGATTAAAAACACATCTCTTTGACCTAGCATACACATATAGAGTTCTATAATTCAATGTTAGGCTGCATAGATTAGGTCAGCCGGAACCGGGAACACTCCCCATAAATCCTGATGTACTTGTTACATCATAAGAAGGATGGCGTCTACGCTAACATTAGTCTCTCTGTTTATCCGAGGTTTACCGCAGTCCGCCGAATCTAGGCCGTATACAGATCTGATGAAGGACCTGCGCCTGGACACGATGACAACGCAATCCTGAAGTGTCAACCAGTCCCTCCCCTGTGAAGGCCTCCTTCCCTTCCCTTTACCTCTAAAAAATGTCTGTATTATACATTTTTAAGGCCAGACAAGTAGTTTATTGAGGGTTGATTTGCAAAGAAGGACTACACGCCTGCACACATATACATTCAAATGCGCATACCTTTGGACTGACCGTGTAATGCGCATGTGCGCGATGTCTGCGTTTTCGCAGGTTTGCGTTTTTGAGGTTTGCGCAGAAATAACGGATAATCTTTTGCACCTTCTAACCTATTTCAGGGAGTGCGTTCTCGAGACACCAGGCACTGTTTTGTGTGGATGGGCGGCCGGAGCGTGTTAAGGGTTTTCCTGTTAGAACGGTGTTGTGTTAGCGGCCCCTAAGTTAATAACTAATGATCTTGGCAACGGAAGTGAATCAATCAATCAAAACTAACTTTAGCTGGACAATAACTTTATTCTAGAGCTGTTGAAAAGCCTAAACAATCTGTTACGGTAATTTCCTATTATCACTGTAAAGCTGCTTTGAAACAATCCATATTGTTAAAAGCGCTTTATAAATTAAGGTGACTTGACTTGACTTGACAAAACACAGTGCACCATTAGCTGTCTTTACTGTTTCATCTCAAATGTTTGCTTATAATGTGCTTTTTGAACACAAACTGCTGAGTTCCACTTTATTCCAACTCATTTAGATTGATTACATCTCTTCCTTGGTCCGACAGATGATTATGCATATACATTACCGCTCAAAAGTTTGGTGTCTGAAAGACTTTTTAAAATGTTTTTGAAATAATTATCTTATGTTCATCAAGGCTGCATTTATTTGATCAAAATAGTGTAAACAGTAATATTGTGAAAAATTTATGCTATTTAAAATGTTCTATTTTATCATATTTTTTAAATGTAATTTATTCTTTTGATGGCAAAGCTGAATTTTCAGCAGCCATTACTCCAGTTTTCACTACAATACAATACAACTTCATACAATACAGATTGTTTCAAAGCAGCTTTACAGCCATATGATTCTTCAGAAATCATTCTAATATGCTGATTTGGTGCTCAAGAAACATTTTTTTTTTATGTTGCTTAATATTTGTGTGGAAACCATGATTTTTTTTTTTTTTTTTTTTGCATTCCATGATAAAAAAAAAAAAAGCTCAAAAGAACAGCATTTATTTGAAATAGAAATCTTTTGTAACATTATAAATGTCTTTACTCTTTACGGTCACTTTTGACCAATTTAATGCATAAGTATTCATCTTAAAAATCTTTCTAACCCCAAACTTTTAAACAATGGTGTATGTTTATATAAAAGATGGACGCACAGTGACTTACCAGTATGTATGTTGAGTTTGTATCAGTATTGTTGAGCACAGAAAGTGCTCTGATCCGAATCCTCAATGCTGGAGGAGCATCAATGAACACGCGACAGCTCTGAGTGTTAGAGGGCGAGATGGCTGGACTCTTGATCGGATTCTCAATGAGCCCGGACGGAGAGAACAGCTGAACGTCACACTCTTGGAGGAAGATATGTACTGTCTTTCAGATATATTTCAGTTTGACTTAATCTACAACAATTTTTTATTGTTCACCCAGTAATGAAAATTCTGTCATCATTTACTCACCATGTCTTGTCAGTCACACTTTAGATTAAGGCCCAATTCTCAATATTAACTAACTATTAACTTGGACTTTTGCCTCAATAAACTCCTAATTACTGCTTATTAATAGTTAGTAAGGTAGTTGTTAAGTTTAGGTATTGGGTAGGATTAAGGAATGTATAATATGGTCATGCAGAATAAGGCATTAATATGTGCTTTTTAAGTATTAATAAACAGCCAATATCCTAGTAATATGCATGCTAATAAGAAACTAGTTAATAGTAAGAAATGGACCCTAAACTAAAGTGTTACCGTCTTGTCAAACTCACAAGACTTTATTCTGTAGAACAACTTTTGTTGTATGCAAAATAGCAGCTTGGACATTCTGCTAGATACACAACCGATCAAAAGTATCGTCTGTGGAGCTTGGTCCACCAAGGATCTCCTCTGCCAATGGATCTGTCTCAGGGTGGAAAAGACTGACCTCCTGTGTGATGGATCCACCTCTGAGGTCAGTGCAAGCAGTGACCAAGTCAAGTCCGGTGCTCCCAAGTCCGATGGTCCCCAAGTCTACCAATTCCTAGTCCGGTGGTCCCAGAGGTCCACGATGCTTCCGTTAATGGTCACTGGTATTCTGTGCCCACACACTTCCCCAGAGGCGGCGGCACCTGCTACAGCGCCTCCCGAGGTGGCAGCATCTGCTTTAGAAGGCTCTATGTTCAATTTTCACAGCTATGGAGGCCATCCATGAACTTCACATGCTTCATATCACGGCAACGGAGGCCATCCCTGCTCGCTCTGTCGTGGCTATGAAGGCCATTCAGGTCTCTGCTCCACCATGGCCTCCTGACTTCCAAGGGTCTTATCCTCTGCCGGCTCTGCCCTGGTGGTTCCCATCTCTACTGGCTGCAACATGGCTACCTGAACCCCCACGGACTCGTCCACTACTCCACGTTACATGGTCTCGTCCACTGCTCCACAGCCCAGCCCAGCCCACCACTGCTCCTCGGTCCATGCCCACCATGCCATGATCCAGGCCAACTTCCACTTGAAGGGCCTGGCCTTCCATCCCTCCCTCTTGTCCTCCTCCACTCCACCAGCCTCCTTGTTTTGTTTGTGTGTCTGAAGCGGCCCATAGAGGGGGGGATATATGATGTTCATGTTTTCATGTACTTTATTTTGAAGTTCTCATAGGCTGCGTCCGAAAGCTGAAAAATGCTCCAAGTTAGAAAGACATCAAGGCACGTCCGAATCCAAAGTTAGCTTCATTTCCTGTCTCCTGACTGAGATACCTTCATCTGATCGATTTTTTAAGGCAGGATAGATGTATCCTTTGCTGCCTTTGATATCCAACAATAAGAAATAAGGATGGCATCTGAAAGTTGGGTTTGGTGGTCAGTTTGTGTGTAAATGTACGTTTTTGACCAACGTCTTCCACTTTTGATGTCCTTTCTAGCAAAAACAGGTCTATTGCAGTAATTAAATATTTGCTTAGTTTTCACCAAACTCTCTCTATTTTGCTGTAGATCATTACACTGTTACGCTGCCTCAGAAGTCTGTCTGAAATCAGTTTCGTGAGGTACCTTCGTGTGCAAATGATGCCTGCAAAGTCATTGCCTGATAAGGCAACAAGTCAGCTGCCTAAGTTTTCGGATGCAGCCATAGTGATGTTTCCTGTCATGTCATGTGATTCCCTTGCCCCTCATATGTCATCTTGTCAAGTGCTTCCTTTGCTTCATGTGTTTTTCTGATTGGTTCATTGTTTGATGGCTTTCAAGTGTGTTGTATTTCATTAGTCCTTGTGTGTGTATATATAGCCTTCATGTCTCCATTGTTCCTTATCTAGCTTTGTCTTTGTAACCCACTGTTGGTGAGTTTTGTTAAGCCCCTGTTTTTGTCATGTTTTAGTTCTGTTTATTTTTGTATCACGTTTATCATTTTTCAGTAAAACTGCACTTGGGTTGGCATCTCTACTCACCTTCAGAGGACCCCCAATAACAGCTGAATAGAAAGTTCATAAGAACAGCATTTATTTGTACCTCCTTATAATTGCCAGAGAAAAAAGGAAGTCAGATTTGGTATGACATGAGAGTAAATGATGACAGAATTTTTGGATGTACTTTTTACAATAACATCTATATTACATTTGATGAATATATGAACATAATTACTCAAATATGCTGTGTTTGTAATAACTCACCTCCATGAGGGCTTTTTTTGTTCTTTACACTCTGATAAAATAGTAGCACTCCGTTGCCAGGGGTCAGGCGACTCTGACGCACCAAAAGAACATTTGATCGTGATTTCAGCGTTTTACCAGTCGTCCTCTCGCAGAGGCGCATCAGGATGAGTCTATCATACAGGGCGATATTCTCCCCTGAAAATATACACAAAAATACACACAATTCACCATATTATATGGTGCATCAGATTCCCATGTCTGAACGCAATTTAAGCTCAGTACTTACTTTGCTGGCAGTTAAGAGTGCTGGATACTATTTTGATTTGAATAACCTCATCAAGAGGTCGGCCAATAGCAAATATACACCTTGTCTGAGTGACATTGCGTAGATCAATAGTTCCTGAGTCTTGAAGGAGAAGTTGGCCACAGAAACCTGAAACCAGAATAGATGATTTATTCCTCACAGCTTTTTTTAATCTTTCCCTCAGTCTATTCATATAACAATCCACAAAATTAAAGAGCCAAACAGGAAATATATAAATATAAATAGTCTTATTATAAATGTATAAGTTCTGAATATAAAATTATAATTCTGAATATATAAATGTAAACATGTATATGTACATATTTGTCTGAATTTACTGTAAACAGTTTTAGGTCCCAATATATATAAATGTATATGTAATTACAACTAACCCTAAACCAACCCTTAACTGTATAGTAAGTACATGTAGTTAATTAATATTACTCAGTACTTATTTGTGTAATTACACTGACAATGTTGCCTTAAAATTAAATATAACCAATACAAATATTCCAGACTTTAGGAATTTCAAGAAAAAAATATAATGAAGAATTGTGTAATATGCCCCTTTAGGCACTGAAATTGTTATCAAGACTGACAGTCTTATATGGAGCTATAGACACTTGCCACCTAACTGGTCTGTGGTGGTTCTGTTGGCGTGCTCATGGTGCTTTCCATCAAGTCCACCGTAGGTACAATGGCTGAAAAACTCTTCTTCATCTTCTTAATTCTGACAGCTGGACCTATTGTGGTTCTCGTACGCACTCTTGGAGTCCCCCACGTCCCATCTCCTCTCTGGTGGTCTGATTGGATGTGAGTGCCTTTGGGATCTGTTGTGAAGGTATGGGCTGAGGAACAGTCAGGGCTATAGCAGGCCTGGATGGTGATGGGTTTTGGCAAGTGGAGGCAAAGAAAGGGACTAACAGGAAGAGGACTGGATGGGCCCATACAGGACACGGTCCGAGACTGGATCCCATAACCACATGAGACAGAACACTACATTAAAAAGCAGAAGGAAAATGAGGGATGGAGGAGCATTGACTTTATGTTTACAAAATTATTTTATAATATCCAAGCTCTACACCCATAAAATGGGACTTTGGCTGTACATTGTTAGGGCCCTATCATACACCCAGCGCAATGCAGCGCCAGGCATGAAGCAAGTGTTTTTTGCTAGTTTCAGCCCGACGCAGTTATCATTTTCATGTCCTGTGCCACGTTGTTTTTAAATAGCAAATGCATTTGTGCGCCCATGGGCAGCTGGTCTGAAAACGAGCTGTGTTCGGGCGCATTGTTGGCGTGTTCCTCTATTTTGAGGCAACTGAAATAGACAGATTTCTTTGGGTTATTTAAAGAGCACGTTAATATGTACCTATAGGCGGGTCCACAACGCGCGTACACTTTGTCCCGTAGATAGCTTTAACCTCGCGCACAAGCAGATCCGTTTCCTTGCTAGAGAAGCGTTCAGTTTTTTCGCTTGCAAATTCTGCAATGCAAATAGCAAATCCGCCATGGCGCAAGCGCAACTGGCTTTTAAAGGGAATGGGAGATGAGACTCTGATTGGTTTATTGCACGCTATGCCCAAAACACACCCATTACTCATTAAGAGAATAGGGACAACCCTTTTGGACCATGCGCCGGGCTCACTGACCATTTTTCCTGTCGTTAAACTAGCAAAAGTGGATTCGGACACGACCTAAGTGCACTTGCACCGTGCGCTTTAGACCATGTGCTTAGATCGTTTAAATAGGGCCCTTAGAATATGTAGTTTGGATGATAGATGTGTTGGCACATTACCTCACTCCACTTGTGCACATCCCAGTGGAAAGAACAGACTTGAGTGAAGCATGGTGCAGTGACAGGAGGCTTGTTTCCTAACTCACACCTCTCCTCCTCCACGATCCTCTCTACACCCCTCTCATACTGAACACACTGCACACTCCTCACAGCTACGCCCATCCCGCAAGACACCGAACAGTCGCCCTGCTGTCCAACCTGCCACCTACAGAATCATTTCATGAATTAATCCAAATAATATAATAAAAAACATCAACCGGTTTTGCTTCAATACAATAGGCATTGAGCAATAAGTGGTGACCCAACCATGGATATTATTAACTAAAACAAAAACCATAAACTTTTTCATTAATTGAAATAAAATACACTTTAACTGAAATAAAATAAAATATAAAAAGACGAACTAAATGAAATGAGAAATGTTGCCTTGTTACTATAGCTGAAATAAAATTGACTAAAATCAGTAAAACTAAATAAACAAACTAAAGACTAAGATATAGACTTTTTTTTTTTTTTTTTTACAAAAATTACAAAAACTTGAACTAAAATGAAAAAAGAAAATATAAAAATAAACTCTCATTACAAAATATTACCAAAAACGATGTTAATGACATTATAATAAAACTGGACCTGAGTCTGACATAGTACCAAATATGTTTGATGTTCAAAAGTGTCATAAATGAACAAAAATGGACAAGGACTGCATAGGCTTTTGGTTCTCAAACATGGGGCCGGGGGCCTCAGCACCCTTTCATTTTAATTATTTTAAATAAAACAAATGCAGCTAAAACAGCTAACGATCAAGATAGAAACTGACTTATTTCTTATTTTAATTTGAAAATCTTATTTAAACCTAGAAAAGTCATGGAAATTCTTAAAATCTTAAGAAATCATGGAAATCTTAGTAGTGAATATTTATATTTTTTCTAATTATGTGAAGCTCTAAAATATTTTATGTAATATTTGTAAATTATTTAGCTAATTGACTGCTAATAAAAATGTACTAATAATTTACTATTTTCGGGTAAAATAAAATAAAAACACCTGATCACGAAAGACTGGAAAGTCATGTAAACTCATAGCTTATAAAGAGTGAACATTTTTAATCTATTATTATTTCATTTAATTATTTTAATATATTGCCACTCCTAGTTTGTGCGGCACAACAATATTCAAAACTGGATTCATTATACAATTTACAGGCCCCGTTAGGTATTTTTCTGTATTTTTACTGTTCATTATATGATTACACTGTATTTCTACATTGTCAAAATTTCTACATTAAAATGTCAATGATGACATTCTCGCTCAAATATCCCCTCCTCAGTTTTTTTGGCAGTCTGGAAATAACAATGACTAGTTGTAATGTGTATAAAGAAGAAGTCAGAACTGTCTGTCTCTTCATATGTTCAGTAGATATGAGGTGTGTACAGTCTGTGGTAGTTTACCTGGCTGGACAGATTTCAGTATTACACTCCACTACCTCTGAAGGTTTGGGCACAGACTGACAAGAAGACTCTCCCACCACCAAATCCCTGTTTCCGATTCCTCCCTCCACCCTCTGGGAACAGTACAGGACTCTCTTCGCCAAACCACCTCCACAAGACACACTGCACGGTCCCTGTATGTAGCGCCAACTGATAGAGAAAGACACAGTGCTCATCATGTGTGAATGTATAAAAGAAAGTCTAGAAACCAAAAGTAGAGTTTAAGCAATGCTTACACAGAAGGACATTTTGATGGGCTACAGGGTTGGGTGTACAGCTCTGGTTTACTGGTACGATCACAAAGGAACTCTGGGACTTCAAGATGGGATTGGTGATCCACACAGGAGAACCAAATCTGCTGAGATCCTGCGTAAATAAGTAAGCATGCACAATTATGCACACACAATCACAAATGAGTTTTGTCCTAATTTCAGCATGTGCATTCAGTTGTCTCATTTACCGTTGCCACAGGTTTTAGAGCACTGCCCAATCACAGGACTCCAAACATAAACTGGAACCATTGTGGAACGGGGCATTACACGGGAATCTGTACGGGTCAGCTCAGTCTTGAAGACATTTCAGAACAGATCACATATCACGTTCAACATACACAGGTTGGTAAGATTTTTGTTTTGTTTTTTAAAAGTCTCTTATGCTCATCAAATCCATAAATACTTAATAAAAAACACAGTAAAAACAGTAATATTGTGAAATATTATTACAATTTAAAATAACTGTGTTCTGTTTTAATATATTTAAAAATGTAATTTATTCCTGTGATGACAAAGCTGAATTTTCAGAATCATTACTCCAGTCTTCAGTCTCACATGATCCTTCTGAAATCATTCTAATATGCTGATTTGGTGCTCAAGAAACATTTCTTATTATTATCACTGTTGAAAACAGCTGTGCTGCTTAGTGAAATATAAATCTTTTGTGACATAAATGTCCAGTAGTTTAGTAATGTAAATATGATATAATATTCTATCAATATTTTTATACATTTAATTTACTAGAAATACATTGTTATACAAAACTTAGTTCTTAGTGAATCAATCAAATTAACTTTAGCTGGAAAATAACTATTCAAGAACTGCTATAAGCCAAAACAATCTCTGTTACTCTAAACTATCCTTGTATCTCTGTAAAGCCACTTTGGAACAATCTACATTGTTAAAAGCGCTATATAAATGAAGATGACTTGACTTGACTTCTAATCTGATTTGCTAAGTGGCGTTTCAGGTGATATTTACAGTAACAGAGAGATGCTTCATTGTTTGGAATGTAACTTGTTTGGATGCGGAGCAGATTTGTGTGATTTTGCCAGGAGCGAAGACTGCACTTTTTTTTTTTTGAAAGCCGAATTATTCTGAGCAGCATTTCTCTCACCAGATAGTGAAGAGCAGGATGTAGAAAACCTGAAATGTACTGTAGTAGACTGACTACAAAACACCTTGGGCAAATTGCTGCTGCTCCACTCACAGCTGTTCCAGTCCATGTGTTGCTTGGTGACATGCAAAGCTTAATGCTTTGACTTCTTTTAAAACAATGTTTCTTGGCAAAGAAAAATATACAAACTAAATTGGCCATTTGTTTTACACATAAGTTACTTGATATTGACTCGTTAAATTGCGTAGGATATTGATAATATTAACTCAACTAAGTAAATAACTGCAATATCACTTGCAATCGTGCCGATACTCAGTACAGCAGTACTTGCTTGTGTAATACTGCTTAATCATAACTTGATGTCAAACAATACAAGCTGACGCTGAATTTATTTTGTAACGCTATACCTCTTTTTGGCTATCCCAGCCGACAGGACAAACGTCCACCACACAGGGAACGTGTTCTGAGGGTTTGGGTTCAGAACACAAACTTTGGTCAACCTCAGAATCAGATCCATGATGGGAGCGGACACACGACACCGTTCTCTGGGCCTCCCCGGGTCCACACACAGCCGAGCACTCACCAGGCTCAGACACCTGCCATCTACAACACACACATACATATGAATATACACACGCAACTGCCAGAATGACTCAATACAGACTCCGAACTATTGTAAACAGTTATCATTACATCACATCACATCACATCACATGTTAAGGTGAACATTAAATCTAAATTGTCCCAATACCAGCGTTATTTTAGTATTATTGCAACACAGTTGCAATCTTTTTGGGATTTACATGGAATTTTGGAGTTGTTTCAGTCTGGATTTAAAGCCCTTCATAGTACAGAAACTACACTCTTAAAAGTTTTTAACGACCTCTTATTGATTACAGACTCAGGAGATTCTGCTATTTTAATGCTGTTAGACCTCACAGCTGCATTTGATACTATTGATCATAATATTCTGATCTCTAGGATGGACCACTGCGTTGGTATCAAAGGTATTGCTCTAGAATGGTTTAGGTCATATCTGTCCGATAGGACGTTTTCTGTTTGCCTTGGAGTCTTTGTGTCCCAAATGGCACCTTTTCCTTGTGGAGTCCCCCAGGGGTCTATTCTTGGCCCGATGCTGTTTTCCCTGTACATCCTTCCTCTGGGGTCTATCCTGAGAAAGCATGGCATTTCGTGTCACTGTTATGCAGACGACACACAACTTTATCTGCCATTGAAACGAAATGATAACAGCTCTGTAAAATTATTGTTGGACTGCCTCGCAGACATTAAAGCCTGGATGGCTATGAATTTTTTACATTTTAATGAGAGTAAAACTGAAATTGTGATATTTGGCCCAAGTAGTACCCATGTGGCCCCCAACATAGAATTGGGTTCCTTAATTCCGTATGTTAAATCTTCCGTTAAAAATCTGGGAGTAATCATGGACGGTGATTTTAAACTTGAAAAGCAGATAAATTCTGTGGTTGAAGTCAGTTTTTTTCAGTTAAGGTTCTTATCTAAAGTGAAACCTTTTTTTTCATTTAAAGACTTTGAAAGAGTTATACATGTTTTTATCTCCTCTCGATTGGACTATTGTAATGCCATCTATGCTGGTGTCAGCCAGGCATCTCTCTCACGCCTGCAGCTGGTGCAGAATGCTGCAGCTAGACTACTAAAAGGGGTACGTAAGCGTGACCACATTTCTCCCATACTGGCTTCCCTTCACTGGCTTCCAGTACGGTTTAGGATTTTTTTTAAAATTGTAGTGTTTGCTTACAAATCCTTAAATGGTCTAGCCCTGATCTACCTTTCTGACCTTATACAACAACATGTTCCATCTAGGTCTCTTAGGTCGGCAGATTGTATGCTCTTCGCTGTTCCTAGAGTAAGGCTGAAACATAGGGGAGATCGGGCCTTTTCAGTTGCGGCCCCCAAACTATGGAATCATTTACCATTGTCTGTGAGGCTGGCCCCAACACTATCTGCTTTTAAATCTAGTCTTAAAACACATTTCTTTTCCTTGGCTTTTAGTTCAGTTTGAGAGCTGTGTGTTTTTGTCTTTTTGATGTCATTTTATTTTTGTTTTTGTTGATTCATGATTTGGGATGTACAACACTTTGGTCTACTTCTGTTGTTTTAAATGTGCTCTAGAAATAACTTTGACTTTGACTTTGACTTTGAATTATTGATATACTATTATAGTTTTGGATATTTCAATACGGTTTTGATTAAGTTTTTTAGTTTTAGTTTATTTAGTTTTAGTTATTTTAGTTCGTCAACTTAAACTCCTTTGGCAACTAGTTGCAATAAAATATGTTTTTTTTGTTTAGTTTTTTTAGGTTTAATTTTTATTTCAAATAATAGTTTTAGCTAATTATAATAACTTTGCCCAAAACTGTCTTAATACATTTTCTTGTCTCATATTGAAGGATTTCTCTGTGCATAATTTTTTTTTAGCTTTGTAATCTCTGTAATCTGGTACTGGACTCTAACTTGCTAATTAATTTCAGTCTTACACACTTTGGCACATTACCTGGCAGGACAGATTTGGGAGTTGCAGGTTTCAGTTGTTGGTGGTTTAGAGTCAAGCGTACAGTCAGAGTCAGGCAGCTCCACTTTCACCGTACCCTGTTTCTGAAAACACGTCACAGAGCGCACTCGCTCTCCCACTCCACAGGGGGCACTGCAGGGTCCAAACTCACCTAAATCCCAGCTACAACGGATACACAAATTAAACTCCTGTATTCAAAGACCCTGCCCAAAATTACATTTTCAGCCCTTGCGTTTGTCCTTCAAGTTCACACTTTCATGCTATAAATGTAATTTAAAATGAAATGTTGATCGTTGGGAACACTGTAATTTCTGCACCATTGCAGCCTTCTCACAGACTGCATTGTTGTGGGCAATAACACAACAATCCTAAGTAACTTTTGAAAAATAAATGTGGGTTTTCACAGTCATGGCCAAACAAAAGCCGCATCCCAAAATTCAGAGGCCTCATCCTTCGAAGGCCACATTCGAAGGCTGATTGCATTACAGCAGCGCGACAAAGGCTGTCCCAATTTGAAGGCTCCTTCAAATCTGGCTTTGAAATGAGTCCATCGTTTTCCAGGCAATGAAGGATACAACAGATAGATCCTTCGCGGCCTAGCCTAGGCCAGACTTCATTGTGTGCAGGTGACGACAGGATAAAAAATTAAATAAAAAAAATGGTCGGAATACACTTTTAAATATTATTGAGTATATAGAATATATACAGTATAATATTATTGAGTTTCAACACTGTAAAAATTAAAAGTACAATCAACTTGGAAGTTTAAGTCATTTCAACTTAAATTACATTAAACTGACTTAAAAAATGAGTTTTTTTAAAAAGTTGAAAATTACTTTTGATCATATAATTTTTTACCTGATTAATAATACCAATGTTAAAATCAAATAAAACTTTACAGCGGTCCAAATGTTGACTTATTTCTTACTAAAATGCGGTTTTATATAGTTACTCTTTCCCCTGGTTTCACAGACAAGGCTTAAACCTAGTCGCTAAAATGAGTGTTTGGGCTGTACGAACGAAGCATGGCAGTTGCTCAGTGTTTGGATGTACAAATGAACACAAAAATATTTGTTTAGCTCCTTCATCCGAGCCTCTGGAGAACCAGTGGGTTATGTGAATTTCTGATGTGTAATTGTTCAAGTTCAGACAGATAATCTTTCTCTCAAAGTCGTTCAACACTGTTTATGCATCAGTAAATCGCGTTGCAGTGATAAGATCTTCATTCACGCGATCAACAGGCTGTCATCTGCTCAATGGTCATCACTGCAACCTTTTATGTGATGGGAATAGATCTAAATACTTAAAAAACTTCTCATGATTCGTTAATCCCGATAGCTGTAATAGTAAAAACGTATAAAAGCTGTAATAGTAAAAGGTTTCCAGATAGCTCGAATGCCAGATTTCATATGCAAGCATGTCAGCCAATCACAGCAGTGGCCGTTTACATTGAAGTCTCACAGCAGACACGCCCCTTCAAACAGAGCGTTCAAATCAGGGGATGAAATCAGGCTAGGAAATATGCCTTTTATTTCTAAATTATAACAACTTTTGATCTAAAAAACATACTAACATTATAAGGGCACCCCAGGAAACATTCTAAAATAATAAAATAATCCATTCTAGGGCACCTTTAAGCAACTTGCACTGACATATCTTACATGACATCTTATGTCAGTCACGTTTATAAAAGCTACTTAAATGTTCTCATTGAACTAAGGCCTAATCCTGGCTTAATCTAAGCCCTGTCAGTGAAACAGGCCTTTATTATGTACAGAAATGGACCACAGTGAACATATTTAGACAGGTTGTGAACCCTGTTTTGTTTTCAGACAGTTGAATATAACTTTCAATAAAGTCCAGTACAAACGTTACTGACGCTCGTCAACGGCAGATGTCTACGGAGCCCGGGAAGTCACCTGTGGGAGAAAAAAAAACAATCCGTGGCGGCGGTTTTGCAATCCGTCCGCTCAGTTTATAAACCGTACTCACAAATTCTCAAACTGTTCCCTCGGTTTAACAAATCGTGCCCACAGATTAATAAACCGTACCCACGAGTTTCTAATCCGCGCTCTCAGATCTGTAAACCGTGCCTTCAGTTTTTGCAATCTTATAATTCATAAACCGTGCCCGTTCCCACGGGTTTGTAATCTGTACTCACAGATTTGTGGCTCACTCTCATTTTAGAAGAACACGTTGTTAACGAATCTTATTGTATATTGTTTTATTGTGTAATAAGTGGAATAGGCCTACATCAAATTGTCTTAACTGCGTCTGTTTATTTGTGATAATCTTAGCACTTTATTATTATTTTCTAACCTGTAGGCTATTATGACTGATATTTGACGAATTGCTTTGTTCCTTTTTTGTACGTTTTGGACAAAAGCGTCTTCTAAATATGTAGCCTAAAATGTAATAATAATTATAATAATAATAATTATTATTATTATTATTATTTGAGTTATAAATGAACTATAAACGAGTTCACTTAGTAATACAGTAATATGTTTGTCATCAAATAATTTATCAATGCTTTATTATTTTAGGCTATAACCTAACCTTTTACAGTTTTGGATAAAATAGGCCTACATTTTTTGCATAATTTTTGCTTAAAAATAAAACATTCAAATTATTTTATGATAAACATATTACTGTCTTAAGTGAACTCATTTATAGTTATTAACTCAAATAATAATAATAATAATTATTATTATTATTATTATTATTATTACATTTTAGGCTACATATTTAGAAGACGCTTTTGTCCAAAACGTACAAAAAAATGAACAAAGCAATTTGTCAAATATCAGTCATAATACAGGTTAGAAAATAATAATAAAGTGCTAAGATTATCACAAATAAACAAAAGATTTTGATGCACGTCATTCATATTAAATAGTATATTCCACCCATACCCGCTAAAATTGAGAATCACTTTAAGCATGCAGACGCAGTTAAGACAATTTGATGTATTCCCCTTAATATTCAATAAAACAATATACAATACGATTCGTTAACAACGTGTTCTTCTAAAATGAGAGTGAGCCACAAATCCGTGAGTACAGATTACAAACCCGTGGGAACGGATTGTGAAAGCGTGGGCACGGTTTATGAATTTGTGGGTACAGATTGCAAAAACTGAAGGCACGGTTTACAAATCTGAGAGCGCGGATTAGAAACTCGTGGGTACGGTTTATTAATCCGTGGGCACGATTTGTTAAACCGAGGGAGCAGTTTGAGAATTCGTGAGTACAGTTTATAAACTGAGCGGACGGATTGCAAAACCGTCGCCATTGTTTTTTTGTTTTTTTTCTCCCACAGGTGACTTCCCGGGCTCCGTAGATGTCACAGTTGCTAGGCGACAAGAAAAATACTCTGTAGGATAGACCGTCCCATTTGACAACGCTCGGTCTGACCTTTGCGACCTCTGCGGCCTTCGAAGGATGCAGCCTCTGAATTGGGACACAGCTGAAGTCTACAGCAATTGGTTCATGTTCAGAGTGGTTTCCTTTTTGGTTTTTGTCAAGATAAATAAAAACAATTCTTTGAAATCTTTATGAAATTTACTGGTATGTTTGAATGGCCACTTGTTCCTCTGAGGCAAAACTATGAACCTGAAAACTGAAAAGCACCTGGGTGGGCAGTTTGGCAGAAAGCAGGGCTGCAGCAGATCTGGTGTTTGAGGGGATGAACTACAGAGCTTATCTTCCAGGTGCTCGAATGTGACCACATCTACACAGTGCTGACTGATTTTCTGGATGCCTGCAAAAGAGATATCAATGAGTTCAAACAGAAATTACATTTATAAATGGTTTATACATATACTTGGCATAAACAGTTTTATTAAAACAATATATGGTTCATTACATAAAGGTGATATATAAATACATATATATACTGTAAATATCCAATCCATTATCCAAATTATCCATATTTATTGTCAATTTTATATATACATACTGTGTATATATATATATATATATATATTTTTTTTTTTTAATGCATTTTATGTAACAAATAATATTTGTGTGTGTGTATATATATATATATATATATATATATATATATAGAGAGAGAGAGAGAGAGAGAGAGAGAGAGAGAGAGAGAATTTATTTTTTAAAAACTATATTTATATAAGATCATTAATAATAATACAAGTTATAGTTATTTAGGGGAAAAGATGGCAAAAAAAAACTTGTGTATGACTCATTAAAAGAAATTTCACAGAACAGTTCATTCAAATAGTTGTAAAGTATACATGCTCCTCAAATAGTACAAAAGTATTTTTACTGTTTCTGCAAAAAATATTTTTACTGTGTTTCTGCATCTTCTGTTGTGTTTGTGAGCACAAATCATTAATACAGAATCTAAACAAAGTTTTATCAAGGATAGCCCACAGCCCTAGTTATAATTTGTTCATTTGAGATGTATGAAGTTAACAAAACTGGTTACATGACTAATTATTGCACTTAGGAGCCCCAAACAACTGATATTTTGAGAAAAGACCAATGAGAAATGGCGAGGGGAATTTTCATACGCCACTCCCCTGAACATATGGGTATAAAAGGAGATGCCGTGCATCCACTCATTCAGATTTGTTCTTCAGAGTTGAGTGGGTGTCAATGAAGACAGATGTTCTTTCCATTCACCTCAACTTGCTGGTGTTACGGTCTCTCCGCCCCACGCACAGATAAGTGTAATGAGAGCTCCCCTGGGCGCTTCAGCAATTAAAAGAACAAGCTTTCCTCTAAAAGAGCAAAGCACTGGTGAAGGGCATCTTTTTAAAGGGTCATGAAACCCCAAAACATATTTTTTGAGATGTGAACAGATATGTCTGAACACATCACTGAAAACACTAAAAGCGCTCATAAATTTTACCAACAAGTGGAAATTGGTTATTTTGGGGGTTTTCTGAGCAATTTCATTCTTCCAGGTTGAAAAGCAAAGTCGAAACAACTTCACGGAACCTGAGGTAGAAGCATGCCTTCGTAGTGTGTGATTGGCTGCCGGCACAATTCTACATCAGCAGTTTCTGAGAGCTTCTCTGCATTTATGCAGGTCTGTGTTTAATTGGTTGTTTTCTCCCCTCTTCCACCGTCTACACTCCCACTTTTCCACAGCTTTACACGTCCATTTGTTGAGACTTTTTCAACTCTGAGGGGTGAACTAACAGGCTAAAACAGAGAGGGTTTCATTACATTTTAAAGATGCCTTTCCACCTGTGTGTTTGGGTTGTACCCATGCTGAGACCGCTGCGTTCATGGATGGTTCATGTCCTCACTGTGAGAACAAGTCCATAGCAACGTTGCGATCGACACTCTCTTTTCTGGTCAGAAAGACAGTCACTTCAGTTGCTCCCTGTCCCTTTCTGCTATGCACAAGGCTGTGGCGGCAAGCACTGAGGGCGACATAAGGTCAACAATGGGAGGATTTCCGCCGAGTCAATCCCCAAGGCCTCCCATTCCTCATCACACTCATTGTGCCCAGTTGAGTTCCTGGATGAGTTAGGTGGTTCATCTCAGGGCGAACCTAATTTCTCATTTGGGGCTCTGGATGAGGACGAACTGTTGATTGCAGCATCGGACAGCGGGCTTATGCCCTTATACTCCATCAGGCCAAGCACTAACAGAGCTATATGAAGGTAGCTCTGTCTCTCTGGTGCCACTCGTACAGAGCATGGATGCGTGGTTGGCGCTCCCTAACCTGTTACGCAGGCTCATCAAGATAGTCAGACTTGGCTATGCAACTCAGTTCACCAGGTGCCCGCCAATGTTCAGCAGCGTCCTTTTTACTTGGCAGGCAAAGACGCCACTGTCCTGCGTGCAGAGATTGTAGTCCTCTTGGCAAAGGATGCAATAGAGCCTGTCCCTCCAACCAAGGTGAAGAAAGGGCCCTTACTTCATCGTAAGAAAGGAGGCGGGTTACCACCAATCTTAGATCTTCGAGTTTTGAATTGGGCCCTGCACAAGCTCCTGTTCAAGATGTTAACACAGAAATGCTTTCGCCATTAAGATCCTGTTGGGTGTGCCATATCGGCCAGCCAGAACTTGGTTTTCAGTGCTCACACTCCCCACAACAGCTCCTCCCTGGTGAATTCCCCTGAGGAAGGACCTTCGGGGCACAATTTGGCACCAGCGCTAAGACCTCTGGAACCTCCACGTCTGGCCACTGGACGGGACACAGAAGACCTAAGTGAACTACCACTAGCGGTCACTATCATCATTTAGGCCAGAGCTCCATCTATGAGGCGGTTCTATGCCTTGAAGTGGCGTCTGTTCACAAACTGGTGTTCTTCCTTAGGTAAAGACCCACATGCACAGTCGGGTTGGTACTTTCCTTCCTGTATGTGGCCTCCATAGCGGCACATCACGATGCAGTGGACGGAAACATGACATAATCTTCAGACGAACTGGCTGACGAACCCTGCACGTCCTTCTAACCTTCAGCACCCTAAGGCAGCCGAATTCATACTCATGGTACTTTTCAGGTCAACCTGTGTACTTGAGGCTAGGTGCTTTATATGTAGTGATTTCCTGACGTAACCCAATATGATGTATTTTCCATGGTACGGTTTCCCTGACTGTAAACCTGTCTTCCTCTGGGCAGAACTTTGCTGGGCCACCAATCACTGTGTTTGTAGAGCTCCTCCCTTATCAGGTAGGACCTATCAAGACTTTTTCCCATGTGTGGCACTTCCCGGTCGGAAAGTCCATTTGATGTATTCTCCACATGTTAACCTCCCTTCGCGCAGGATGTGATCTCCGTAGTATTCTTTTTTCTGAATAGTAAAAATAGTGCTTTCCCCAGCGCTATAATTTCTGGTCTGCACAGCTGTGAGTTAAAAAGAAACAAGAAGAAAAGAAAAAAAGTTCAAGAAATGGCTGAAGTGCACATACCTCGTGGTACAGGGGATGATGTTGCTTATGTGGGGCGATGGGAAGGTTAGGATGTTGCGAGTGCACTTTTTACCCGGCATGCAGTAGCTTGCCAACATCTGCACCTCCAAAACCTTGTAACACGGTTCAGCTGGTTGTGGCTTTTTCCCTAGGGACCCCTAGTGTCACTACATCAACACAACGTCTAAGTGACTGACAGATAAGGAACGTCTTGGTTACAGTTGTAACCTTCGTTCCCTGATGGAGGGAACAAGACGTTGTGTCCCTCCTGCCACAACACTGAACTACCCACTGAAATGGCCAGGACACTGTCTCGGCTCCTCAGCACAAACTTGAATGAGTGGATGCACGCCATCTCAGGCGAGTGGCGAAAGCAAATTCCACTCGCCAGTTCTCATTGGCCTTTTCTCAAAGTATCAGAGGTGTTTGGGGCTCCCAAGTGCGACTCCTAGTGTCAATACATCCACACAACGTTTCGTTCCCTCCATCAGAGAATAGAAGTTACAACAGTAACCAAGACGTTACCTGGACCGCAGGTTACTGAGCAGGTGGATATGACAGTGGACCATCTGCCCTGAACAGCTCTCTCCACTGAAACAGCATCAAATGAGTAGAACTGGTATGTGATGTTTGGACTGGTGAGGTCTCCATACTCTTGCCCATATTTCCGAAACACCTAAAACATTTGCAAATACACAGTTTTCGTTATAAGTAACAATGAATACAGAACATTGACATTCATAAAGTCATAAACAATGAAGGTGAAGAAACAAAGAAAGATGATAATTCAGATGCTGCACACCTGTATGTGGATCTTGTCTGTGACTGGTCCAGAAAGAGTTAGCTCTTCAGTTTGAGGTTGGTGGTCAGGTGCGAGGTAGAGGTTATAGATTATGGGGCTCTTCTCCAGAGGTGAGGGGTATGTGATGCTTAGCCCTGGGCTTCCATCTCCAGACACCACATATTTATCATTTAATAACACCGCTGCGGGAAGGAGGGACATTTCTTTCATAAAGTCTTTGAACTGTATTTATTATTTGGTTGGACATTATACTGCATTATAGGCATCAGTGTGTGTCTATCAATGTATCAAATGCCAGAAAAAAGACAATACTTGCAGATAGATACATATAAATTGTCCTTTTTTTAAAAGACATTTATTAAGCATTTGTTAATCTAAATAAATAAATCAACATTCAACAGAACACATTAAATTTAACAAAAAGTGACAGTAAAGATATAATATTAGAAAATATTTCTGTTTCAAATAAATGCTGTCCTTTCTTATTCATCAAAGAATCCTGAACAAAAATATTTCAAACGAATATATTAAGCATTTGTTTTCGACATTGATAATAAATGTTTCTTGAGCACCAAATCAGCATATTAAAATAATTTCTAAAGGAACATGTGACACTGAGTAAATTGTAATATTTGTAATAATGTTTCAAAATATTACTGTTTTACTGTATATTTGAACACATAAATGCAGCTTTGGTGAACATCAGGTATATATTTTAAAAATGCAAAAAAACAACAACAAAAAAACAGCAACTCCAAACCTTTGAATGGGAGTGTATATGAAGTCAATCCCCTTTTCTAACTTGGAATTTAGTTCTAATTAGTTCTAAAAAATTCTAAACTATTTAATCATGAAATATCCAGCAAAATTTAATTCATTCAGATACTCAGATTCCATCATACAATACAACTTCAACACCAAACTGTGTAAACAACAGTGTTTAGCCCTTCTTACAGGATTCTCAACTGTACTCTGCTGTTGTGTAAACGTAGCTATACTCACCAAGGTGTGTAAAAACGGGCTTTGTGTTAATCACATGAACCTGAGAGGCGTTCATAGGAAGGGTGAGGAAAGTGACATACTCTTGAAAAGACAAAAGACAAAAAGAGGTTATTGTACATATAGGAAAGCAAATAACTGGACAAATGGATATGTCTGAAAATGACCCCAACCTACCTCCAGTCTCTCCACCTGAATAGCTGTTTGAGATTAACTGGCAGGTGGAGCCATTTCCCCCACACACCCCACACACATCCTCCAACTTCCCAGAATGCATTACTCCATCACAGCCAAACAGCTAACCAGGGAAGTAAACCATATGAAGAAATTATACTTGTTAAATATTCATTCACTGTCCAATTTGAAAGTCAAAGTGGACAGAAACATATTTCAGTTTTAAAAAAAAGTCAACTTTGTTTGCGTTATGTGTGTGGCATTACCTGGCACTTTCCACCCAAACAGGCAGAAATGGAACCACGTGGTACAGTGTTACCAGCTTCACACCGTGTCCCATCAATGAACTGAGACCCACGACTCACCATGAAGTCCTGCTCACGTGAGCGACACATCAGTTTACACTGAGCATCACCTGGAAGGGAGAGAAAGACATTAGAACAGAGAAAACAACAAAGGACAAATTCAACTTGAAGACCTTTACTAGGTTGACCTGAGGTGTAGCTGACGGCAGGTATCCAGGTGTAGACTGATCTGGAGTCTGTAGACACTGAAAGAGGCTGCTGGTCTGTGGCTGAGCACTGCTGAGACATGAATTCCAGCTGAGTCGACTCACAGGGCTGTAACAAACAACGGCAAGCAACAGCTTTGATATGTCAGGTATGCCAGGTATGTCACCATGAATTTACTTTAATTTGTAACATCATTTAAAGTTACGTCTTCAACTTTCTTGCACTAAAACAGTAGTAACATTTATTTTACAGTTTACATGAAAACTTTTCACCCTCTCTCGGACCATTAAACAGGCTGTTTTGGAACCAGGGTGATGCTAACTTCCAGGTTGGTAATTGTGTCATCCTTGCAATGCTCCATTGCACTAACTAATGTTAACGACTTCAACATTAATGTTAAGTGTTAGAAAATCATTAAAGAATTAAGTAAAATAATAGAGGAAACCTGTTTAACAATGCTCATACATCTACACAGAAAGAATAAATGCTATCTTGCAAACAATAAAACAAAAAGAAAGACAAAAATGCAGGCCAGTACACAGATATCACTGCAGCCTCATGGCAATGTATAGATGTAACCCTTAATTTGACTAACATGACCTACGGAGGCCCAAAGTAAACAGTAGCAATTACCTGCCGATTACAAAGTTCAGCTTCTAAGTCCTGCCCTTTACAGACAGAACCACCAAAGGCTGCCCTGAAACACAGAAACATCACTCTGAATACATATATCAGTGTGGGATCTAATATATAACCACAGCAAAAACTCATGCATAAATGAATGCACATTCACAATTCTGTCATGTTGGATACTGCATACTGTCATGATTCCTGTCTTGTGTGGACTTTTGTTATTTCCTGTTCTGTGCCATGTTTTGTAGTCCTTTGTAGTTTTTCTTGTTTAATAGTCTCTCCAGGCATTTCTAATTAGCCCTGCCCCCTTGTTATCTTGTTTAGCTTGTTTGCCTGTGTATTTAAACCTCCGTGCTTCAGTTGTTGTTGTTGGTTGGTCGTTGTAGCTGTTGCTTGTTGCTATTTCATGTTCCTGTCCCGAGTTCTGTTGTTTGCCCTGGATTACCTGTTTGTTTTATTAAAGTAGTGCTTGCATGTGGATTCTCTCTCCGCTTCGTTCCTACCTCAGCGTTACACATACTACTACACACCAAATTTAGTTTGTTTTGTTTAGTTTAGTTTAGTTTAGTTTAGTTTAGTTTAGTTTAGTTTAGTTTAGTTTAGTTTAGTTTAGTTTAGTTTAGTTTAGAGCTGGTGTTTATATTGGTGTGGTATCTGAGTTGTTGTTATTGTACCATATGCTCTTATTTCTAACACCAGCTGTCCCTGTCATATTCTCACTCTCGCACCTGGGGTTATTGCACTGCCTCCTGCGAAATGTGATTCCTCCTCCACATGTTCGTGAGCAGGGAGAGAATTCAGACCATGAAGACCATGAGCCGTGAACCATCATGGAGGAACCCAAAGTAGGAGACACACACCGACCCTTAAAACACCACTAAAGCCACACAGAAAGAGAACAGTTACACAAATCTGTATTTTTCATGTTCTGTGTTGGATAAAATGTTTAAAAAGGTACATTTAGGCGTTCTAAGAATGGTATCAATGGTATTGGATATGGACACAATGGTATTTTTTTTGGTAATCTCAAACATATTCCATAAAAAATGAAAAAATGCAAGGATATATGAAGATATATGTATACGCATATTCATTCAATGTAAATAAGTGTTGGTCGTTGCAGTGTGTCACCTGACTAGGCCCACACTCTGTCCCGTCCAGGAGCGGAACAAGGAGACGTGTACATGAGCTACGGTCACGAGGGTTGATATGGCAGGACAGAACACGGCAGCTTGCCTTGAAGACACCAGAGAGAAAACAAAACATCACCACAATTAACCTCAGTGGAACATCCGGGTGAGATATGTATTGACAAAGTAAAAATTGCAATCAAAATGTAATACAAATTCCTTATAAAGGTTTTAAAGATTTTTTTTAATTTAAAGTCTCTTATGCTCATCAAATCTGCATTTATTTGATCAAAAATACAGTAAATGCAGTAATATTGTTAAATATGATTAAACATTTTTTTTTCTATTTCTGTTTTCTATTTTATTATATTTTAAAATGCAATGTATTTCTTTAATGTCAAAGCTGAATTTTCAGCATCACTACTCCAGTCTTCAGTGTCATGATCCTTCAGAAATCATTCTAATTTGCTGATTGGGTGCTCAAGAAACATTTATTATTATTAATAATGTTGAGAATAGTTGTGCTGCTTTTAGTTTTAGTTTAAACTCCCCCATCTATGAATAGAATACAGCATTTATTTGAAAAATATTTATTTTAATAATTTGTATTTATTTAGAATAAGTGTTCATGGGTGTAATGTAACCAAAGCCTACAAGTTTTTTTTGTGTTTTTTTTTTTAAATAGCTGAGCTCTTAATTACACCCAAACTTCCTGTATCAATAGGAAACATGTCAACACAAAACAGAGAACTGCGTTGGTCAAGCGTTTTCAGGTCATTAAAGTGTTAGCATGGCAGTTAGCTCTTTGATGATTTACACTGATAAATGTCTTATGATGGTCATTCTTACTCACCATCTCATCATTAGTGAAAGAACAAGCAGTAGCTGAGCTGCCGAACGCTATACGACACTGATCGTCCACTCCATAGAACAGACCAGGCCTCCAGTCCTGCACTGAACCACCCAGTACCGGCACATCCTTAACACACTCCGCCTTACCAGCACTACACAGCAGACAGTGAACACAGTCATGTTATAAAGAATGTCCTTATGATGAAGAATATTACAGATGACTTAAAATAACACTTTAATGATACCAAGGGCATGATACTGGGAAAGGAGTAGTACAGAGTGCATAAATATTATTATCTGTGGTAGGATTTTTAAATGCTTTTGAAATTATTATTTTATGCTCACCAAACCTGCATTTATTTGATCAAAAATACAGTAAATACATTAACATTTTGAAATATTATTACAATTTAGAATAACATTTCTATTTTGATATATTATGTAGTTTATGTAGTATACTGTGATGACAAAACTGAATTTTCAGCATCATTACTCCAGTCTTCCGTCACATGATCCTTCAGAAATCATTCAAATATGCTGATTTGCAAGAAACATTTATGCAAATGCAAAAAAAAAAATGCATTAAAAGCACAATTGCAGCATTTTTAATATGGTCTTTTGGAGGCTGCATATGTTTGTAATGCATAAAGAGTGTGACACCTGAAGAAGTTGTGGAGCTGAGCCCTGCTGCACTGGGACCAGGTCAGATCGACACTGTTATAACCTCCGTCAGATGCCATCATAAAGCCACTAGAGCTGCATGTGTTGTCTATTCCATCATGATTTATGCCAAAACTGAAAAGACAATAAGCAAGGCTTGATTTACAATAATTCAGACCATTTTAACTTTTCAGCATTTCAGCATAGCAGCATAACTCTTTAGTTTTATTGGAAATCAACTTTCTCAAGCTTACCTGTGGCCAATCTCATGAGCGATGGTGATGCCGAGATCAAAGCCTGTATCCTCTGTAATCACACAATTCCACTGAGTGGAACAAACTCCTCCCAGCTGAGTTACACCTCTCACCAGTTTATTCCCATTGGGTAACACCAGATCAAACCTTAATGATGTCAAAGAGAGTTACTAAAATGCAAGTATGCAGAAACCCTTGATATTCTTGAGTTTAAGATATCTAACAGCTTGCTCCAAAAATGAGTTGAATTTAAGAGTTTTAGGCATTACTTTATAACATACATAAGGAAAGTTCCATACTGTCTGCACAATATTAGTCCAAATTGCACAATAAAGAGGAATGAGTGTTCTTTTGTTAATGCTCTCTATGGTTTTTGACCACACCTGGTAATGTATAACAGCAGATCTGCATGTAAAGGGTCAGAGTCAGCATCAGGGTTGACCTTCTGACCCCACTCGCACACACTTTTTAGAGAAGAGGTGATGTTTTCAGAGATCTGGATGTCTGGCTGTGGATTAAAATAAACTGTATTGTCCATGTGGATTAATATAATGGCTGTTGTGTACAGCATTAGGTCAAACAGACATTGTTACCTTTGGCTCTGTGAGAATGACCATACGGACAAGGTGAACTCTTATATTGGCACCGAGACTAACATCTCTCAGAAGCTCCGAGGCCTGCGAGTATTTACAACAGAAAGTATTTAATATGCACTAATCCTATTCCATATCTTGTATGTCAAATGTATTGAACATAAGCATATATTCACATACAGTGTTGGGAAAGTTACTTTGGAAATGTAATAGGTTAAAGATTACAAGTTACACTTTTTAAAATGTAATAAGTAGTGTAACCATTTTAATTACTTTATTAATGTAACAGGTTACATTTGATTACTTTTTGATTACTTTTCTAATTTCCAGCACTGGAACACATTTTTATCACTCACCATGGTGGAAAACTAAAGCTTTCAGCGGCCATGTGGATTTGTAATTGACAGACGTGGTGCAACAAGACAGCCAATCAAAAGCATCAGAATAGCAACTGATATAAAAATGTTACATTGTGCAATGTTACAGTTACATTTATTTTTGTAATTAAATTACATAACTGTGTTACATGTAACTAGTTACTCCCCAACACTGTTCACATACAATGTCTTGATAACATAGATTAAACACACACATACGATGTTGAGGTTGGTTAGGATGTATCTCTCAGTGTCTTGCCTATGAACATCATAAACATCTGGACCCACCACCACTGCTAGCTCCAGATGTTTGACCTCTGATCCAAGAGGTGTCCTCCGTAACCTGAACTGACCTTAGATAGAAGCAGATAAAACTGAAGGAAATGATAATCCAAAATTGCATACTTTTTTCAAATAAAGGTTTCAGAGACAGTGACATTAGATTGTGTATGTATTTTTAATGTACTTACCCTGTAACTACATGGAACAAGTGGGTAACAAGCGCTACTAATTTACGGCCCGCAATGTCACAATTTTTTTTGCAATAGTTTTAGTTTCATTTGCCTTGAAACATGTAAGCCCAAACTAAAACATCTGCACTTTTGATATAACAAAACTCTATAAATGCATAGATGTGTACCCTGTAATTTTTAAAAAGCCTATACAGTATGTATTGGTACACCATTATTACAAAAAGGTATGCAGTTTATGTTCTCGTTAAATTGCTCCCAAATGTAAGATTGTTGTATCATATAAGTAGTATTCTGTAATACTTACGTTATTTATATATATTATTATATTATTTGTTAATTCTCCTGGTTGTTACCCCTTTATTCCCAAAACATTACATATTGTTCCCTTATATACTTACATGTAAGTACTTTACAGGTACACTATAATTACCGAAATTTACACTGTAAATTTGTCTTAATTACCCAATACTTTCCGGGCTGTAATCTAAAGTGTTACCCATTATTTAATACTACACACTGTCACGAAGGAATTACTTATTCAAAATAACTAGCCTACCTACTCAAGAGAGTGTGTAATTTTGGACACAGCCCATGACTTGTTTCATTCCTCAAACAAATCGTTTGATTGGCATCTACTCTAATGTTAGTCTTTCTGTTTATTCCGGGCTGTATCCAGATCAGATGGAGGACCTGCGCCTAGACACGACCACAACGCTTCCCTGAAGTGTCAGCAGAGGTTGTGTCAACTAGACTCTCCCCTGTGAAGGCCTCATCGACACGACAGCCATCAGCACTGATCCTCAACAAACCCGTCTCCATACCGGCGTGACTCCGATCTTCAACCAGATGGAACTGGATAATATTCTGATTGTTCTAAACCAATCTGACTTCTGACCTCTAATGGTGCCTGAATCATAATCATACACTGTTCGTTCATTGGCCAGAGGAGAATTGGCCCCCGACTGAGCCTGGGTTCTATGAGATATTTGAGAACTGAGGTGATATACTCCAGAGTGGCTATATATATATATATATATATATATATATATATATATATATATATATATATATATATATATATATATATATATATATAAATGAACTAAATTAATAACTTTTTTACTACAAAAATGAACCATCACTGAATTTAATTAAGCTGGACTGTGACGCTATTTTCTTCTAGAAACTTTTTTTTCATTACTTTCCTGTTAATTCTGTAAAGCTGCTTTGAAACAATCTGTATTGTAAAAGGCGCTTTAAAAATAAAGGTGACTTGACTTGACTTGGCTAAAGACAGTCGCTTGTCACCACCTACTGGCGTAATGATGCAACCCGCACTGTTTGTTAATACATTTATTGCATATGATATATCTCTATATTAAAGCAGATTTTTTTAAACACTGTAAAAAAAAAAAAAAAAAAAAAAATGCCACTCAAGGTGTATGACATTGAAAAAGATGAAAAGGGAAGTAGTGCCCTGCATGTGAATGACCCCTCGAACATTTGGACAAGCTCAATTGCAAAATGTATTGCTGTGAACTGCAGGTCAGTGATAGGCTTATGTTCAGTGATATTGTAGTAAGTACACTGTGTGTGTAAATATAACCAGTATATTGTTCACTCACTCTTGGGCTGTTTAAGATGTGTCCTCACTGGTAATGTGTGGGTTAATAGCAGGTGAGGTACACCAGAAGGTAAATCCATAGTAAGATCCTTCAGATGGTCTATGTGTTTTTGAAGCACTGGGCGAATACACAGCCTCCTCTCCCCTGACTGAATCAGACCTTGCTGAGGACAAAATTAGAGTAAAATTAGTATACTACAGTATATCTAGCTACAAATACTGTATATGGGATAAACATAGAGCATAGTAAACAAAACATACTAATTTGCCATGGCAGACAGGGAGGAGAGTTCTTGTATGTGCTGGTCTCAGTAACTTCAGCTGCTCGCAACACATGTCCTCCCTCTTCTTCACCACACTGACCGTTGAGTTGATCACCATCTCCAGACTTGTGGGACAGGACACCGGTTGTTCATCTCTGTGTTGGCCCAACTCAAATCTCTCTCCTTCGGCCTGAAACGAGCACCTCCACAGCCCTCCGAAAGACTCATTCCTCAAGCAATTCACCCACACCAGCTCAAAGTGAGGCACTGAGGAGAACAAACTACTAATGTCATGGGTATGTACATGTTTAGTTTAAATGTACTGACTTTTTCAAGTCTTTTAAAACCTCTAATGTGTATGTATGAACCTAATAACCTATCTGTAAACCTTTTGACTCCTTATTCGTGACCTATTTCACAATATCTGAATCAGACTCACCTGATTTAGTGGAAATAGTATCAAAATAATAAAATAAATCTTGAGGTTTCAGTGAGTCTAAAAAATCCTGGGAAGAAAAAAACAAAAGACACTTCGATTTTGAACAAACAATAGCAAAAAATACTGTAAAAGGATGGCAACAAGCAACGGTCAAATCATTTAATAAAATTTATTAAATAAATATATTAATTTACACTACTCTTTACACTATTGTTCAAAAGTTTGGGGACAGTAAGATTTTAATTGTAAAAAAAAAAAAAAAAAAAACTTACATTCAGCATGGATGCCTTAAATTGACCAAAGGTGACAGTAATGTTACAAAACATTTCTATTTTTAAATAAATGCTGTTCTTGCTTTTAAACTTTCTATTCATCAAAGAATCCTGAAATTTTCACTGTTTCAACAAAAAATATTAAGCAGCACAACTGTTTTCAACATTGATAATTTTTTTATTTATTTTTTTTTATCCGCAAATTAGCTATTAGAATAATTTCTGAAGAATCATGTGACACTGGCTGCTGAAACAGACCCTTGAAATTATTTTATAATATTCCTTAATATTACTGTTTTAACTGTATGTTTGATGAAGAAATGAAGCCTTGGTCACCATAAGAGACTTTTTTCAAAAACATTAAAAATATTACTAATCCCAAACTTTTAAACGGAAGTGCCCCTTCTTCATGTTACTTTATTACTTATATATTTTTTATTGTTTTATTATGTTAATGACAACAGCGAGTGAAATTCCTTGTACCATTTTGGACTACAATATTTTCTAAAATTTGTAAACATCCTGAAATAGGTCATAAATTTGCCTTTTTCCAAGCTAAAAAGCACTTACCTTCTGCAAAGTGCATTGTGAAATCAGTAGAGCTGTTGTTTTTAACAAGCCAGGAACTAGAAAAAGCCAGATCAGAGTTCCCATGTTTGACCACATCTTGAAGCACAGGACTAAACAAATGTTGCTGAACCAGGCAGGATTTAATAATGATCAGTTTACCATACCACTGCAATTCTGACTGACAAACGTTTGAAGTTGATTGAAAATGTCCTGTTCATAGACCAATGTCTCACATTCTGCTTGTTTAGAAAAGTTAAACAAGAAAGGTTATTGATCAGCATGGAGAAGCCCCACTGAAGCACTGAGTTGATGAATGACAGACGATATTTGTTGACACACCATGATCTGTGTAGAAGGTAACAAGCTGTGATGTGGTTGGCTCACTGTTGATGCCTGTTTTATTGATTTGTGACATTGCTAGTAAACTGGAAGAGAATTCTCATGTAAACAAATTCAAAATCACAGTATGGAACATGATGTTAAACTAGTCAAGGAGGGTGGACACTGCATAAATACTTTAAAAACCAACAGTCAATTTATGAAATGGCTTAATAAATTGATCATTTTCAGAAGTTGTTTATACTTTCGGAGACAATGATTTTCAGTGTTGTCAAACATATCATTTTAATAGATACTTACTTTGAGGCATAATAATTAGGGTCCAAGCCCTGAAAGAGCGAAGGCCCTGTTGTTTTCTTTAAGATTATTCTTATTTTTTGTCAAGGTTTTAGGGCTTTTGAGGCCCTTAACATGCTAAAAACTCTGCTTTTGGGGCCCTTAAAATCCTCAAAAACTCTTGACAATGTGCACACACGTCTGAATCCTCGGCCATTACACAGGCGTGGCGGGTGGTGTGGCCCCTTGAACGAAAACCTGAAATCTTTGTTACATTACATACTAGCATGTATATGTATGAACCACGGTGCACATATAGATATCATCGAGCCGGTCCGGACAACTTCCGAGCGGCAAGTCATAAGCTCCGCCCAACAGGAAGTCGGCTATTTAGGGTGGTTTAAAAAAAAAAAAAAAATCTGGAATTTGATATAGGCCTACTCCTCAGAGTGAATTCATCCAATCTCCACCAAACTCAGTCAGCATGAAGCCAACACATCGAGGATGCTGAATTGAGAGCAGATTTTTGATATCTCAAACGGTTTGGCCGTGGAGTTGAAATGATTTTATGGTGAAAAAGGATAACAGGAAGTATGTTATAACTTTTGCATACTGTCATGATATTGAGCTGACAACATGATGATGTACTCAGAGTCTCTTTAACATACGCAGTTGTCAAACAAACTACTTACATCAGCATGGTAGTTATTATCACCTATCCCAACACATAATCCTGAAACTTTGCAAGCTTTTACTTCTTTACCAGCAAGGGTTCTTTTGCAGGTGGGTGTACGTGTGTGTGGTGTGATGGGAGGTGAGGTATTAGACCCATTCATAGAGTTTGTAGTTAAATCAGTTTCAAGAGAGGGTCTATCAGTTAATTCACTGTTTCCATGTACAATCTGTCTGTCGGGTGTTTCAGGTTTTTTCCGATGAGAGATTGTACCTTCTTTTGTTTGTACAATGTATGACCTGGGTTCAGGAGCTTTTCCGACGACCGTAGCCGATATTTTTCATCCTTTTTCTCCATCCAACTTGACTTTCACGCTTTGTCCTGGATGTAAGTCTGGTAAACTACGTGCTGAGTAGCGTTGGTTGTAGAAGTACTGGTAAGCCTGCTTGGTTTGTTTATCCTTCCTTCTGACTTGTTCCTTGGGAAGGGACTCAGGAGGAGGACGGAGAGTAGGTGAAGGGCAGACCGAAGGCAGGAGGGACCAGGGTGGAGCAGACGGTGTAGTCTCCACAATAAACTATAAACGGCCATTCTTTAATGTCTGTATTTGATATCTGAATGCAGTAACAGTGCTCGCTTATTTAGCCCAGCTTCCAGAAATGAAATAGGGACTTGTTTTGTGTTTGAGAAAGGTCTTCAACGTGTTAAAACATATAGGGGTAATTGAAGCCAATAGTTTAAGGGACCATTTCTTTGTTAAAGCCTTACTTTCCAGTTAGACTAAAGTGTAGCTCTCCTTGAGAGAAATAACGCATTATCTTGATGTTTTGAGAGGACTCTCCTGTTTATAGTTAGAGCCTGGCCAAATCCAACCTTGAGGAAGCTGCGTGTCGGTGTGTGTGTTAGTCTTTTTGGTTACAGGTTAAGGAACCACTGGCATTATTGGAGATTGACTGAGTTGTTATTCTGGACATGCCCGGCGCCCAGTAACCCAAATCTGCGACCTGGATGGTCACAACGTGCCAAACTTCAGTGTCCGAGTGTCAGCTGCCTAATCGATGGAGATATGCTTCCGTCTATCTGATATGTGTGGAAAATTACTATGTTTATCTATTTCTAAGCCAATCAGAAACTGCAACCTAGCTTAGACCTTGGTGTAGGGTATAACTGATGTGATCTTTGAAAACTGTAAGCGACGCAGCCTACTAACTCCTGTGTGAGTCTTGAAGCTGACTTCTGCTGATAAAACTGCAAACTATCTTCTGTAAGAGGGTCCGAGAGTAAAAGCAGCCTTTCTCCCCTATGCGTCGTTCCCTCTCGGCTTGCAACAGTCTGGCCCTTCCCAACTGCATGGGTTCCTCGAAATTCATGGGAAGTGGAGGGGATTCAATTGCACTGCTTGAAACTTGGGGCTCAGGCAGCCTGACCTCCCCACGACGTTCCCGTCTGTGCTCTCGAATGATTACAGGTCAGCACCAACTAGAGGCTGGGAGAGTCATTACAAGCTTGAGCCTTACAGGCGAGATATTGGGAAGGTGCAGAAACTCTGTAATCAGGACAATTTTAATGTTGCTAGTGACATGGTTTAATCCATAAGAAGTCTAGAAATGGATATCGTGGAGCTTCAGACTTTAAATGGAGCCACTGCAAATCAAAACCAATTAATAATTAATAATTCATTACATTTATATAGCGCTTTTCTCGGCACTCAAAGCGCTTTACATAGAAGGGGGGAATCTCCTCAACCACCACCAATGTGCAGCATCCACTTGGATGATGCGACGGCAGCCATATTGCGCCAGAACGCCCACCACACACCAGCTTACTGCGGAAGCCAATTGCGGATTCTTACAGAAAAAACAAAAACAAAACAGCATTAGCAGATCTATTAGGTACAAGGTCTCAGGGATTGGTTAGATCCAGATTTCAGAGTCTTTCTAAAATGGATGCCCCTTCCAAGTTCTTCAATTTGGAAGGGAAAACTGGCCAAAGTAAAAATATTCAGTGTTTACAGTCAGAAGAGGGAAAAGTTTTTACAGAGGTTTCTGACATTCGTAAAAGTGCTGCAGTTTTTATAACGAGCTGTATGCCCGCAGTTTTGCTGTTGTCCACCCTGATGGCAATGTCAATAGCCGCATTTCCACTGTCGGGCCAAAAGCGGGCGTGCTAGTGAGTGCCTGCATTACAGGAAAAGAAGACTTTATCTTTTTCTATCAGTTTTAATGACAAAATAAAGGCATAGAACCAGTTCAACTGACAACAATTTTTTTGATAATTAGATTAATAATTAGGTTTATGAAAAATATATTTTTTAAAAACCTTAAGAAACCAGGACTTTCTGAATATTTTGCTGCAAATGATAACTTTGCACTGATATGATATTAACCTATGACATACAATGACATATTCATCTGAATATAAGTGATCTTATGGATGTGGCTGTTGTGGTTTGTGGTCACAGTGGCACCATCTGCTGCATTAAATGTACGTGGCATATTCAAACGACTTTGACATAGTCCTTTTATATTTACCCCGCTTTAAATTCATATTGCCCGCCATGCAGTTTTCCTAAAGCCACCAGGGTGGCGGTGGCCCAGGGGCTTAGGCCCCTCATCACGGCTTGCAGCTATATTATTAATTATTGTCTGTTTTGATCCGATTCCATACAATTCTGTATGAACTGTAATTCATTAAATAACTGCTGTGAATAAAAACATACCTTGACTGACTGATGTAACAGATATTCAGTTATTGTCTTAGTTTCATTTTCATGGACTCTTAGTTTGTTTCTATTTAGTTTTCTTTTTCCTTTGTTCTAGTTCTAGTTCTTTTTTGTCATAGTAACTAATTTGATTTGTCATTCTGTTCAAGTGTGTGCACATATTTTTTCTTCTGTATATTGGTTAATGTGTGTTCTTCTTTAGTTTCGCTGTGAGTTTCTTTAGTTCTACCAGAAAGACTCGGGAGAATAAATACTGTAACAATTATACATTTATTAACAGCCCAGCAAGCAATATTAGGATATAAAGTTATTTGGCGTAGGCCCCGTCCCTAGCTCACAATCCGAGGGTTCAGACTCTGCATTTCCTGCCTGAAGACGAAGGCAGAGGCGCAGCCGACCCCCTGTGAGGTATGGGAAGGGACCATCCTGGTGGTGGTGGGGAGGATGGAGGGGAAGGAACCATCTTGGTGATGGGGAGGATGGAGGTGAATGAAGCGGCAGCATCTGCGAACTGAGACATGAGTAAGTCAATCTTTTATACTACAAGTTTTAGAACATGATTGGATAGATGAGAAGGTAATAAGTGACGTAACAATTGAGTGTTCCCGGCAGAATTTACGCTAAAGCTTTCATTTCTTTTTTAGTTTCTCTTCTTTAGGATCTGTGATTCACAAACATGGCTTTTCCTTTCACTGCTACACCGATGACACACAACTCTACCTCTCATTCCAGCCTGATGATCAGATGGTAGCTGCTCGCATCTCAGCCTGCCTGACAGACATTTCTGGCTGGATGAAGGACCTCTACCTTCAACCAAACCTTGTGAAGACAGAGTTGGTTGTGGTTCCGGCTAACCCAACACTACATTCAGTTCGTCAACTCCATTCAGGACAACCAGTAACCTTGGAGTTGTGATTGATGATCAACTGAACTTCACAGACCACATTGCTAGAACTGCCCGGTCCTGCACATTTGCTTTATACAACATTAGGAAGATCAGGCCCTTCCTATCGGAGCATGCTACACAACACCTTGTCCAAGCGCTTGTTCTATCCATACTAGACTATTGTAATGCTCTCCTGGCTGGTCTTCCAGCTTGCACTGTTAAACCTCTGCAACTGATCCAGAATGCTGCAGCTAGAGTGGTCCTTAACGATCCGAAGAGAGCACACATGTCACTCCTCTCCTCACAAAATTGCACTGGTTGCCAGTTGCCGCTCACATCAAATTCAAGTCACTGACCTACAGAACAACCACTGGCTCTGCTCCCTTTTACCTAAACTCATTACCTCAGACTTACGTGCCATCCAGAAACTTGCACTCTGCAAGTGAACGTCGTCTTGTGATGCCATCTCAAAGAGGCACAAAATCTCTTTCTCAGAAGAGAGAGCTGCCGAGAGAAACAGAAAACAGCTTTCAAGAAACAGCTGAAGACGCATCTTTTTCAGCAACACTTGATCCATTAATACTAACACTTTCTCTTCTATTCTATATCTATTTATAAAAAATAAAAAAAGTACATTTATTCACATAGATTAAACTGGGAAAGGTCATAGCACTTGCATATTGTTATCCTATTGTTAGTTTAACTGCTTCTATTGTTCTCATTTGTAAGTCGCTTTGGATAAAACATCTGCTAAATGAATAAATGTAAATGTAAATGAAGTTTGTCTGGTCTCGTTAATGCTAGTGTTGTGTTTCTTTGCCTACCTGGATTTGTGTTACCTCATGTGGATAATTAAAGACTTTCTGAAATTGATCTTGGGTGATCTCTGATCAAATTGATCTCTGAATTTGGTCTTCATCGTGTGTTCTCTGAAACCTTGCATGACAACTGAGTGTGTCTTTATGTATGTCGACTACATCTGAATCCTCAGATATTACAAATAAGACTCTGATTCTCTGATATTCTTGTCTTATTATTAAAGTTAATATTCATGAGGCTGATTAACCAGAACAGTAAGATGCATGTGTGTTTCACATACACACGAATAAAAAAAATGACAGTTTTTTCTAATACAGCATTTAGTATTTTACACACACATTAGGTTGTCTTTAACATGTCAAGATGATTTTATTAACTGTATTAAATATAAATGAGTATTTCTGCTTTTCTGTATAACAAATGTCTTTCTGTTCCCCTCCAACAGAACTCCCGAATTGAAAATATTTTGCTAGTGTGTATTCCGTGTTTATGAAATAAAGAAAGTGAAAGTTCAACACAGCTCACTTAAGAGAACAGGCTAAAGAAATTATTATTCTGTACCTTTGTATTAACTGAAGTATCATTTAATTTCCAGTATAATAAAAACCGTTCCATGTCATCAGATTCACCCAAGTAGAAAAAATAAAATTAACCACATACTGTATGTTGGTTACAACAACTTTCTTATAAAATGCCCTTTTAAAGTAACAGCGATGAAAACAGCAGCAGCATCACAGTGCTTCAGAGCTGCATGATTTACAGGTGTCATTAGTGAACATTTTAGAATAAAAAGCCTGAAAAAAAAAAGTCATTTAGAAAAAATAAATGTGAAAGAATGTTTGTGACTAACATCCTTGTGAAATCTTTGCAAAACAATCATTGAGGTGGAGCTTTAAGTCCCTCATCGGGAATCTGTTGATAAACCAGTTCATCAGGTTAATCAGTACAGACACCTTGAGTAAATGCACAAGAACAGAATGCTTAAAGATTCGTTATTGTTATAAAAAGTAGAGAACGTACTCGGTTACTAACGTAACCTCGGTTCTCTCTAGAAGAGGGAACGAGTACTGCGTAAGATATCTTACGCTAGGGGAAAATCCTTTTCCGCGAGATATTGAAGCCAAAAATTATCCTTAATTTTGTAATAATGCAAAACGCGTTGCAGCAGCAATGCAGACATAGGCGAGACAGCTCGCGCGCCTATTGGCTGCTCTGCGGCAACTGCAGCAGCCTATCGAGCGAGGCCTGGCGTGACGTCAGACCCAATCAGGGCACTTCGCGCCCGCTGCGTCACGTCCCGCCGAAATGGGCGTGGTCTAGGCCTATAAATATCGCTCGCAGGCAGCTATTATCTGGTTTTTCATCATCGAAGCAACCAGAGCGTGTGCATGCACGGCAAGATACGCAGTACTCGTTCCCTCTTCTAGAGAGAACCGAGGTTACGTTAGTAACCGAGTACGTTCTCTTACGAGAGGTCTCTCGTACTGCGTAAGATATCTTACGCTAGGGGACCCAATGTAAAACGCCGTGCATGCTGAGATCTGACACCAAAGACCCAAGGGCGAAAGCCCGGGGTACATATAGTGCACAATCACTCAGGGAACTCACAGGGAGTCCGGGAAGAGGGAGGGGTGCAGCCTCACTTTTCCACATAAAGTAGCGTCGATGGGACGCGAATTTCATCATACAGACAGGGCGGGGTACGGCCTGAACTGATGGGGAAAATGTGGGTCTTACACAGTTTGCCCAGCTTTATACTGTCGAACATTGAGCTGTGCTCAGCAGACGCAGCATTCTGAGCTGATCGCATCAGGTCAGATAATACTGGTAGTTTAGACCGACAGCAGCCTGGCCTGCAGGGCGGGAACCTCTAGGTTATAAAACCTTATAAATGTAGACGGGGAGGCCCAGCCTGCCGCCATACAAATATCTTGCAAGGCAATCCCACTTGACCAGGCCCACGAAGAGGCCATGCCTCTCGTGGAGTGCGCTCTGACACCCAAAGGGCACTGCATGCCCTTGGAGGCGTATGCCAGCGCTATAGCATCAACTATCCATCTGGATAGGCTCTGTTTCGACGCGGCTAGTCCCTTAGAACGTCCGCTAAACGAAACAAAGAGCTGCTCCGTCTGTCTGAAAACAGACGAGCGAGACACATAAGCTCGTAATGCCCTGACTGGGCAAAGGAGGCTTGCGTCTCTTTCCTCATCAGGGACCGGTAGGGCTGACAGGGAGATAACCTGCGCCCTAAACGGTGTGTTGAGGGATTTTGGAACATAACCGTGCTTAGGTTTGAGTATAACTTTTGAGTCATTGGGCCCAAACTCCATGCACGCCGCGCTCACAGAGAGCGCGTGCAGATCCCCTATGCGCTTCACTGAAGCGAGAGCCAGCAAAAACACCGTCTTGAAAGACAGGTGTTTCAAATCGATTGACTGTAAAGGCTCAAATGGCGCACCTTTCATGGCTTCCAGAACCGTAGAAAGGTCCCATACGGGGACTGAGGGAGGTCTGGGAGGATTCAGTCTCTTAGCTCCTCTAAGGAAGCGGATGACTAAATCGTTCCTTCCTATTGACTGACCAAGCGTTGTTTCTGAGAACGCTGCTATAGCCGCCACATAAACTTTGAGCGTGGAGGGGGCCCTGCCCCCATCCAACAGCTCTTGTAGGAAGGAAAACACCTCCGTCACATCACAGTTTGTGGGTGACACACCACGGGCTGTGCACCAGCCCGAAAACACTGACCATTTCGAAGAATAGAGTCGCCTTGTAGACGGAGCTCTAGCCTGCGTGATCGTGTTTAATACTCCTTTAGGGAGTCCAACATGTACCCGTTGATGGCCCAGGCATGAAGGGACCATAGTTCCGGGTGAGGATGCCAGATCGAGCCGCGGGCCTGTGAGAGGAGATCTCTCCTCATTGGTACTGGCCACGGGGCAGTACTTGCTAACTGCATCACGGCTGGGAACCAAGGTTGGTTTTTCCAGAACGGTGCTACCAGCAGTACTGAGCATCCTTCTTCCCTGATCCGTTCTATCACCTGAGGCGGGAGAGAGACGGGGGGAAAAGCATAGAGCGGGCGGCGGGGCCACACATGGGCCAGCGCGCTCCTGCTCTTGGAGAAAAATTCTTGACAGTGAGCGTTTTCTTGAGACGCAAACAGGTCCACTTCCGCTCTGCCGAATTTCTTCCACAGCAGTTGGACTGTCTGTGGGTGTAGAGACCACTCGCCTGCCGGAACATTGTTCCTGGACAGTCTGTCCGGTCCTATATTCAAGATCCCTGGCACGTGCGCTGCTCTGAGCGAGCGCAGGTTGCACTGAGCCCATACCAGGAGGCGTTCTGCCAGCCTGTACAGTTTCTCGGATCTGATGCCGCCCTGGCGATTTATGTAGGACACCACAGACATGTTGTCCGAACGGACCAAGACGTGGTGACCTTTTATTTGGGGACAAAAACGCGTCAGCGCGTTGTCTACTGCCAGCATTTCGAGGCAGTTTATGTGCAGGAGCTTCTCCCGTTCTGACCACTGGCCGAAGAACGGTCTGCCCTCGAGCAGCGCTCCCCATCCCGAGGTGGACGCGTCCGTGGACACCACTTTCACCCTCGAGGAAGTCCCCAGGCTTACACCTGATTGGTACCAGTCGTTCGCTTTCCAGGGTTTCAGAGCTGTAACGCATTTCTGATTGACCCTGAGGTGAAGCAAACCGGGTGCCCACACTTCGCGTGGGACTCGCGCTTTCAGCCAAAACTGCAGCGGGCGCATGCGGAGCAGACCCAGCTGGAGCACTGACGATGCTGAGGCCATGAGACCTAGCATCTTCTGAAATCTCTTGAGCGGGACATACGCGCCGCAGCGAAAAGAGTTCGCTGTGCGTCGAATGTCTACCGCGCGCTGTTGTGATAGTCGCGCTATCATGGATAGTGAGTCCAGTTCTGTGCCCAGGAAAGATATTTTCTGACTGGGTGACAGGGAGCTCTTCGCCCAATTGACACTCAGACCCAAATCCTCGAGGTGATCGAGTAAAATGGTCGTGTGTTCTATGAGCACTGCGCGAGATTGCGCTAGAATCAGCCAATCGTCCAAATAGTTCAGCACTCGCATGCCTCTCATTCTGAGGGGTGCGAGCACCGCATCCATGCACTTCGTAAATGTACGGGTGCTAGGGACAAACCGAACGGCAGGACTGTGTACTGATATGCCTGGCCCTCGAAGGCGAATCTCAAATATCGCCTGTGACGTGACGCTATCTGTATTTGAAAATACGCGTCTTTCAGATCTATTGACACAAACCAATCTCCTTGGCGAATCTGCACAAGGATTTGCCTGGTCGTGAGCATCCTGAACTGTCGCTTCACAAGCACTTTGTTCAGTTGCCTTAGATCTAGTATGGGTCTGAGACCCCCGTCTTTTTTCGGTACCAGGAAGTATCTGCTGTATAGCCCTCCTTCGCTCTGATCTTGAGAGAGAGGCTCTATGGCCCCTTTGCTCAATAGTTTCGTCACTTCGGCTCGAAGTAGATGTGCTACTTCTGTTTTTACCGTGGTCTCGACGCGCGCCACATAGCGGGAGGGCGTCGGCGAAACTGCAGCGAATAGCCTCTTTCTATAATGTTCAGCACCCACTTCGAAACCCCGGGTAGCTTTGCCCATGCGTCTGCATGGATAGCTAGGGGTTGAATACGAAGCGCGCTCCGCTCGCTCAGCGATGGAGAAGCTTCGGTGTGCTGTAACACAAGCGTGTCGCTTGTGACATTTGAGGCATGGGGCGCGCTGATGACAGCGGGCAGATTGCCCGCGCTCGACTCCTCTGCGGTGGTTAACCGCGAGGGGGAGGGCTGGGCGGTTCCCGTGGGAACTGTCATGTCTATGTGTGGATGTGGGCGCGGGACAGCGGGCACATTTATCACACCGAAAGCATCGTTCGCTTGCGTGAAGCGAGTGCACGTTGGTTTCGTTTTTACAGAAACCGTGAGACATGCATAACGTGGCGTTAGTGGGCACTGGGTAGTGGGCACGTTCACCATGTTTGAAGCGCAACCGATCTGAGTCGGTTTTATGTGCGCGAGCCCTGTGTGACAGGCTGTGCTTGTGTGTAGGGATGGGCACTGGGCAGTGGGCATTCTTACTACACATGAAACACCATCGGCCGTGGCCGGGACACCAGAAAATACACTCTTTTGGGGATTTATCTGGGTGGCCGTGAAAACGGCATTTGTGTGCAGGCAAGCGGGTGACAGAACCGACTTGTTGGCTGCAGAAAACACTGGAACAGTCACATTTTCTGGAACTGGACGAGCGAATAGCTTTGGTGTGAGTCCGGCCGCAGCGGGACTGGAACACCGTCGTTTTCCTAGCTGTGCTAGGACGACTTCGGGGCCTCGGGCTTCACCGTGATCCTAGGTCGCGAGCCACGTCCTGCGGGGCGGCGACCGAATGAGCGGGAGCGCGGTCTCGCGCTTCTGGCCTGGGGGCGCTGTGAAGTGGAGGCAGTGGACGGTGGCTGTGGCTGTGAGCTCTGAGCAGACGGTTTCGCACGGCCTGCTGCAGAGCTGGAGCGCTTCGGGAGGAAGTGCTTCATAGCCTGAGACGCTTTCTGTACCTCTGCGAATCTCTCCGCGAAATCCTTGACGGAGGATCCAAAGAGGCCTGTGGCGGAAAGCGGGGCGTCGAGGAACGCGGTGCGTTCAGACTCGGCCATTTCCGAGAGCGTCAGCCAGAGATGTCTCTCAGACACGGTGAGAGAAGCCATAGTCCGTCCAATGGCTTGTGCTGCGGACTTAGTAGCACGAAGAGCGAGGTCCGTGGCACTCCTTAAGTCCGGCACGCAGATCGCGTCAGGTCCTTCCTGGTGTGCAACGCTGACGCAGCTTGCCCGCCGGCGGAGAAAGCGCGGTGGAGCAGGCTTGACGTCGTGCGGCAAGCTTTAGAGGGTAGGGCCGGCTTAGCGCGCCGTCCAGCGGAGGGCGGGCATAAGTGGGCCGCTATCGCCTCTTCAACCGGCGGCAGCGAGAGGTATCCTTTGTTCTTGGCATCGTCAACGGCGGAGAATGCCAAAGAAACAGCAGGACGCACTCTAGCAGAATAGGGGGCGCTCCAGGACTTGGCGACTTCTTCGTGTAACTCAGGAAGAAAGGGCGCCGGTCTGGACGCAGGCTCCCCAGGCAGGAAAAATCCATCCAGCCGGTTGTGAGCGGGCTGCTCAGGCGAAGACCACTCGAGGCCGAGGCTCGCCGCGGCCTGTGCGAGTACTCGCATGAGTTCCGTCTCAATGGAAGCTCTCTTGCCTGACGACGTGCGGGCAGGGGGTGCGGGGTCCTCAGAGCCCGCCCAATCCTCACTGCCTGACGCCAGGATAGAGCAGGAATCATCCTCTCCCAGCAGGGCTTCCTCATCCGCGATATCAACGGAAGCGGCGGCAGACGGCGGCCGCTGTCCGTCAGGAAGCGAAACAGAAGAAGCCGGGGAAGCAAGCGGGCGAACCGGCGAGCTTTGGCGGCTGAGGGAGGGTTCCGGGGCCCGCTGGGCACGGCGCTTTTTACGGCGCGACGCCGCGGCGGGCGGGGGAGCAGTCTCGGTGAAGACGGCTAGGCGAGTCCTCAGAGTCGCCATTGCCATCAGCTCGCAGTGAGGGCATCCGCCGTCAGCGAGCGCGAGAGCTGCATGTTCCTCACCCAGGCAGGAAACGCAGATCACGTGGCGGTCCCCGTCGCTGAGTGTGGCTCTGCACGAGCCGCAGGAAGGCATCTTTAAAAAGACGCTAGCTCTTTTAGAATGTGTGTCGCGGCGGCGACACACACACACAGAAATACAGTGTAATAAAAGAGAAGGATATAAGCACCGGAAAGCGCAGCAGGAAGGCAGGAAGGCGGCGCGGCCAGCGACTTCAGTGACTCGTCCCGCTGAAGGTGCTCTCTCTCGACGGCGCGGCTTCTAATCCAGCTCCAGCGATGCGTGTGCTTCGCTTGAAGGATGAAAAATCAGATAATAGCTGCCTGCGAGCGATATTTATAGGCCTAGACCACGCCCATTTCGGCGGGACGTGACGCAGCGGGCGCGAAGTGCCCTGATTGGGTCTGACGTCACGCCAGGCCTCGCTCGATAGGCTGCTGCAGTTGCCGCAGAGCAGCCAATAGGCGCGCGAGCTGTCTCGCCTATGTCTGCATTGCTGCTGCAACGCGTTTTGCATTATTACAAAATTAAGGATAATTTTTGGCTTCTATATCTCGCGGAAAAGGATTTTCCCCTAGCGTAAGATATCTTACGCAGTACGAGAGACCTCTCGTAAGAGAACTGTACATTTCATACAAATTTTAAACAAACCTTATATAACAAACATACTTTTAGACAGTAGATGATCTGACACAAAAGTCTTCAAAAACATCATAATTTCATCTTTGAACAGAAACTTACATATGATGTCACTACATTGCTGTTCAAAAGCTGTTAGGTGACATATATTTTATTCCCCAAAAGTACACATCAATATTGTAAGCTAAAACATTTTACTTCATACAGATGACAGACATTGATTTCAAGTTTCAAAATAGATGTACTGAATGTTAAGAGAAATCTTTATATGTCCAAGTTTCCATTTTCACTCTGCAATGCTAGGAACCCATACACAAAATAAATATATTTGAAATATATTTTCAAAATATATTTTTGGAATATATGCAAATATTTGAAATTGGCCCAATAAATATATTTTAGTTAAATATATGTATTTATCATTTACATATATCTTCATGTATGTTTTAACTTTTGCAAATTGTTTCATTTGAAATATATTTTGAAATTTAAAAACATATGGAATGTCATCTGATAACAAACTCAAAACAACAATGCAAGGCAAAGTCCCACATTGACTATGTCTATGTACGTCTAAAAGGCTTTCAAAATAAAAACTACAAACCACATGTACATGAAAAATTCCCAATCTATACATTTAACTGAAATATGATGATCAATCTTAATTCATTTTCGCTGTTAACTTCAAGTGATAATTAATGATTCCTTCATTTTCTCTTGTAGATTGTCCAGCTCTTCCAGAAATAAAGGTCATTATAATAGGTAGTAAAGCAGAGTACAAATGCAATGCAGCAAATACTATTATTGGTAAGAAGGAGTGTAAAGTGGGAAAAGAGATAGTTGAGAATGAGATGAAACATGGGACGAATCAGGGCAGGTCTGTCACTTTAGTAATGACACCAGGATGGTGGAAAAGCTTCACACTGGCTGAGAGTGCAAAATACATTCAGATGGAGATTGTGCACAGTTTAAAACTGTGTCCTGCTCCACATGCCTTCCTTTTAGTCATCAATCTACACACACCATTCACAGACATGCACCGAAAGAGTGTGGTTGAACACATGGAGATTCTGGGTGAGGAGATCTGGAATCACACCATCGTTCTGCTCATGTATAACAACAAAGAGCAAAGACATGCAAATACAGAACAGCTAATTAAGAGAGCAGGGAAACAGCTTGATATTGTAATAAAGAAGTGTGAAAATAGAGTTCATGTCTTCAATTATACTGACAGAAGGGGGATAAATGTAGAAAAACTGTTTCATGAGATAGAAATCTTGGTAGCTGAGCATGAAGGACAATGCTTTCAAATTGACTGCCGATTGCTTGAGGATATGGAGGAAAAGAGAAGGACTGTGAAGAAACAAGCAGAGGAGAGAGAGAAAAAAATATTGCAAACCAAGAATGAAAATTTAACAGGTATAGTGCATGTTTGAACTTTTTTTTTTTTTTTTTACAATTAATAGAAGATACATAATTATGTATGCAATATAACCAACTCAACTCCCTATTTTTTCCACAGAGAAAAGTTGTGATTTTCCAGAGTTAAGGATTGTCTTGATGGGTGGAAAAAATACTGGGAAGACCTCAGTCATGAACATTATCCTGAAAAATAAACAAGACGTCAGCTGGACTAAAAAGTGTGTGATGAGTGAAGGAGAGGTTGACAATAGAAAAGTCATTTTAATTGACACTCCTGGATGGTGGCCGTACGCGTCAGTACATGAGACACCAGAGTCAATCCAGCAGCAGATCAAGGCAAGTGCTAGTATGTGTCCACCAGGACCTCATGCAGTTTTGCTGGTTCTGTGGTCTGGTGCCGCCTTTAGTAAGGCACATAGGAGGTCTGTCAAGGAGCACATGAAACTCCTGGGTCAAAATGTCTGGAAATCCTGTATAGTGGTGTTCAGCAGGGGCGACTGGATGGGGACCCCAACTATTGAAGAGCACATTGAGAGTGAAGGAAAGAATCTACAGTGGCTGATTAATAAATGTGGAAACAGGTATCACGTACTAAACAACATGGAGCAGGATGATGGAAAACAGGTCAGAGAGTTGATGGAGAAAGTGGAGATGATGGTCAGAGTGAACACTGAGCAGACACCTGTGGAAGAAGAAGTGGAAGAAGAAATGGTGGACATTGACAGTGACAGTGGATGTGAATCTAACACGTCAGACCAAGACATGTTAGGGAGAAGAAGCGCTGATATAGTTCCACCAGAGAGTAAGTAGCCTGACAAACTCCTTGTAGAACATTAATAGAACATTAACATTAGAACATTGTTAATAGAACATTTTTATACAAGGTTTTATAAATATCGATTTTCTTCCTATAGTGCTTATGGAAAATACCGACAATATGGACACGGAGTGTGACTACTGGAAATTACCAGACTTTTCAGAGGACATTTTGGAGCGTGTCAAACAAAACTAATATCACTGATGGCTTGAAGAAGAAAATACAGAAAACGGAAAGAGAAAAATAAAGAAAACAATTACATTGCATGCAATCATATTTCATACTCATGATAATAATGAGAGCAAATTTACTTGCAAATTGAAAAATGTTTTTAACCCTTTAACTGCCCCACCAAGAAAAAGGCATTTGAAAAAAAAAATGTGTTTGCATTTCTGATCTCCTTATGTTGCTAGTAACCACACTCAATGTATTTTTTTTTCAACACATCCCATAATTTTTTGAATATCGACCTCTACCAAATGGTTATGTCACTTAAAGGTAAAAAATAAAAAAGTACCGGAATTCATACACATACTATGAAAATCAGAAAATATTAACTATAATACTAATTTATTTAAAATATTTTTGTACATTGAATCTTCTATATTTTTTAAGTATGCCATTAAATATTTCAGGTTTTCATTTTAACACAGGAAATGATATGTTTTCTTGTTTTTTAACTATAAACAAAAATAAATAACACAAATAACTAAAAGTAACAAAACCAAAGACATTACATTCGTCCTGCATTAAAAAAAAAGAAGAAAAAAAAGAAAGAAAAAAGAAAAAGATAATATATATAATATAATGTCATTTTAGGCTTTTATGTTTCAAGAAACACGCCGTCAAGTGTGGCAGAGCAACAGAATTTTTTTTCTTTGCCCATCATAATTTATGATCAAAATCTTTTCTAATCTTGACAAAACACATATTGTCAGAAAGGTCCGAGTCTCAAGGTTCCATATTTTGTGACAGAAGTTATATTTGGACAGAAATTTATTCATTTTTTTACGGCAGAATGCATACAATTAAATTCAATGGAATTTATGTCACTCGGTGGTATATCTAAACAAAATTTCATGGGAACTTCAATTTTTGTGATATCAACTTCAAATTTGGAACACAACTTGGTTAGATATATGGCTTTGATTTTATAGTAATTTTATAGTAAAAAAAATATTTTGTAAAATATAATTTATGTAAAATACTGTAAATATCAGCTCAACCTGACAGTTCTACTCATATTGTTGTAATTATAATCACTATTATACAAAGTTATTGTGACTGATAATATACATGAGTTTGTAGCTTTTTACTCCAATACTGGAGTGCTAGAAATTAATTTTATTTGCTCTTTCATTTTTCTTTTTCACAACAAAGCTTGATTGTATTCTGCAAAATCTACAAACTTATTTATTTGCATAATGCCTGTCATGACTGTGTTTCTTCATCCATCATGATTCACATTCTCAATTAACTGTTCTAATACTTATTATTGTCTGTTTATTGTCAGCCCATTATTTTGCCCTGATGTATCTGAATCTGCTCAAATGAATAAAATAACATGCTATGAATAAAAACATTCCTTGAGTAAGGGAATGAGTTTATGCACATATGTCCAATAGTGTCCTAATATAATATTCATAATATTTTCTGAAATCCTCATAACTTTTTAATGGAAATTTTCATGAGGCTGATTAACCAGATTAATGTATCAAATACGCAACAAACAGAAAATTACTCTCAGATTCTTTCCTTTTATTTTATATATTATGGTGGTTGTGTCTAACATGCCACTGTGATTCTATTAACTGCAATATTACTATTCCATTATTATTTTATTTTTTTTACTCATTTTTTTTTTCTGTTTAACAAAAACAGTGCAGAAAAGATACTGACAAAGTTAGTCTTTTCTTTCTCAGTAATGATGGGGTGGTGTTTGTACTTTAGATTTTTAAGAAATTGATTAACCGGAACATCAAGGTAACCAGTTCATACACACATTTAGAAACATGCACAGAAAATATTTGAAATAATTTTCTTAATGTATTACACCGTGAAAGATGAAGGAAAGGTGAAAGAAAAATACTTTTTTCAGAAGACATTTCACATAAAATCAAGATCACTGGTGGCTTGCTTGCAGAGGTACAGTAAACAGAAGTAGAAAAATAAAGAAAGCAAGAGCATTGCATGCAATAATATTTAATTATATACATAGGCTACATCAAAGTTCTTAGAGCAGGATGGTAACTCATTTACTTGCAAATTTAAGTTTTGTTTTAAATTGTAAATATGGGCTTGACTTGTTAACTTTACTATTTATACCATCAGCTCAACCTCATAACAGATCTACTCCTTGTTTCTTCTATTGTTTGTATTGGTAATATTCACCCTGGCCTGGAGCAATCTAAGGCTATGTGTTTAGTGTAAGACCAAAATGGTAATAAGCGATCTCTAAAGACAGTTTTTGAGTTCATCTACTCTACATCCAATCTATTGCCATAAATGTATATTGTGATTGACAATACCTTGTGTGTATGTGATTTGGTATCTACAAATTTACTTATTTGCAAAATGCCTGTCATCACACTTCATGATTTGCATTTTCTGTGCCATGATGACACTACATTTGTTAACTCTTTGCTGTTCTAATTAGGGCCCAAACACTGAAAGGGAGAAGGCACTATTGTTTTCCATTGGTACATTTTTTTCAACATTTTGGGCACTTGGGCAACAAATTTATGGCGAAAAAAGCAAACAGGAAGCGTGTTATAACTATGGCTGTGTGAAACCAGGGGGGTAATCCAGCACCCGGAAAGCGTACCATCCCCGGGGGCCGCCATTGGCTAACAAGCCATCACCTGCTGTTAGCAATCCATTGACTCCCATTCATTTTGGCGTCACTTTGACAGCGAATAACTTTACATCTGAGGTGTTTAAAGACTCTATTTGTCCATTGTTTATTTCTAAAGAAACACGACAATGTATAAAAGGCTCCATTACCTTGTATCTTACGATATGGCCCCGTAGAAGCAGTTTTTGTATAAATAGGCTAACAATTGCGTCATAACCACGCGACTTTCTGGAAATTACCGTATAGACAGGAGGAGAAGCTCGCAGTCAATCGTGGGGACGTGGAGGCAGAAAGTCCGATAAAGTCAAGGGAGAAGCCCATAGAGAGTCATAAAGTTGCTCCTGTTCCTAGTTCATGGACAGCTCATACTCACGCTCTCCGTCTCTGCAAGATTCGGAAGGGAATGATTCAGATTTCTCTTGGCACAGCTGCTAGAAGACTTACAACTGTCAGACAGGTTGCTCACGTCACATCTACGTCATCAATCTCAGTTTGAGTCTGCGCAGTACGCTCAGCCATCAGGAAGTGAGTGCTTCTAATTTGCTTCACTTTTCTCCGTTGAAGTCTATGGGGTTGCTGTGTCCATTTCTTTTACTGTCTATGGTGTGAAATGGGCATGTAGGAGGGGATCAGTAGCGCCACCTTCTGACTAAAGTTGGGGGTTAGTTTTACCTACAGTCAACAAACTCACTATATATGTTGTTCTCATCGAGCCAGACAACTTTCTAATTTACAGTAATTAGCTCCGACTAACAGGAAGTCAGATATCTGTGTTTGAATGTGGATTTTATGAATCAAGCTGTTAAATTTTAAGTAGGCTATACAATTCACACCAAACTTTCTCAACATGATGCCAAAATACTGAAGATGCTAAATTGCGATCAGGTATTGATATGAATGTTGTTGGTGACAAGGGATTAGATATGACAAATAGGGGAAGTGTCTCATATTGTCACAACACAGGAGACAGACAGGTATTAAAGTGCAAACTGTTTATTAAGCAGAGTGGTGGTGAAACAGCGGGAACGAGACTTGAGACTGGAGACGAGACTTGCGACGTGTGGCTGACTCTGTGACATATATCTTCTAAATAATAAATCATGCATTTATTTCTAAAAGTAAAAAAAGGTTTATTCTTTTTTATATAATTAATGCATTGTGTGCAAGTACAAATATGCAGATTTCATATGTGGTTGAAAAATGTTTTAATGCATAGGTAACCACTTGATGGCAGCATAGGCCTATATTGTTGCTGAGAACAGATTTAATACTTCAGAGACATAATCAATTACTTTAATTAGCTAGCCTATAACATTTATATTTCGACATAATCAAAGACTACTTTCTGTAACAGTTTAGATTTGACTTTTTTTTGTAAATGTTGAATTTTCTGGCTCAACTATCAGTCTCCAACTCACTCTACATCTGTGTGTGTGTGTGTGTGTGTGTGTGTGTGTGTGTGTGTGTGTGTGTGTGTGTGTGTGTGTGTGTGTGTGTGTGTGTGTGTGTGTGTGTGTGTGTGTGTGTGTGTGTGTGTGTGTGTGTGTGTGTGTGTGTCAGGTGTGTGTTTTTGCCTGCCTTACAAGATAAAGAATCTCTGTAACACTTTACAGTAAGGTTTCATTAACATGAACTAAGAATTAACAATACTTTTAACACATTTATTAATCTTATAGTTAATATTAATTTCAACATTTACTTGTACGTTATTATCAAATGTTGAATGTTAACTAATGCACTGATAACTAATATGAACAATCAATGAACAGCAGAATTTTTTATTAACTAACATTAACAAAGATTAATAAATATTGTAACAAACGTATTGCTCATTGTTAGTTCATGGTAGTCAAAACAATAACTAATGTTAACTAATGAGACCTTATTGTAAAGTGTAACCCAAATCTCTTAGGACTCTTAGGATCTGCTATAAGTTTTAATTACAAAATAAAGACAGAAGCAGCTTATTTGTAGTGCACTGACAACATAGTTTTATATAATTCGTTTAATAATAAGGTTAAAAATACAATATATATATATATATATATATATATATAAACCTTAAGATAAATACTTATGGACAAAACTTTGAGCTGCAAATGATAACTTCACACTCATTTGAAAGGGACCTATAACATCGAAACGACTTTCTTTTAGCTATATTTTCTCGCATATATATGTTCTATACTTACATTTATCTACAAAGCCTTGTGGATTCCGTCATTCTATGCTGCACGGCTTGGGACTTTTATTTGAGTAATGTCGTCTGGGCTTTTATATTGAAAAACATCTTTGTTCCTCGTTGCGAGCTTCACGCTGCTGTTTGTAGGGAAGCGCGTGCGGTCGGTGGGCAGGTAAAAACACACAGCGTTTGAGGGAGCGGAGAGGGTATGTCTGTGGTTCCGAAAAAGCGAAAGCAAACCCATTACCGTCGACTTGTAAAAAGAGCATATGTTTTTATCTTGCCAGTGATTACGGGTTTACATTACTTGATTTGGCCTCATTATTAGTGGCAGATAAGCTGACGTTTGTTGTCGGTTGTTCGTAGCATTAGCAGCGGCGCGGCGTGGTGCAGCCCAAACAGTTAGCCGAGCCTGTTAGCATCTACTTGTTTTTAAAATCCCGTCTATTCTAACCGTAGCCAAACTGACTGTTAACATGACGCAATTGTGGCTTTTAATTGAGCGAACACATAAAGTTACTCAAATAATATGATCACTCGCATGAGTTCGTGTGTCTGTTACTAAGGGCCATTTCACGGTTGCTGGTCCAATCTGTGTTGTTTTAGTCCGTCGTGAAGGTTAATTATACATGATGATCGCGACGGTTATAAACCGTTACCGCGATTAATTTTAGTCGGCCATTAGCAAAGATGATTTCGTTCTAATCTCATCAATCCCCCTAATGTTATCTAGACTGCGTTTTTGTCCGAACTGCGCGTTCGGTTTTCCGAAGTATGCGATCTAAGTAGGCGACTCGGTAGGTTTTGAAATCCAGTCCTTGTTAAAGAGATAAACCCACAACAATATTACATTTTTTTTTTATAACGTTATATTGTTTCAAACCCTTATGGCTGACTTTTAGTTTTAGGTGAACTGTCCCTTTAAGATTGATGTGCTGTTTATATGTTGTTGCAGGCGTGTTTTATTTTTTCAGGAGTGGGGTTTAGGTGGGTGTGTAAGTGGACACCAGTCCAGACTATGTTTGCATGGCTATATTTAAGTGCTGGACAGATAGGGGAGTGATAGTCTTACATGGGAAGCACAGAGCTAAGAGTTAAACTAGCCACAGGCCCGCTGCACCTGTCACTAACCTTTTCTTACACAAACATCTTGGGAATACTTTTTTTTTTAATAATCTTGTGTGTGTAATATTCTGTCTCCGTTTCCTCCTCTCCTCCAGAATTTTCTATTTTGTACATACATTATTTTGTATATACTGTTTATGATGACTTCAGTGGTCACTGATGCTGCCAGGGGCAATCGGGACAGAGCCCTACAACAAACCACACACACCTCACAGCCACAGAAACAGATACAGGTGAGCAACACACACACTCCATCAGTGAGGTTTGACATAAGCCGCTTTTCCACCGACATTACCCGGAACAATTTGTCCCAGGAACTTTTTTTGCCCCAGACCGGTTGCTTTCTGCGTTTACACCGCAGTCTAAAGTACCGGGAAGGTAAACTGCGCGCAACTGCTCCTCCCAGTCTGCGACGGACAGTAATCAGTTTTGAGCGCCACATTTAAGTATGGAGGAGATTCAAACTGTGCTGCAGTTATGTATTGGTTTACTAACGAGGTAATTAACAAAACAAAATAGACGAGCACTGATACTAAAGCGTGTTCAGAAAGCTCGTATGCGTATAAAATTAGACAACGTATGTTATCAGTTATTGTGAGACGCCTGGGACGAACGCGCAAAAATTTCCTCTTTCGCAAATACGCTTAAAAAAAAGCCTGAACCCCGTCTATCAATCATAAATAGTGACAGTCTTGTAAATAGTTGTTTGTTACTAACCTCAAAGCGCTATTTCAATCCTGTTATAGTAAATTTGTAACATGGTTTGGAGTGCCTTGCAATAGATGACAATGTGTAAACATAATGACTTAATAATAAAAGCTGTGGCAGAAAAGAGACGAGCACTGATAAAGCGTGTTCAGTAAGCTCGTAATGCTAACGTTAGATATAAAATTTGTATGTTATCAGCTATTGCAGACATTGACCGTGAGATGGCTGGGACGAACGCGCAGAAAGTTTCCTCTTCCACAAATACCCTTAATAAAGCCTGAAACTCGTCGCCAGTCCACCAGTTTTTTTTTATTAAATTCCATATTTGCAGACAGACATCTCTTACTGCATGAAGCCACGACACGAACCGCAATAGATTTTTTAAAAAGGGAGGTTAAAAATAAATAAATGCTGCGTGGTGTCATCCAACCAAAATGCGGCGTGAACACAACCAATCAGCTTGTGCAGCGCACAAGTCCCACCCCTGAAAGTTCCTGAACTTTGAAAAAGTACTACCTCATGAGCAGGGACTATCGGAGGGGGAAATATTTACCCGGAACTTCATTTAGACCCTGGTTCCTGCGGTGTAAACACATCGAGTACCAGCCCAAAGTTCCTAGTTCCTGGGGAAAGTTCCTGCGGTGGAAACGCGGCTATAATGAACGGAGTTCCTACCTATGACTCTGTGTTTTGATTATGAATGTCATCTATCTCTAGGCCACAGCGGAACAGATCCGACTCGCCCAGATGATTTACGACAAAAACGATGCAGATTTTGAGGGCAAAGTCCAGCAGGTGAGCAACATCAGAAGGAAAATTGTGGCCAGAATTTTCTTTTGTTTATGTTTCTTGTCTATTCTTTCAACACTGTACCAAAATACACTGATATTTCCTACACAGTTGGAATGAGCAGCCCTATGGTAAAAAAAATCTAGGGCTGCCCGGCGTGACAAGATTTTTCTAGTCGACTAGTCGTTAATTTAAGCCATTAGTTGACTAATAACGTTATAACAATTTAATTACTTAAAGCTGCAGTCCGTAACTTTTTTGGGTTAAAAATTATCCAAAATAAATTTTAGCAAGTACATAACCAGCCAGTGTTCAAAACGATCTGCTTGCCTTTGACTTATAAATAATTATAGCTAAAAGAAACTCGATTCTAAAAGTTAAGCTTGTTAATAATGTTTTTAATTCCAGTGGTACTGGTGGATTTCCGCGGGAAATTCGAGCATGTCTTTGCGTCATTACGTCACATCTGTACACATTAAGAAGGAGTCTCGGCTAGTAGGCTATATTGCATGAGGATGTTGGTGGTGATTTATAGCCTTTTCTCACAGCACTTGATATAATTAAACGTATCAATTTGATGGCGGATCCAGAAAGGTTCAAACGACAATCACCAGTGAAAACTGGAGATTCACCCGTTGTGAAATGCAAAAGACTTCGAAGTGGCTACAGAAAAAAAGAGACTGCAACCGGCCCATGAGAAAACAATGATAAATCTCGGAAGGGCATTAAATGTAGTCACGCAATGCTGATGTTGTTAACATTAACAATTTGAGAACAAAGTATAATTTGCACGGTTTGACGTGATATGATAAGCGAACGTTAGATTTAATCAGCGCGATTTACTGCAATGCTTTTTTCCCCTTATTTGGTCAGAACAAAAGTGGATGTTACGTACTTGTTCAGACGACATTTTCCGGTGAAAATTCTTATGTTGTTCATACTTCCAAAAAGTAGAATCTGTGATCTGAGTATTTGCGTATTCGCGCATAGTGAGTGCAATCAGGGAGGCAAATTAATGGCAACTGTCCCCTCAAAAGAGTCTGTTTGCAAGCAGCAGAAAGCCGCCTTCATGCAACACATACAGTTAACCCAAGTGTAGTTTACTCAGCTGCACTTAATAGCACCAAATTAATAATAAAAAAAAGTTTGTAGTGCATGTTTGTGATGATGCAAGATGAATGCAAACACTTGCCCTGTGTGAAAGCCCCCAGAGTCAGTGTCAGCTGCTAAGATGTTGACGATGAGAGAGAAATGCACCTTTTATAAGGTTTACATAATCAGAGTATTTGTTTTTGAATTGAATTGGTTTAGTAGACATTCCAAGCTTTCTATAGATATATTTCTCATGTCTCATCTCTAATTTTTGTAATCCTCTGTTGTGTAGCACTTTGTTTGCCAAAAATGAAAGGAATTTTTCCAATTTAATTAGTTATCTTAAAATATGAATTAAATTAAGTTTTAAGTGTTCATTTGATAACCACTATTTTTTGATAAATTTAATTTAATTATAAAACATAGAATACAGAAAAAAACACAGAATTTCTGAAAAAATAAAATACTTCATTATTGTTAACTTATTTAAATTCAATGGTTGAATAAACCATTATTCAAAGTTTCTTTAATTCAATTTTGGCGGTGGGCGATATGACCAAAATCTTGTTTTTGATTATTAAAATGTAATTAAACCATTTAAACTGAATCCAGAAAAATGTTAATGGAGAACACAGCTTTTGGGGAAAATAAAACCGATTTCACAGGGCCCTACATTTTGAATCGAATGTCACGAGAGACTGGGCTTTTCAAAAATAATTCAAAGATAAATTAAAACCTTTTTCCTTTTCTGTTGCAATGCCCATGCTGATTGCGCACTTCAACTTTGATCAGTGTAATCCAATTTGCAATAAAAAATAACTCTTTGAGGCAGTTCCTTTTAATGAGTCCGTAAAAATTATTTATCTTTACCGGTACCCGTTTTATCGGTATAATTCCTGGCTCAGAGATGCACATTCAGAGTTTTATTGTAATGAATGGTAGACTACTTGAATAATAATAAAAAATCCTTATGCTTGATTTACCTGATTCCCATCCTTGGTTCCCTTTATAGTTGTTTTATTTACAAGAATTTGATTGCATTTGGTTTTGTTTGTGTCCTAGCTCATGGAGGTTACAGGCAAAAATCAGGATGAGTGTATGGTGGCCCTTCACGACTGCAATGGAGACATCAACAGGGCTATCAACTTCCTCCTGGAGGAGGTCACTGTCAAGGTGCACACTTCATCCTGTTTTACTCGTTTCTGATTCACTGTATTTTGTAAAAGTATTAATCATACCAGAAAAACTACACTGAATTTAAATAATGTAATGGATTTTTTTCCAACTTTACTAGCCTGCCATACTAGTGATTTAAACTGCAACAGATCTTTAATAAACAGATATGAGGTTAATAAATCCATGTACGGATTATGTTTTGAAATATTCTCACGCTGTGCTAATTTGTTTGCACAGGACTCATGGGAGACGGTTGGCAAGAAGAAAAGTGTTGGAAAAGAAGGGAGTGCACCGGAGAGCAGAGAGAAGAGAGGAGAAAGGGAAAGCAGAGGCCGCGCGGGTCCAAACAGACGTGGCCGAGGGGCCAGCCGCAACCAGGAAGGTGTGTTTCTGTGCGATTAGTGTGTACATATCCTGACATGCATGTATAGATTTGTGTTTTTGCCTGAGGCAGAGTATCTAATGGCTTGCATGATGTTGTTTTGGTGATTTAGATATCAGCTGTATGAGCATTTCGTTCTCTGTCGTTGTTTTAAGGGCGGTTGGAAGAGAACGGGTTTGATTCAGCTCCAGGAGAGAGAGGAGGAGACCGTGGGCGAAGAGGAAGAGGGAGAGGTCAGAGCATTATACTCACTCCAAGACATTACTGCTCACTTACACTGTGCTGCCCCCTGAAGTGGTTTTTAAGTTGATTAGTTGCATAAAAAGTATCACTCAAATATCATTTGAAAACTAGAAGTATAACGTACACTACTCTTCAAAAGTTTGTGGTCAGTAAGACAGTACAGTTCTGCTCATAAGTTTATATACCCCTTGAAGAATATGCAAGATGTTAATTATATTAAGAAAATAAGAGGGATCATAAATTCATGTTTTTAGTACTTTGCTGAGTAAGTGGCTTCACATAACTGATGTTGACTTTATTTTGTGCACAAGACAAAATAACTGAATTTACACACATGAACCAGTTCTAAAGTTTACATATCCTTGAGTCTCAATATTGCACGTTACCGGGATGATTAACAACAGGTTTTGTGATAGTTGTTCATCTTGTTTGTCCTGAGCACTGTTCTTCAGAAAAATCCTCCAGGTTCCTCATTCCCAATTATCATTTTCTGCATGTTTAAACTAGGCTTGCTGCGATAGTCTGTGTTACCGGTGTTCATCACTTGCCCACCGTGGCACCACCCCCCACCGTCTTTTTGATTTTTTTGATGGTAATAAAAATAATTTAGTTTAGTTAGAGAACAGACACTACAGTTAAAAACTGAATGTGTCTGCTCAATGCAGCGTGAGCCGAACGAGGTTCGCTGCACAGATCAGCAACAGGAGTCAGTTTTCATTAATCACGAGAGTCACTAGCTGACTGACTGATGGTGGAAGATTTGGATTCAAAGCGCAATATTTTGGATTTAAACCTAATACTAATACGGAACCTGCAAATGATTAGTTGTTTTTTAGTTGTGTTTTTTATTAAGAATAATAATGAACCCACAATTCAAGCAATTGCCTCCCCGAATTAGCACTAATTTGAAAGACGTGTAGCAGACTGAGCGTTTCAGGTTCTTTCGAACTTCCATAGGAATTAGTTGAAAACACTTGCTCTGCTCCAGCACCGTTGTGAATGCTTGAGCGGCCGTGCACATTTTGCTTTCGAATTAGCGACTCCCCCACCTCCGGTGATAACAGTATTACCAGTGTTGTCACACTTCGATTAACCGGTGGGAAAATTTCCTCATTGTCACATCACTTATTTGTGAAAATTTCCTCATTCTCACAAACCCCTAGCCTTGGAAAACCCAGACGAACTTCCGGCAAATTTAGATTTGCTCTGCAAGTCAGTCTGGCCAAGAGCCCATCCAAGCCCACTTCCAATCTTTCCAAATCTTGGCACCAATCACAAACGTTGAGGCGGGCTTTACACGATGACGATCGCTCTGATTGGTTTTAGGTCTATCCAGTTGTGCCTAGAGGCATTTGAGCGACGCCCCTTTGGAAATGGGATGTGAATAAAGCTTCCCCAGACCCACTCTGTTACGACTGAGAAGGGTCTGGTGTCAACCAGGCTATAAAACCCCACAGCCATAAACTAAAATCAGTTGTAGCTTTCACGTGGCGTTTAGTCCAAATTAGTCCAAAATCAGCATAATCCATTGCTTCGATCACAAGATATTCCTCCCGAAGAAACAATTTAAAAAAAGCCTTCTGGGTGTCAAGGGCTAAACAAAAAGGCTACCGTACTTCCAAATAATATAACTTTTGATTACTTTATGGTATTACCACAACATTTTATCCAGATGCAGCTCACATGACCAAAAATTGTCCTTATACCTTATTTCCTTCCTGAGTTATTGCTTGTCAAAAAAGAAAGATGTAAAATTATATATATTTTTGACTTCTCAGCAGTTTCTCACCATGAGAATGTCCAAATGTAATGATTTTTCTCAACAGAGAACCTTAATAGAAAATCTATTATATTTAATTGTCTACAGTGTAATATTTGTATGATATTTGGACAGAACGTGTCTACGGTATGCATTCTGGTATCTTAGACTGGGCAGGATGGGGCTTGTTCCTGTGTTGCTATTTGTGTCACTCTGAGCAACGTTTGTAGGGCACTTCATGTGACGGAGCGTTGTTTAAAGCAGCTGCAACTCGAGAGGGGAAGATAAGGGAGGGAGCAAGAAAAAGATTGGAAAGAGTCATTAGAAGGGGCTGTCATGTCTCTTAAATGACCTCATTTTATTTGCAAGGTGGTTAGCCAATCATATCTGAATGTTTGAATGTAGATGTCTTTGAGGCACAGGAGGAAAAAAAACTATTTATAAATGTACACAAGAACCAATGACAATTTGTCACACTTGCTTGGAAAGACATAAGGGCAAGTAAATGACAACATTGGCAATTTTTTATTGATTTTTTTTATTTTTTACATTTTTACTATATTTTCACTCATTCTAATTAGTATTCATACTGATGTGTCATGTCAGGTGTAGGAGGCCGAGGAAGAGGCAGAGGAGCTGGAATGAGCAGGTTCTCTCAGGGAATGGGGTGAGCGTTCACACTTGTTTTTTAAAACCAAAAAAATAATAATCACACAACACCTGTGCCCATTCTTGGTCATTCTCACTCTCCCTCCTTCGTTTGCTTGTCTTTGACTAGTAGGACGTTTAACCCTGCTGACTGCACCGGCTCTGCTGAGGCAGGGGATCCTGGAAGTGAGACTACTGAAGGAGCAGGTGAGTGCAGTTTATTGTTCTGGATTCTGGACACTATCTTTAATAGAGCGGAAATTGGTTCTCTAATGCTTTTCACTTAATCATATCTGAAGCCATTTTCAGAATAGCATTGACGTCAGTTGAGACTGTTTTTAGTGGTATTGATTTCAGACCACATGCTCTGTATTGATTGAAAATCAGAATGCTGATCTCATATCAGATTTATGTAGCGCAAGTCATCAAACCAAAAAGCTAAATGAACAAACAATAAAACAGGGTTTTCTGAGTTTTATATAATTTAACCCTCTGTAAAAAAAAAAAAAAAAATCTCTAAACTCTGCTGTCCTGTCAGGAGCCTGGAAGGACAATCTGGAAGATTGGGCAGCCGAAGACTGGAATGAAGATGTGAGTGATCTCATGTTAAAATGAAACTGGAAAACTTGATCGTGATGTCAATGTGTAACGCTCACTTCTCCATTTATCAGCTGTCTGAGACCAAAGTGTTCACTGCTTCCTATGCTCTTGGCTCCAAGAACCCCATGCAGCCTGGACAGGGGTGAGTGCTTCCTGTGCTTTAGCACTTTCCAGCACAGAGCTCAGATGTGTGGAGGCCTAGGAGTGCCACTTAAAAATAAAAATTACTTAAGTTCAAACAAATTCAATTATTCATATTCAAATTTGAATTTTTTAGCTTAAAATCCCTCTTCAAATTGACAAATGCTCATTTTATTTGTCTAAAGGAACACTAACTTTTGGCCCTCTAGCTATGAGAGATTATCCTACTACTCACAAAACATTCACTACTAGGCTTAAGAGATATAACCAGTTTAGATGGAAAATATCTTAAGATGAATACGTTACTGTATATAGCTATACCCATTAATAGATGTTACTTCCTTAAATTAATTCCAGCATAGCTCTAACAACCCATAACTTTTCTCTATTTCATGATTTCCTGCAAAAACCATCCCGCTAGGTCTAAAATATAAAAACTTATAATAGTCAATATAGTCAATCAGGGCAAGACAAAAATATATTTTGGAAGAAGGATTGGTGTATTGACTCATTTCATTTTTAATTTTGAACAACTAAATTAAAGCTATAGTATACTTCAGAAAGTATTCTGAAGCTCTCGAATTTCATCAAAATATGTTCATTTGTGTTCCGAAGATGTGAACTTAATGACTCACCCTAATGTCATTCCAAACCCGTAAGACCTTCATCTTACGGGTTTGGAATGACATTAGGGTGAGTCATTAATTACAGAATTTTCATTTTTGGGGGAACTATCCCTTAAAAAAAAAGTCATTGGCCAGGTCAAACATGGGAGCAGCTTAAGTGAGTGGTGTTATAAAAAAAAAAAAATGCAAATTGATAAAGAAAAGCTATATGTACGTTTTAAAGAGAATGTTTAAAAATGAGCAGCTTATTACATTTAACTGCACATCTGAATTATTTAACAAAATGCATCTTTATTTGTCAGTTTGAAAAGAGATTTGTACACATTTTGAAGTAGTATATTGATATCGATGGACCCCCTCGAAAACGAGATGATTCATCTCAAGGGGTGTGTCCTAATATTTAATATATAGTACTTTTATCAATTTAAGTAGCACACCTAGGATTACAATGGAATTACTTCTTACTCTGTCAGTCACATTTGTCATTACCTATACAACTTGTTTGTACTCTTGTTGGCTCGGTATCATTTTATATATATTTCATTTGAAGAGTTTCTGACCAAAGATGCTGACTGTTTCTTTTGCCTTGACCACTAAATCACTACATGATAAAGAGTGGTTTGTCTAGTGCTTAAACATCTCTGTATTAAGTTCAACAAGCAGTTAAGAGCAGCAAGTTTAGACCCATATCTCTCTACCTGTGTTCTCTAAAATATTTGGCAAGCATTCAGGTATGATTCCCCTCCCTGTCTCGTGAATTTACGACTTATGTTTTGCGATTAAAATAAAATGAAGCACACATCCTTACAACTAAGCAAGCGTGACAGATGAGTAGACGTATATAGGTGGAGTCCCCTAGAATATCCTCTCTTCCTGTGTTGTGGAAGCATCAGAACCGAAGAAAAACGCATCACAAAAAATTGCCTTTTTTTGTAGTTGTCTGAATGTTTGTCTCTGCTCATCAGGATGGATCTCAGCTCTCTGTTGCCTAAGGTGGCTGACGGCGACTCAGAGCTGGTCGGATTGGAGCCATCATCCCTTGATACGCTCACTCAGAGCCTGGTGTTCACCAACTCCCAGCAGTACTCCACCCGAGCGCATACACACAGCTACGCTTCTGCTGCTGCTGGCACTTATGCACATGCTGCATCGGTGAGAACACGGGCACACATACAGCACTTGACTCTGCACCTTTACCACAGATTTATAAGATTTTTCTGGCTATTTTAGCAATTATTCCTACAAGATCCACTACAATTCAAAAGTGTGGGCTTGGTCAAAAAAATTCCTCATAACTGATATTGTGCCTATACATAGTGTCCACTATTACATAGCATTTTCTTTACAATTTTTGTAATAAGAAATGTCTAAAAGGACCAGTGCTTTGGTACAATGACGAAACTTAAAAGTCCCAAACTTAGTAAAACAATGTATATTGAATGGCATAGTTTTTGCTTTGGTATCAAAATTGGTATTGATAACTGAAATTTTACTGACATTGGTTTTGACTACTGAAATTTCGGTATCATGACAACACCTTTCTTTTTCCTTCTAGACCATGCCGGGATCCAGGCTTCCCCACAGTGATGTGCAGAAAACTGAGCCAATCAGCACACCCCGAATCGCCCCTCTGTCCAATCAGATTTCAGGGCCCCTGAGCAATGGCACTGCATCTGTTGAATCCACTGCTCCGATGCCTATTGAATCCACACCCATGACATTGAATGAACCCAAGGAGACCCCTGTTACAGCAGCTCACCGTGAGTATTGTGCATACTGTTTATACTATGTAATGGCTGATTACATGTACACATGCAACTGAATGCCATTGACCATTGCAGTCGATATAGTTTTGTAGTTTTATACACCCTTAACACACTCTAATATTATGAGCACAAATTCTCTACGAAAGTTTGAAAACAAAAAACAAAGACTGACCACATCTTTTGTCTTAAGTGGACCTCAAGGCCCAACCCGACCCATCTCCCATCCTCAGTCATCTGACCCAGCATCAAAATGCAGCACTCCAGTCGGACCTGCCGGCTCAGGCCCGAGACCCCGTCCCACTTCCCCCATATGATGAGCCTTCTCCAACACTGAAACCCTTCTGTGAGCCTGTCGTTATCACTGCAGAGCCGCCACAACCCCGAAACTTCAGACCACAAAGACGGAGAGTGCCCCCTCCATCTAAGGTAACAAAAGTAAACCCGTAGCACCCATAGTATTGTGTGTGTGCTCCTTGTAACATTAATGTTAACATTAGCAATTCAATTTGACAGCCATTAAAGTTTTTTAAAGAATTTACCTCATTCAAATAGTTTAATGGCTTTTCATGTTGTGTTGCCAGATCCCCTCTTCGGCAGTAGAGATGCCAGGCTCTGCTGACGTGTCCGGGCTGAACGTGCAGTTCGGCGCGCTCGATTTTGGATCTGAATCCACTGTGGAGAATCTCGACCAATCAGAAAGTAGCTATCAGGAACCTGCGGCTGCACCTCAGACCCAGTGCAGCTTGTACTCCAAGCCCACCACCGTCAGGTCTGTCTGACCACCTGTGTGACACCTCCTAATTAGCATGTTTACAAGGGATATTTCACCCAAAAATGAAAACTGTCATCTTCTCACCCTCATTTTGTTCCAGGCTGCAACTACACTAAACCAGATGCTTTTGAAAAGTGTTTACGTTTAAAAAAAATCTTCGCCACGCTACTTTAAGCATTTTCCAAAAGTTCAGGCATGAAAACTCCTCACCTTTCGGCGAAATTCGCCGTTTTAAAACCAAAATGGGTCACCTACGTGATTTGTGCAGATCCGATGAGAAAATATTTATGGGGTGGGAGGGGGGGTCGTGGTCGTGGCCAACATTTACCCGCTATATCTCTATAGTTACCATAAACTTAGCAGCTTTAAAAAACCAATCATCATTCCTAATGCCGAAACCTGACAGCCAATCCGAGTCAGAGTAGGGCAGAATTGTTTTCAAAGTCTTTAACACCGCGAGTCTGATGACACACTGCCGAACAAAGAACCGCACGTCGGAAAGCAAGCCTGAGGTAAGTTTTCTTGCAATGTTAACTGTCCTGTCAGATACAGACAGCGATGTTGCCAATGTCATTATTTTTAGAAGAGGGCGGGATAATATCGCGAGTGGGCGCGGGCGCCGTGAGTGCTGAGCGAGCAGGAACGAGTAACGTTAGTGAGTTGTCGTCGAAAAAGATGGATAATGCAAAAAAGCTGTCGGGGGCTAAACATAGAAAAAGAAAGAGAGGAAAGGAGATGGCATGTCAATTGATGCAACAGCAGCTAAATAAGTGGATGGTGAAAGGCTACAGGTGACGTCCAGGCATGTAGGCTAATGCCATCGGGACTACCGGGAGATTCCCGGTGGGCCGACGTGCTTTTTGGGCCGATATATCTCATACTTTTTTGCTTCGTTTTTTGTCTTAACGGCCCATAAAACTTGTACATCGGCGGCCCATTCGTTTTGTTTTGCTTAATTGGCGGCGCTGGGTTAGTGCGTATTTAGTGTGTAATGCATTGGTCAATAAAAAGTCAGCGTTAGTTTTTTTTTTTTTTTTGACACCCCATGAAACACGTAGATCAGCGGCCCATTTGGTTATTTTCTTGATTGACACTGGGCTAGCCCAATCACACCTTTAAAGTATAGAAATATACTCTTTCAAGTATATAAATTAGTACAAAACTAATTATGAAAGTTTCCTTTATTTTTCAGTGCATTTGTTTTACAATATATGGCTATTACTATCATGGGATTAATATTATAACTATTATTATGTAGTAGTAATGTAGACAGACACTGTAACTAAAATAATTTTTCTTTGTTCAATTTTCACCAGATTGATGAATTTAACATTAAAAAGCACTATATATATATATATATATGTTGATTGGATTGGATTTTTTGCTGCCGCATCCTTCTCACCTTTTTTACCCCTGACCTGTTTTCATGCCTGAAAAGTTGCTCATCCACACTGAAATTGTCTAAAAACATCCCTGTACTGCGTATGTGTAAATTGTAAGAAGCTTTGACATGTGTTTTTTTCCACCAGGCATTAATTTACTTTTCGCCTAAATTGTGGAATTTTAAATGGCAATAAGTTGGAGGTAATACAAGACACATAAGCACATCCACAACAAAGCTACTTTTAAAGTAATTTTACCCAACACTGGTTATTGGCTTTCAAAAATAAAGAATTGTCGGCTTGCTTTATCGACCAAAATTCATATCGGTGCAGCCCTAGTTTCCACATTCGACGACACAATGCATAAATGGCTTTCAAATATATCCACTTGGGAGAGTGTCTTCAAATACCTCTGTTTTTGTAGGACAAAAACAGTGTCTCAGTGTGGATAGTAGGTCAAAACGTAGAGAAAAATACGCATTTTCAAATATATCTGGGTTAGTGTAGACGTAGCCCCAAACACATAAGACTTTAGTTCATCTTTGAAGCAAACTTTTTTTCAAATATTTTAGTGAAACCTGAGAGATTTCTGTCCCATTCGACCAGTACTCTTCAAGACGGTACAAAAAGTTTATAAATGCACATGAATCAAGCAGTTTAATCAGAGTCTTCTGATTCGGGCAGGGAATCTCTAGGCACATCACGATTCCTGCGATGCTAAAACGATTATCGATGCATCTTTTTTTTGTGTGTGTGTGTGTGTGTGTGACTACTTGGTACATTTAAAGCAAACGATTTATAATGACCCATAAATAATTGACTTCCAATATATTTTATTAATAAAACAAATGGAAGTGATTTGGCAAGTCAACTGTAAGTATACTTGTAGTAAATGAATACAAACTTACAGCATATTCTGAATCTCTAACATAAAATAATAGACTTCTATCCATCATCCTCTTGTTATGAGCAATATAATCCTTCAGACAAAAACAAAAACATTTTGCTTTAGCAAAATCACAGACAGCTTTCATACAAAAATATAGAATGATGTACCAGCAGCTGTCATACAAAAATAATGCTTGTGGAATTATGCATATTCTGAATAATTAGTAACATACAAAGCTGCTCTTATACACAAATAATAAAGAGATTAAAAGACTTTTGACTTGAAATTGTTGCTGTATACCACAATCAAAAAAAGCTTATACAAAAAAAGTAAATGAACATCTGCAGAGAGCACAGTCAAAATGTAACTTGTTTGTGACTGAAAATGAATTTTTTTTTACCCCTACTTCTGATCCCAATCTCTTTGATGAACTGATTTAATTTAGGGTTTTATTCCCACATAAACATTGTTCAATGCACATACATGGAGCTCATCAAATATGGTAAATAAGGTTCAACATGCTTGCTTGACGTGAGAACCAATGAGGTTTATTTTTGCATGTCAGGCAAGTATGGTAGAGCACGTCAAATATGGTCAACGGAAGCTCATTGTATGTGCATTGATCAGTGTTGATATGTTAATAACAGCCATTCATGAGACTCTGATTAACCGACTCCGTTCATATGGCTTAGTGTCTTTATGAACTCTTTGAAGCTTAAAGGTTTTGGTGGAATGGACTTCCAATGGAGTGACATCTCCCAGGTTTCATAAAAAATATCTTCATGTGTTTTGAAGATGAGCAAAATTCATAGGTTTGGAATGACATAAGGGTGAGTAAATGACAGAATTTTGGTGAATTTCACTTTTTTGGGTGAATTAGACCTTACACACTATCTGTAAGTGATTCTTCCATATTTTGCAAATGTTTGACTGGAAATCAACATGGCCACAAAGTCAATTAAAACCACTGATCTGTATGACTGGATTGCTCATTGCGTTCTAAACTGCAGACAGGCTGTGAAGCCACCAGAAGTGTTCAAGCGCCATCTTGCTATTCCCTACCGACAGGTCATCATTGACTCACAGCCAAAACATTGACCTAAAATCACCCGATTTGCAGCATCTCAGTATCACAGGATTAGTTTTACGATATATGTACATTAAAGGTGCTGTGTGTAACTTTTTCACTCTACTAAAGCTTAAAAATACCATAATATGTTTGCATATATTGAGGAATAAGTTCACATACTCGTTTCTCTGAAAAATACTTCTACAGGCAGTTATTTTACTTTGAAATGTGCATTTCCAGGCTGGAATGTTTGTTTTTGTTTTGGTCTGTGATACTACACGTTGCCAATTTTCATTGTCAATGGCACTCGTTCCTGTTGCATGTGCTCAAACGTGCAACCCGTGTGAGCACTGTCGAGTCTTGATGCGGCGCCGATATTTTAAATTGGACTGCAGTACCTATTTCGACCACTAGTTGTCATTCTTACAGACTGCACCTTTGTTACTTTAGATAATATCTGTATTTTATTGTCTTTTCAGAGAGGATAAGTCATATATTTAAATTGTTAACGTATGTGTCTACTGCACACTTCTGACACAGGTAACCGACCTAACACGAGTATTTCTTTATGTACATAATTATGGATGAAATATTAAACATGAACACATCTGTGTTTAGTAGCATAATAGCCTATACAATATTAATTATTTGTTGAATAGTTTATAGTTATTGTATAGAATTAATTTAAATCATTAACTGCTTAGAAATGCATGCTGTTAATGAAATTGTTTAAACATTTGCAGTTAGCCTACGGTATGAATAAAAACAATACTGTAACAATAATACATAACTGCATCAGTACAAGGCGATTTCCGGTTACAAGGCATAAATCTATATTCCGATTTCAGAATGTGCACTTTGACATTTGTAATACATGCTGAAGTGTCTCATCCGCCCGCTGAGCTGATGTTCAACTTTTTGATAAGCAGGAGCACTTCCCGACTTTAAACAAATAACCATTTACATGCTTGGGACATTTGCGAATGTACAGGGAGACTTCAGATATAAAAACAGTCTCGTTAGTCAATGTATTCTCAGTAAAATCATATAATTTATCTAGGGAATTCCAATATGGCGGCATGGTGGCTTCACTTTTTGTGATGTAATGAGCAAACCAGTTCTCTATTTAGATCTCAGTGATTTTAACCCAGTACATTCCACAAACAAGTGACTTAAAAGCAGTGCTAATCAAGTTATCTTTTTTCTCTTTTTCCTTTTAGTGAGTCTCTTGGTGGCTTGCCTCCAGCAGTAATGGAGTCCAGTTACCCATCTGCCTCTCTGGGTTTACCGAGCACTACTGCTCCTTCTGTTTTGGCTCCCTCCTCAGCCAACAGAGTGGAGTCATCCGCCAACACCCCTCTCAGTGTATGACCAAAACGCTTTTCATCTTTTCACTTTTAAGGCACATTCACTGGTTTATGAACTGTGACCGTACTTTTAATTAGATGGCTTGCACTGAACTATCCAGAAACCAGAGCTGGATTGATTATATACATGGTTCTTATAATCTTTTATAGATTTTGTGTGTTTCATTGGTCAAACCAATTGAGTCCACAGGTTGAGTCCCAGTTTCTATGCAGATTGGAATTTAAGTTTAGAAAATTGCATCATACATACAAACCAAATTCTGGTATCAAACAAATTCACCCAAACAAAGAAAAATCTATTAAATGCACTTAAAGAAATTGTTCACCCAAAAATGTATTACAAACCTGTATGACTTTAAAAAAAAAGTTAGATTTTTTTTGTGGAAGGTAAAAAAATTATTTATTTTTATTTTTCATACAGTGAAAGTCAATAGGAACCAATGTTGTTTGGTTGCCAACATGTATCAAAATATAATTGTATGTTCTGCTGAAAGAAGTCATACAGGTTTGTAACATGAGGATAGAACTTAATTCTCTTTTCACTATCCTTTTCAATACTTTTCACCACACTTCACTTATAGTATGATTTAACCTTTTATTTGTAATTTATTAATAGTAATACCTTTGTTTTTCTCTTGTATAATGGCATACAAACAGTGAAATGTTAGTTTAGCTTATAGCTGAATCTGTTTATTGGTTTCCCCACAGAATGGATTCAGTGAAATGAGGACGTCTAGTGCACAGGAAGGTAACTGAGTTCTGTATTAGAAGATTTTCCATTTTTACCTGTTATTTCTTTGCCATGTGAATTTGTGGCATTAGCCACAATTGACATTTTTGTCCTGATATATCTGCAGCTGCTCCGTCCAGCACCCCTCAGCCCATATCCACAGCCCTGCACACTGAAAACGGCTTGTCATCTTCCTCCTCTTCAACAGCACCGCCTGTCCTCAGCACAGCTCTTTCATCACTTAGCAGGTACTATCGCATCATGAGAATTTCAGCATTATTAAATATTCACGAGAGGAAATCAGTCTCCTTATGGTCTTGTGGTTGCTTGTTTTCTCAGTCACGTGAGCAGCGTTAACTCTCTCGGATCTTCTGCGCCCACCAGCTCTTCTCTGAGCGTAAGTTTCTTTTGAGACTCCTCCCATTTCCACTTTTTAGTTTCCTCACTTTATTCCCCTCTTTACCAGAGCTTCTCTCCCTTATTTGTCCTGATTTCAGCAATGTGCTTCTGTGATATTTGAGGGGATTTATATTGTGGATGTGTTGTGGATCAATGTTAAATGAATTGAAATGTTTCTTTCAGAACCAAATGGGCGCTGACGTGAATGTGAACCTGACCACATACTCTGGCTCTGTGTCCAGCGCGTCGGTCAACATGAATGGCCTGAGCGCAGGAACCCAGAACCTCATGGCTAACGGCCCACCCGCTCCCTCTGCTGTCCGTTCTGCTCCTCTGCAGAACACCGTCACACCCTCCAACACCTCCGGTCAGTCACACAAAAACATTCACTGCATATGATCAGTGTTACAGCAGAATTTTTATGGTTGATTGCTGTTGGCAACTCCTTTTTTTATTTAAAAAAAGTAAATGTAAAAACGAATTTATCAGCATTTCACGTCTTTTTGTAAATCGTGTGTGTGTGGTTGGTGTAATAATAAAAATGTATGTTTTAACTGAAAATCTTGTTTTCCCCAATTTTTTCAATATTATCAGGTAAGGCGCCTCCTAACCTGGCTCAAGGAATACCGCCGCTGCTGGCCAGTCAGTATATCATGGGTCCTGGTGGCCTCCTTCCTGCTTACCCGGTTAGTGTATAGCTGATCTGCTCTCAGATGGAAGCAAAAATATATATACACTTTTGTTATGCTTATCTTTGTTGAAGTGTTCAAGTGTTCTTGACTGCATCACATTGATGGCATTGATCTGTGTCTGATCTTTCTGTACTTTCTCATCTCTAAAGCCGATCTATGGATATGAAGATCTACAGATGATGCAGTCCCGTCTGCCCATGGTAACAATTTCATACTCCACTGTTTCTGTCACAGCACTTCACTCAATGCTCCGTTTTCTTCTATTAAAAGAAGTTTGCCCCAAAATAAACTGCTAAGTAGGGCTTCACTATTTGGGCAATTTTTAACTAACTTTCAAATTTGCGATCACTCGTACTTTGTGTACAGGGAGAGGCAGGACATTTTTCAAGATGAGATATTTATCAATGACACTCAGGATCAGTTTATAATTGTAGCACATGTTGTCCAACTGAACTAAATGTTTTTTATGTCTGTAAAAAAGCAAAACGATAATGTAATGTAATTGTGTAACGCAGCAAGCCTAATTATGACCCCTTTAAATATGATAAAATTACTAAATTATGGCTATTTTTAGATGACCTGTCCTTTTAAGGTTTTTATTTCTCAGGGATGAATTCAATTTGTTTTTGGTCTCTTCTCGATGCAGGATTATTATGGCATGACTTTCCCTGGTACAGCGCTAGCTGGCAGAGATGGAGGATTAGCAAGCAATCCCTACTCGGGTAAGCAGAGATCGCCGTTATTGTTTTATGCTAGTGCAGATAGGACTACGAGTTGTTGCATTCCAATACTTGGTCAGTCTAAAACACTTTTCTGTCTTGCTTGTACAGGTGAACCCACCAAATTTGGCCGCAGCGACTCAAACTCCCCAGCCCCTGCCAACAGTCTCTCATCTGTGCCACCTTCACAGTCTCAACAGAGTGCTGTTCCCCCTCAAAATCAAGGACCGCAGAACCCAGGTCAACCCCAGCAGGGTCAGACCCAGGCCTTCCTCAACCCCCCTCTGCCTCCAGGTTACGGCTACACCAGCCTGCCCTACTACCCCGGGATGCCAGGAGTGCCCAGTGCCTTCCAGTACGGCCCCACTGTCTTCATGCCCCAAGCATCCACTAAGCAACACAATATGGGCCCGTCCAGCCAGTACCAGCACCAGGCTGGATACAGCCAGCACACATATGGCCCAAGTAAGTGTTAGTCATTTTAGCCCTGCAAAGCCTGGCACATGAAATACGGAAAATCTAATTTTTGTAATTGAACAGTTTGAACCTCATGACTAAATGTAAAAATATTTAAAAGTTAGTGATTTTTGTTGAGTATAATATTTGATACATCAGGTTTTTATGGCTGATGCGGTATGATATAGAAGTAGGGCTGTCACGATTCCTCAATTAATTTTGAGTACTTGATAAAAATATCCTCAATTGCAATTTACCTGCGTCGATTAACCAGCAAAATACTGAAAGTAGTGCGTTCCATGGACAAGATTCTACGAAACGCATTATTAGACCATTTCCTAAGGCTGCATGATATATTAAAACCATTAAAAAATTGTAGAGTAGTGCTATTGTGAGATCATAGGCTTTTTCAATTAAAATAAATATGCGCTGTGAGTTTCAGAGTTAACTCAGTCTCTGCATGTGCTGTTTGTTTGGGTATATCTAATAAAGTGCATTTGGTAAATGCATATTTTTGACGCGCTTTATATTCCATTGCGAAGTGTTTACATGCGTGGAGCTCAGCAGCTCGGTTTGCTTATAAACGCAACGTGCACAGTTTCACCAGATTGGTAACGTAAATCAATTACAAACCTACTGCAACAGGAGAATACATCAATTAGGGGTGCACGATATATCGACTCAATATCGTTATCGCCATATATCACGTTGCCCAATATTATATCGAAAGTCTCGCGATAATTATGCGATATTTTGTTTGATGCGTCCCGTCCGACATGCACCTCTCGAAAATACACGTCGCTTGGAGAGGGTTAACTTTTCATGCTACAGATTTCCCACAGTGGTCAGAAAGAACAGGGGAGACACTTTGAGTTTCTCTCAATATGACTCTAGAGTCGCTACTCGCTCCAAAGCTAATCACCGTCACTCTCTCACTTCTCCCTCGCTCTACCACACAGTCCCCTCACACACTTGCTGGCTCAACACACACACATGATTTGATCATGCTGTAAAGAGTAACAATCATCAGGCCATTCATCAGGCGCCCTCTGCAGGCATTTGTTATAATACAATTTAATACATAATTATAAATTAAACTTATGTATTTTATCAGTGTTCAATAAAACCATGTGGTTACTTGCTTGTAATACTTTATTTGAACCTCATTATTATATATGTATTTTAAGTCATTTTAAAGGCTATTGTTCACTTAAAATAATCAAATAATAATCACAAAAATTAACGTTAGTGACAGCCCTTTATAGAAGAATATGGAGTTCATACTGGAGGAGGGAAAAACCCTTCATTTTTATTCAGAGGCCCCAAACTGAGCATAAGTGTGCAATTTGGTGCAGTTGCTGATATTTAGATGATCTATAAGTAAGCTAGCTAGCTTTTTGACCTTATAAACTTATTCTGATAACCATATAGTTGACTACTTGTGTAAAATGCATATACATATCAGTTGTCTATATCTTCAAAAAATGTCTTGGCAAGATATTGAAATGCTTAGTTGTATGATCAAAGCTGTAGTTTTTATTAGGGGGGCAAAATATATAAAATGCAGCAATGATGATGTACAGATAAACATTTCTCAAAAGTATCAATTTTGATGTTTTTTATTTACTTTAAGAAATCATGTTAAAATGTAAAGTAAATTTGCTTCAATCCAGGCCTTTAAGGGTCCCAATGTTAATGTTTGGCTGGAAAATGCACTTGTTTTGAAATCTCTTTATTTTCTCCTAAGCTTTTGATGAGTTGTCCCAGGCTCATGCTGGAGATTATGGGAAAGGAGGATATGGAGGAAGCTCCCAGGCCAAAGGAGTCAGCAACAGCGTGGGAAAAGGTAGATCTCGCTCTCACAATATTGATTTGTTTTATGGCTGCAACTAACAGTTATTTTGACTGTATAGAGAAAATAAAAAAATTAAGTGCATTTTAATTCATAATTTACTAAATGATTCCACATCATGCCCAATGTTATTCTCCAAACAATGTGGGTTAGACTAGTCGGTTGCCAAATTTCTGTTTAAACGTTAATGAAATGAGTCATTGCGCATCGGTTTGATGCCATAATATACTTCTGTAAATAACATTTAAAATACTTGTGTATAATGGAACCATATAAATATTATAAATTTCACTTAATCTAATTTGAAAGCCCTAAACTTAACGATAAATGTGTTACGATGTGTAATATGAAAATAAACGTAATGTGCCAGTGTCTTTTTATCTTATTTAACCCGTTAAATAAAAACTTGACTTGTTAACTGTCGCCACCCTGGACTGGAATTTGGGAACCACTGATGTAGGCTATGTGTAATTAAATGCACATTAAACGTCATTATGCCACGCAGTAAAACTTATCTACTTGCTAATCTGGCTTTACAGCCTTTTTGTGTTTGTATCACACTTTTGTCGACAGAACCTGAGTGATGCTAACTTCCATGTTGGCTTAGAAAAAAGCACTGCAGCACTCTATAAATCTTACTAAACAGATTGTAACAACTATGCATTGCTTGCTGTATTGAATAAACAGTCATATATAATGTTTTCTTTCTCATATTTCAAACCTTTTCTTAGCACCAGGACTGTCTGGATCTGCGAGTTCAGACCTCACTGGAACAGTGTACGGCAAGACTCAGGTGAGGTTCACATTTCTGCTTGGAAAAACACCTGAGTAAAAAAATAAATAATTGTTTTTACTTTGACATACTTGTGTTAGGCTTCTTGCACCAAAACAGTCATCATTTTAGTTTTCAGTGATCATTTTCCACGCTCTCAGTGTCTCTTCATATAAAGACTTCTAATTCAGTAGCTGCTAACATTTACTACATGTAAATGGTAAAACTAGTGCTAAAAACCAGTGTGTCTGTGATTTAAAATGAATTAAAATGTAACATAGTAGTTTGCAACATTAAGCAGCGTAATGGGCTGTTTTTGTGCAACTAAAACAACTTGACACTGGAAGCCTCGCACATTCAAGGTAAAAATGGCGCAGCCGCTCTTATGCTAAAAATAAGATGGGTTAAACTTTTTTGTTAATGCTGTATCTTTAAGACTTCTGTCTGTAAATGAGCTTGCTTATGATTGGCTGACTACTTCCCATGTGAGGTTCATAACACATGGTGCTTTCATGTGCACATAGTTGTAATGTCAACCAAAGCCAATTAAAGTTGCAGTAAGTGATTCAGAGACGCGGGGACAATTTTGTTAATATTTGTTAGATGTCTTTTGTTTTTGTTTGCTGAAAAAAAAGTGTGTACATAGTCCTGGCTGTGTAAATAAGAGAAAAAAACTGCATCGGACTGATCCATGAAGCACCAAAACACTCTTGTATCCACTCATGATGGGGGAGGAGAGAGTGAGCGAGCGGGACATTTGTAGAAAGAGAGATGGCTGAGATTGAGGAAAAGGTCAAAGAATATAATTTTGAAAGAAGGGTTACGATCAGGCAAGAGCTAAGGGATGGGACGATTACCGGTTTCACTATAAACCACGATAAAATGTACTGACGGTTAGTATTATCGTTCAAAATTTTATTATCATTAAAACCGTGTTTGATTATCGCGATTTTAATAACTCACTGTAAATCCTGTCCAGCCAGCATCAGTCTGACGCAGGCGCAGCGTTGTTTTTTTTTTTTATTCGAGAAGGAATGGCGAAAGGCAGTGACCGTACTCAGGAGATTTTTCAGCGTTTTAAGAGGACCAAATTTGAGGTGTGGTCATATTTTGGCTTTTACAAAAGTCCTGAGTGAAACTTAATCTAGGATGGTCACTACAATATGGGGGGAAACACTTCAAATCTGCCGAGGCCTCTTGTGTGACCATCACCCACTGTTTATAGCGAACGCAAGGCAAGTTAACTTACCAAAAACTACGTCTGGGAAATAATTGGGCACAAAATGTTGTTTTGAGTTGAAATATTTTCTCTCACTCACTTGAAAGCTGAAGCTTCCGCGAAGAAAAGTTCGCAGCAAGTGGCTTTGAGCCAAAGACGAACAAACAAGTTCAAACAAGACTATCATTGTACACTTATTACACCGTTTTTTTTTGTTTTTGTTTTTTACCACACAATTACGGGGACATATTGAATTGAGATTAATGTTTTAAATCTTACCTGTTTATAAATCCATTTTGTACAGCGTACAAAACAATCGCCCAAGAACGGAGACGCAAGACGGCAAGTTGTATTTGAATGAAACGAGAGAGCGCGTGCGCGTCTGTTGCGATAAATGGATGTGCGCTGTGTTATAATCATAGACTGTAAAAAATATGGACAAAGCGTCTGTGACGTCACCCATAGACTTCAGAAGAACGGTTTTGAGGCCGTTTATGGGGGGTATGGGCGGCGCCATATTTCAATACAAATGTTCAGAAAGGATAAGTTACAGGTATGATGTGTTGTGTCAGATCATGGCCGAGACGTCAAATTTCAGGAATTCCACTCGGAATTCCATTTTCGATGTATTGCAGTTTTTCGCACTTCCGGGTAGGCTTCATTTTTCAGATTAGAATGTTGCCGCTTGGTTATAATGCGTTGCTATTGACGACGGTCATTGTAAGGAAGGAAATGCCACAGAATATAATCTTGCTTAAAAAAGTGCATAGAGCTGTTTTATTTGTTGTTTGTTGATTTTCAAATATGAAACTGTTTTTAGTGTGAGCATCAGTTCTTTTTTAACACTTTCATCTCGTTTTAACAAAACCGTGATAATATTGATAATCACGATAATTTTGGTCACTTTAATCGTGATATGAAATTTTCATATCGTCCCATCCCTACAAGAGCTACTTGATATCGGAGACGCTTTCCAGCGCTGGGGAAACGTTAGAGAGCGGGAAGACCTGAAAACAGTCACAGAGGTTGCTTTGTTTCTGCTCGATACATGAGTAACCTTGATTTTGCTGTTTCACAAAGCGAAGATACGTTGTTGTTGAATCACAGCTTATTCATCCTTATGTGAGATGTCTGATGCACAGCTGTTAGTGGTTGCCTGTGTTGCATAGCATGTTCATTATATTGGGGTGGAACAATGAAGGGAGGAGGGGTGCGTTTCATTTGAGTAGGGGTGTCTCAGAAATCGCTAACTGCACCTTTAACAGGAAAACAGAACAAATGAAGCACACATGATTGAATATATTGGATTTCAGTTTGGGTGGTCATGGTCAGTAAGTCAAATCATTAAAGACACCATATTTGTGGTGGCATTACGATCACATTGAAAGTTCATCATGACTATGACATGCATTGCGACAGCCTTTTCCAGAAGTCAGACAGTGAAACGACAGCTTATGACTAACTCTGACTGGTTTTTCCAAATGTTTGTAAACCACAGAGCTTAAATGGTCTTTGTTCCCTCTTAACTTTGATCTGTTCTTAAACTTTTACATTTATTATTTAGCTGCCAATAAAATCAAATTATTAGTTGACCTCTAAATATTTGAGATTTGATAAATGTTTTTTTCTTTTTTCACATATTTTGCCTTCAGTCCCCTGCCCTTTTTAAAATAAATACTTATATGGTACCTATAACTTTGATCACCTGATCAAAATATGTGAGAGGAAGATGCAGAAACAAGTGATAGAATGCGTAAAATAATGCAATCATCAACATTAAATCACATATAAATCAAAACTGCCTAATGTTACTGAATGAAATGTCGCCCCAGGACGAGCTATAGGACCGTGCAAGCTTTGGGGGTGTTGGTGGACTCGATTTACTCCATAAATGTTTTGATCATCGTACAGAATCCGATCTGGATATAGTCTTTGACAAGCTTTTCAAGTGTTGATAACAAAAAGTGCATTCAGCTAGAGTAAAGCAGCTTTTTTTGTTGTTTAAAAAGCAGAGGCTCTGTTCTTTTGATATATTGCTTGTTCAGATATTCATACAACAAAATATTCTGGGGGCAATGAAAATGGTGAAAATAATCAAAAATGCTGGTGGGGAGTTCATTTTATTTGTTTTAATATTTCACATGAATAACATTTAACATGATTTTTTTTAATAACTTTTTTTAAATGAATAACCCAATGAGTCCTTTCAAAGCCATTCATCTCTTTTCTCTGACCCCTCTAGACATTTGACAAGCAGGGTTTCCCTACAGCAGCCGGGCCTGCGTTCAGCCTGCCCTCGGCTCTGGGAGGAAGCGGCCCGCTGAACCCCACAGGTGCCCCTGGATATGCCCCCGCACCCTTCCTTCATATACTGCCCCATCAGCAGCCCCCCTCACAGTTACTGCACCACCACATGGCTCAAGACACACAGGTACATCATCTAAACATGCTCCCAAAAAAACGTTTTTAATGTTTTATCTCGGGTATGCGTCTCAACCCCCAAGATATAAAGTAATAGTCCAAATTGTTTTTGTTTTATTTTTTTATGCAATCGTTTGACCCATTAGACAAAATAAAAAACGTAGTTTCGTATTTTTTTTATTTTTATGTTGATACATCAGGCTTTTATGGCTCATATAGTATGATAAAGTGAAAATATTATGCTCATACTCCGGGAAAAGCACCTCAGTTTTATTCAGAGGCCCAAACTGAGCAAAAATATACAGTCTGGTGCAGTTGCTGGTATTTGTGGCCAAAAAGTGAGATGAAATTCTTATAGCTTGTATAAATCAGTGAGATCTTTATACAAGTATAACAGACGACTTGCATATAAATATCAGTATTCACTCTATATTTCCCAATAATATGTCTTAGTAATATGAGATTTAAACGTTTAGTTTTATGATCAAAGTTCTGTATATATAATGCAATATATAATGCATTGGAATTCTATGACGACTGAGACATGTTCAAATAAACATTCCTCAAAAGCTTGATGCATCATATTTAATACTCGATTATCCATACATCATTTAAAAACAAAAATGCAAGTAAACCGAAGTTGCTTCAGTCTAGTAAATGTTCATCTTGTCATTTCTATCAGTATAAGAGTTATTCTTGCGTATACTTTACGTTAAATTTGTCAACCTTTGAATTGCCATAGTGTATGAAATGTGCTTTATAAATAAACTTGCCTTGCCTAAAGATTTCACAGCCAAAAAAAAAACACGTATACCCCTTCCTGAAGAGGGACGTTTTTACAATTTACTGGCTAAAAAGTATAAACTATCAATCAGAAGAGAGAGGGCATGTTAGAAGATAGTGTACAAGTTTTTCCAGTAAAGTTGTGATCATCTTGATCATTTAGTTGCCTTAGAAATGTGCATATCAAATATGATTTTAAGTGTTAATGTTTTTTGTCTTTCTTTTTGTCTTCTGCAGGGGCAACGCAGTCAGTCCAACAGCATGCAGAAGAGTCAGGGCAAGTCCAACTACAGCAGCTCTCCTTACTGGGCCAACTGAGTGCTCCGTTTATACTGTTACTGATCTAAACGCCCAGATCTGTGTCTGCACTGTCCTGACTCTAACATGAAATACACACACACACACACACACACACACACTGTATCAGTTCTCCCCCATCCCCCTCCTCCAAAGTTCTCCTCTGCTTTTTTCCCATTTTTGTTTTTTCCTTCTCTGAATTAGGTTTTTCCATGTAAGATATTTATGTAAGTATTTATATATACTGTAAATGTTAAGAAGCCGAACATGAGATGTGGTCGCTCCATTTTATTTTTTTGAAGGACTTTTGTTTGTTTACTTTTTAAAAACTGCAGAGATGTAGCGAAAAATTAAAAGGAAAAGCATTGAGAAACTTGGAGACATTGCGATGAGAACTAGAGCACTGATGGCGGAGGAGAGTGAACTGTGGGGGTTTCATCCATTCAGACATCTTGCAAACCACTCGAGTCCTTTCCTCTAGGGATTGTTCTCCCGTACAATGGTTCGGAAATTCATTTCTGTCGCCTGACAAAGGAAAAACAGCCCATAAATTTTATATTTTACTCTTGTTGCCCTCTGAATAAAGGTTCTGAGCTATTCACCGGTGTTCTTAGTCTTTTTTTTATTGATCTGGGATGCATCTTAAATCTTCAAATCTTTTACATTATTTTACTAAAAGATTAGAATTGGTTAATTTGAACAATTAAACAGTTGAAAATAGTTTACATTAGAAAACACACATGAAAAATGCTGCTTGATAGCAAATTTGAACTTGCCTGATTTTCTCAATATTGACTTGATAATTTTGTAATTACGTACATTGAAATAATTTTAGCCAATTCTTTAGTAACAAATGTTACAGAATATTTTTCCTGAAGAAAATCACTTTTTTAGTGTTATAGTGGTTTAATTTGTCATCGGACACTTGAAAATTATTTCACTTTGTTTTTAATGTAGTTTTGAATATGTATGTAGTCATCAGATAAGTGACTACCACTTTTAAAAAAGGTATAAATTATTCTATTTCTGTAATTCAGAATGTTTTTTTTTTACTTGCTGAATCTAGTATTTTCTGTGGGTAAGAGACTGCTTTTTAAAGTGAAGTCACCTTTATTTATATCGCGCTTTATACAAAACACTTTTTTTTTTTCAAAGCAGCTTTACAGTGATAAACAGGAAAATGATGCTAACATTGTTCAAGTAAAGCAGCTCTAAAGAGACGATAGTAAACTCATTATTCAGCTGAAATTAGTTCAGTTTTGATTCAGTTCGGTTCAATAACTGATTCAATAAAGTCCATAAATTATGGAATAAGTTCAATTCCGCAATACAGCAGCTCTGGAGAAAACAGTGATGTCATCCAGTTCAGTTCTCACACAATAGTGTCAGTGCAGCCAAATCAATAATATTGCAGAATATTAAATGTTCCCAATGTAGCGAGCCAAATCACAACCGTGGCAAGGAACCCGAACTCTATCAGGCGGCATAAATTGAGAAAAAGAAGGAAAAAAAGGAGAAGGAGAAACTAGGTTCAGTCAGAAGAGCCAGATCTCCTGTGACCAGACGAAAGAACACGGTGTGGTTTAATTCCAGGCTGCATCACAAGTCAGATTGTGAATTTATCAGAATATTTCATCCAGTTCCTTTTGCTTGAAGATCGCGATTCATAACATTAGTTTCCTTACGAAATGTCTGCAACCTGAGGAGTTTTTTATTTTTATTTTATATATATATCCCAAAAATATTATTATTATTTTTTTGTTTTTGTTTTTGCTAATACATTGTAAACAAGTGATGATAGAAGAGAAAAAAATATTCATGAAAAAAAAAAGATTTAAAAAAAGTATTAATACTTTTAATGTATTTAGATGTCTAATGTCCAATAACTATTCATTGTAATTTTACACATATGCATATGCATATAGGCTACGCGATTTGTGAAACGATAAAATACCCATCAAGGTTAAAGTGAATTAGTACACCTCACGAACATCTCCTAAATAGATTTACAGGGCAAAGGCTACAGACTAGTAGCTTAGGTGCTTTATCTCGTCTAAGCTGGTTCTGTAAACAACACTTATGCTCCATTGCATCTGCGCTGGAGACATTTGCAATGACATAAAGACCAAAATCATTCAGTGGAACTACAGCACCTGTTCAACCTGTTTGACTGGACGTCCCTCTATTGTCCAATACAGAATTCATAGACCCCTATAGATTCCCTCTGGTGTTTCTGCTGTAATTATGACTACTCTGCTTCTTGATATAGTAACTTAAATTGTATTTTGTTATCCTAAAGATTCTAATTCTGCATGTTTTTCAATAAAAAAAAAAAAAAGTATATGCTATACATACACACACACACACACACACACACACACACACACACACACACACACACACACACACACACACACACACACACACACCAGTGATGCGCGGGTTGATCCGAAATGAGCGGGTGCCTGCGGTCACCCGCGGTTACCCGCGGTTACGAGTCATCCAAAAATATTTTTAATGATATTCGGGTCGCGGTCGGTCGGGTCGTTTGAAATAAAGATGCCAATTAAACCTTTGTAATTTATATAGTAGTATAGAGAGCATAAGCGGAGTGGAGCGGTGAGAATCTTCGCTCATCGCTCACGGAACTGTCCACCCCTCCGCTCCCCCGCTCATCAGGCCGCTCCGCTCATTATCGCTCGATCAGCGCTCAACGCAGTTTGATCCGCGCTCCACTCAAATCGCCCCCCGCTCGCTCCAAAAAGGGGGGAAAAAAATCTACATGTAGCCTATATCACTGTAGCTTAGACCACAGCCTTACCTCCTAAAGAACTAATGAGCAACAACAACATTTTTCAAATAGAAATGTTTTATTTCAAATGACAAATTAGGCCTATGTAAGAAGGAATATAGCCTACACAAAGTCCTGTAAAATTAAACGAATAAATGGGCCTAATAATATGAATAACAATTATATAAACAAAAATATAGCCTACATAAAAATTTTACTATTAGGCCAGAATTTTGATAAGTTAACTTTTGTGCAACGCGCACGATTAAAATTTAAATGGGCTTATATCCATTGTACACACAAACTGCTGTAAAATAAAACGAATAAATGGGCCTAATAATATAAATATGAATAACAATTATATAAACAAAAATATAGCCTACATAAAAAATTTACTATTAGGCCAGAATTTTGATAAGTTAACTTTTGTGCAACGCGCACGATTAAAATTTAAATGGGCTTATATCCATTGTACACACAAACTGCTGTAAAATAAAACGAATAAATGGGCCTAATAATATAAATAAAATTTATATAAACAAAAATATAAAATAAATATACATCAACGTTTTAAAAGTAGGCCTAGGCTAAATTAACTATTAGGACAACATTCTTATAACTGAACTTGTGCGCAGCGCGCAGGATTAAAATTTAAATGGGCTTGTATCAATTGTTTGCATTTTACGCTGTATTTAATTTAGGCTACACTTTAAGTTACCGTATTCAATTTGCTAACCTTTTGCTTTCTTCCCAGCGTGTTCACATATCACACTGCATGTTTTCGAGAGATGTGTCTTTTTAGATTCCAAAATTAATCTTTAGGCCTACTGACTGAAACGATGTCGTTTTCTTCTACCACATAATAGTTAGTTTTACACCTGTATGACTTCTTATTTTCCTTTTTGAAGTAGCCTACTTTTTGAACTCCATTATTGAGCCGAGTTTTGACTGAAAATAGAATCCATCTTGCAGTCATCAACAGTAGACTGAGTCAGGCTTGACTGAGCATGCTTCAGAATCTTAGTGTGCGCGGAGCGAAATTGGAGCGGGAAATAGGGCGACGCTCCGTCCTTTTAAAAATGCCGCTCTGCGTTCTGTCCAAGATCCGCCCGCTTGCTCCCGCTCGCTCCCGCTCCACTCCGCTCACATGCAATTTTCTATGAAATACATAGGCCTACACTTTATTGGCTGAATAACTGGCGCGAAGATGACGCACGAGCTCAGTCTGCAGGTAGAGATGGAGGCGGCAAGAGAAAAGGTGAAGACTGGGGAGTGGAAGCTCCGCAAATACACAAACAGAAAGAGCAAAGTTGCCGAAATAATGAAAGATAATGACCAAAGTGCTGGCTTTGTCATGTGTATTTCTTGCTATGCATTTACTAGCCTACTTTTAAAAAATGCGGGTCAGGAAGCGGGTCGGGTAGGCTACAATATTTTCTTTCTTTTTTTTTGCGGTCCGAGTTGCGGGCGGGTTAGTTGAAAACGTCGGTCGGGTCCGGGTTGTTTATACATTGACCCGCGCATCACTGACACACACACAGTATATATATATATATATATATATATATATATATATATATACAGTAGTCAACATTTGAAGTGGATCAAACCCTTTCATCAAAGTTATACGTGAATTTTGAATACCCGTTCTTGTCTTAAGACAACTTTGATGAACTTTTTTGATCCACTTCAAACGTTGACTACTGTATTTGTTTAATCCCTCAGCGCTTAGCGTGTGGTTAAGAACACTAGAGGGCGCCAGCATCAGTGTTAGTGTTATGATGGGATGCTGTAACTGTAACCTAGTTTTTAAATGTGCTTAAATTATACTTTCAGAGTGGGGGAAAGTAACACAGTATGGTACACAACTATGTAAACACTATATATGTTTAAAACTTCTATAATAGGATATAATTGAGCATATGCTATTGCTATGGGTTGTACTGTATTGGTTGTGCTATAGTAATGGCTAAAGGCTGTTAGGCACAATGTGCAGCGAACTGACTACATTCACAATTAATTCTAATATAAATATTAAGGACACAAATGTTCATTTAAATATCATTTCTAAGCAAATTTAGAAGATACAGTCCCTAACGCAACAGAACGTTACTAAGGAATAAAAATAATAACAGTGATGTCACAGCGTTTTATTGTGGAATATATCATGACTGGAAAGTATTGACCAATGAGAAACCATGATGGAACTATTCTATAGCATCCTCCATTTCATTTTGCATTATTATTGAAATTAGGTCATTATTTTTCAAGGTGATTTGTATTGTAAAATAAAATATACATATTAGTGCTGTCAAATCGATTTAGATTTTTTTTAATATAATATATGTGTATAAAAGTTGATATAAAAGTTTGTGTTTATATAATATATGTGTGTATATATATTATATTTATATATATAAATATATAGTATATACATATAAACACACACACGTATGTATATATATATATGCATTTATAGCATTAAGTTAACTGAGCTTGTCCCTTATAGCTTGTTACCTTAAAAAAAAACTTTTAATAAGAAACTGTCATAAGAATAAAATAAGGAATAAATAAACAAGTATTGTGTTACTTTATATATATATATATATATGAGAAATATATTTAATATCTTTCTTCTGTGAAACACATACCAACAATAAAAAATAAAAAAAAGTATTTATTGGGATCCAAACAACATTGACTTTCTTTTTACGGTCAAAAAAGGAGACATTTTTCTAAATATTTGTGTTCCACAGAAGAAAGAACGTCATACAGGTTTGGAATGACATGTGAGCGAGTAAATGACGTCGGAATTGTAATCCTTTCAAATTTTGTATTATGATGTTTCAACAACACAGCAATGAATTGTTGTTCTTTCATCGTATCACACTGCTCCTGTGATCCTCAGATGATGATGCCGTCTTCATGGCTCACGCTATTGTGTATTTCCATCCACTTCAGCATATTTAGTGCCGGCCTGCAGGGTTAATTACTCTGATGCAGTGAGGCTTTGCATTAATTGATGCAGTGTTTGCATTCATTCATTTACTTTGCTATAGCATGAGAGTATCTGTCAGCTGAATAGCTGGCTGGCTCAGATAATGTAGTCTCTGTGTGTGTGTGTGTGCATATAGAGGGAAAATGTTTCTAAGAATGAAGTTGTGTGTCATCCATGCTCTGATTTGCTGAGAATAACAATGATCTCCTGCCAGTGGGACCAGTGAGGGGCTCCCACATTGCCATCAGGGCCACAGAGCCCTTTTTGTGTTGCTGCTGTGTGTTTTCTGGCTGTCCCTCTCACATATGCAGGTCAATGGGCCCAGCCTGTGTGATGTTTGACTACTGTCTCTTTCATTTCCATCAGCGTTTAGAACGTAAAGTCCTCCCAGCAAAAATTCAATTTAGAGAAGCCATCAAGTAATATAGTCTTGACTGCATCAACCAGTCAAATCATTTTACATGCTTCTGACCCACTTCTCTTATTGCATTTGGTGAGCAAGTGCACAAATGAATAAATGGGTTTTATGCATTAGCAGAACTCCTTGTTTGGTGGACTGAGGAGTTACACTGGCAGTGTAAAAATTATAATATGATATTAAAGGGGGCTTATATAATTAAACAATCATTTTTGTCAGTACATTTTGGTTGAGGATTTTCTCACTCATGTTGGACAATAATGGATATTCACTCATAATTAAAACTCTGTCCTTGTTTACTCACCTTCTTGTTCAAAACTGCATGACATACTAATAAAACTTACAAAACTGAATACATAATTCTAAGACATCTTCTGCAGAACATAAAGTAATATATTTTTCCAAATAACTTTTCTGTTCCAAAGAATAAAGAAAGTCATACTGATTCGGAAGGACAAGTAAATGAAGACATCTTGGATATTCACCAGGGGGTGAATTAACAACTTTAAAGTCCCTCTGTAGTCAATAATTGTATCCCTTAAAACTCACTTTGATCACCAAAATGACATATTTAAACGTTTTTTCCTTGAAAAAAATTCTTAATACGTTAGCTTCAATGTAACTCTACACCCTTGTCTCATTTAGTATACGAGGTCAATGAATATGCAAATTAGCCCCGCCTCCACTCACTCACTCACATCATCTCAGAGATCCACTCGTTGACGATCACACGTTAATGTGATTGGTTACATGGTAGTTTGTGACGTCAGAAACACCAGCGATTTCAAACCGCGTTTTTGAGACGGTCTTTGGTTCAACTGCAGTTTTAAGGAGAAAATACTCAGTGCTGAATTATGAATTTGTACATGGTTTGTCAAATGCATAGCCTATAACATTTTTTTTTAAAAACACACACATAGACATATAAACATTAAAAGCTTGATTTTCACCATGGGGGGACTTTTAATCTTAAATAAATCAAAAGGTTACCTATAGTCACGTGACTCTGCTGAATCAGTCAACTCCAACTCAAACCAACCAACCAAACCAAAAACTGCAGACTGTCTCAGACTTTCGGGAACTAACCTCAACTCGCCAGACTAATATCGGGGCAAAAGTCGTGTAGTGTATTCCAGCCTTTGTAATCTAACATAGTCCTACTAAAATGTTGATTACTTGTAAAAAATATATATAAAAATAAACAGGCCTAAATACCAAAATAATAATACATAGCACTAAACCCCCCAACTTTTGTTTTGAACGCCTTTACAGGTTCAAGCCTTAGGGGGGTCAGACCCCCCAAACCCCCATAATTCGCACCCTGGTATAATAATTATCCAGTGATTTCCGCACATTACGTTTGTTTACTCAGCTCTGAAGAGGTGATAAATAAAGGCTTAATTGCAGCAGAAGGAATGCACGCTGGTAACTGTTCTCAGAGAAAGACACTTGAAGGGGGGCGACTCGGGCTCGCAGGGTAATGGCTGTCAAGCGGAATTTGCGCCCCCCGGTAGAGAAGCGACGCGCTGAATGGGGTTGCCCGCAACCTCCGTGAGCTGGGTACTTGATTCCTCTCTAAAATCTCCGCATGTTCCCCCTTTTCTCCTCCTCCCTCGGTGCTTTAAATTGCAATCCTGCTCTCGCGCTCAATGGCGTGTTCATGGGGTGTTTTCGTCCCCCTTTCATCTCGTTTATAAGGACCGTGAGATATTCTTGTCCCTCGTCTGTTGTAGGATTTGACAGCGGCTCCATTCACGGAGAAATTGGCCGTAATTAGTGCAATTATGCTGATTCGCACTTGTACTGCAAACGGAACAGAGCGCGGAGGGATAACCAAAACAAAGATCAATCAATCATGACGTGAATGAGAACGACGCGTAACGCTCGCCACATAATGATGCCATCAAAAGTATGTCTGGTGACGAGCGGATGCGACTGTGAGAGGAATAATTATAAGCAGCCCACCACCTTAGATCTGTAAGTCACACGTTTATGGACAGAATGTTATGGACTCGACGTAAACAACAAGGCAAACAATGTGTTTACTCAAGTTGAATGTACAGAAAAACAACTTTTGACTGATGGATGATGCATGTCTTTCTCATATCTGACCAATAAATAAACAATAAACAATATCAAACTCAATATGACTGGGCAGTGATTCAGCTGTAGGCAGTCATGCTGATATTCCGTGAATGTTGCTCTAAAATAAAATTAATAAAAGTTAAGTGGCAGTAGGCTATTTAATAGGCTATTTCAGACCAAAATCTTGGCCAGTTGGCAGGCAATAAGCATATTGTTTCTCCGCAAAGGAAAATAGTCCCAAATAAGCCAAAGCATCAAGCGTTGCATTGCATGGAACTGGAACAGGCCCATTTCACACCAAGAACGCTTACTGACTATAATGTTCTGTTTATTATAATGCAGCCATAAATGCACTGCTAATGTCGGGTGGATTCTGATTGGCTGTCAGTGTATTTATTGTTCATCTGCTGAAAAAAAACAAAAAGTCCTGAAAGTAATTCCAACAAAATTGTTCCTTTGTGCCGTTATCGTTACTGTTGTGTTGTGGACTTCCCTATTCTTATAGAATTAGAACAATTATTAAAACTTTATAAATTGGTTATCATCTTTGGTATCAAGAATGATAACTATAATGATTACTATTAATCTCAATGGATGATTCTATGGAAGCTTGTTCCTTCACAGAATGAAAAATAAAGAAGGTAGGCCTATAGGCCTAGTTGCGACTTTTTATCCAGTAGCACCTCACTGCAGTACACGAGATCCAGGGGGCGGAGTTGGATCCAGATCTAAGGGGTGGAGATGGGTAGGTTTAGGGGTGGGTTTAGGGATCAGGGGGTGGAGATGGGTAGGTTTAGGTAAGGTGGGAGGAGATGGATCTGGATCCAACTCCTCCCCCTGGATTTCGTGTTCGACAGTGAGGACCATCTCACTTTTTATCTCACAATTCTGACATTTTTTTTCACAATTGCGAGTTTACATATAAAGTCGCAATTGCGAGTTATAAAGTCAGAATTGCGGGATTGAAATTCTGACTTTTTCCCTCAGAATACCATGTTTAGGCCTATATCGCGCAATTCTGACTTTATAACACGCAATTATAAAGTCCGAATTCTGAGATATAAACTCGTAATTCTTAGAAAAAGTCATTTAGAGTCAAGTCAAGTCAAATTTAGAATTGTACTTTATAACTTGCAATTGCGAGTTTTTATCTATAAAGTCAGAATTTAAAGATATAAACTCGCAATTGCATGTTAAAGTTAAAATTGCGTGATATAAAGTCGCAATTGCAAGAAAAAAAGTCGAGTTTATATCTCACAATTCTGACTTTATAACACAGATTGTGAGTTTATATCTTGCAATTCTGAGAAATAAAGTCAGAATTGCGAGATAAAAAGTCGCAATTATCTTTTAAATGTTTTATTCTGTGAAGGAAACAAGCTTCCATTTGATTCTGTTGATTTAAAGCATGCACTGTGGTTGTCTTTTGTCATTTTAAATGCTCGAGCTCTTTAAAGCAGGATAGATTCTGATTGGCTGTCAATGTTTTTATAGTTCATCAGTTGGAAAAAATCGTCCTGAATGTGTTTCCAAATATATCGTTCCTCTGTCGTTATCGTTATCCACACCAACAGACGATAATATTCTGTTTATTTTATGCATGACTATTATATTACAGAAATTATTGTCCTTGCAGAGGACCTTTGGGCCTTTCAAAATCCAAGTGCAAATGGGCCTTTCAAAATGGAGTGAAAACAAAAGCAGCAAAGCATTCTGTAATCATTCCGTGTTTTCCTACTCCGGGTTTTCTGCACGATGGCGAGAGAAATCGCTTAAATCGCTTAAAGGCTGCATCCTTCGAAGAACTCAGACTTCAAAGGCCACTTTATTTCTGTGTATAATAAAGAGTATATACAACCGCATCTTAGTAAGATATAAGTCAACATTTGAACCGCTTTCAATCGCTTAAAGACTTAAATGTCTTTAAGATGTTTGTACACAGCAGATGCTTTCCAGATGAAGCGCTCTTTAATAGACATCTTGCAGACATCTTGCAAATCCGGCCTCAAAATGCGTCCTTCGTTTCCTGTTAAATAAAGGATATACAACAGATGGATCTTTCGCAGCCTTGCCTATCCCAGAATTCATTGCGCGCCAGTGACGACAGGATATTTTTTGAGAGAAATTGCCGAATTACACTTTTAAATGCAAGTATTGGGCTAAATGTGAAAAAAACAAAAACAACTTTAAAGCGGTTCAGATGTTGACTTATATCAAGATTCGGTTTTATAGTTTATATTCTTTAAACAGAAATAAAGTGGCCTTTAGTCCTTCGAAGGATGCAGCGTTTGAACTGGGACACAGCCCAGTTTTGGTTGGAAGGTGATTTCTATTCTTTGTCTATTTAACGTCTGACAGAAAACATCCTAGAGACGTATTGCAGATGAGCAAACACTCTTAAAAATAGGCTACGTCTTCCAGATGTAAACACGCACATCAATTAGACATCTCTGAGATTTATGTGCTATTTGTCGCGCCTTGGTGACGCAATTGGCCTTCAAATGTGCCCTTCGAAGGATGCAGCCTCTGAATTGGGACGCAGAATTTGTGAATCAATAGTGAAACAACCCAGTGCTGTTATATTAAATTTAAGCACCCCAGTCCATGGCCAGTCACATTTGAAGACTGGAACAAACTAATACATGTAATACTTGTCGTAAAACTAAATTTCTGGCTATAAATATACAGACAAACCAAAACTGTATAATTTGTCATCATCTTCACAGAGGTATCTGGGAATAAATGTCACAACGCAGCCGGATCTGTGCTGATGGAACGCGGTGTGTCTTTAAGACCCTGCGGAGCCACGGTAACCCCACACGGCTCGTTGTCCGTACTCTCCCGACTCTCTCTGTAGTTATTTGAGGGAGGCGCTAGAACCATATCTCCACTTTACAAAAAAAGGCAGAAGTAACGGCACTGTCTAGAGAGAACAAATCAAGCCAAAGCTGTGCAAACAGACTCTTGTCTCTCTCTCTCTCTCTCTCTCCGTGGCGTCGGAGTGTGTGCGGCCGATGCGCTGCAGGCTGAAGCGTTCGGAGGCTCGTATCCAGTTTAAATCCTGCGCTCAGCCTCTGTTGAGTATATGTGGAGCTCAAGCGACACTTCTATGAGAATCCCCACTGAACGGCGAGACGAAGTTTGGTTGTTTTCCTGAACCGGGGGTGCTGGGGAGAGTCGAGGCGAGAGAGAGAGGGCGAAAGATGGTTTTGAACAGCCTCCCGTGCGTCTTGGTTTCGCTGTGCTTGGTTTTTTTCTCGTCTTCTCCGTGCAAAGCTCGGATTTACACCAACCACTGGGCTGTTCGGATAGCCGGCGGACCTGAGCAAGCAGAGCATATCGCCAATAAATATGGGTATAGAAACCTGGGCCAGGTACGTGTGTCCTGCAGAAAGATGTTTTGAAGCATCTCACGTGTGTTATTTCATCGTATTTGCTGTCCAATGCTGTTTCCCATCAGTTCAAGTGTCTTATCGCTTTGATTGAAGTTCACACGTCAAGGCTGGACGCCTTTACACAAGTTTCACAGAGTTTTACATGTTGTGTTGTGATAGTTGAGAAAGCTGAATTTATGTTTTATAGATTTTAATCTTCATGGATGTGCATGAAGACTAGTTTTTAGCCCAATAATACATGGTTTTCAGAGTAAAATCCAGTGAACAAACAGGTCTCTACTGACTGACTCCCAACAACAACAGGTGTTTTTGAAACTTCACTGCTTGGATTTACTATCTTGTATCTGTCTACTATTTTAAAAATAATTTTTAGGTGTACTTCTGTATTTTAAAACAATAAGTTAGGAAATCAAGCCATGCATGACATGCAGCTTCAGCAGGATTCATGACATGTAACATTCACTGTGTATAAAATGCTGAAAATGTTATAAAGGCTAAAAGTGTTACACCTTTAACCTTTCATATGTTTTAATAAAGTGAAATACTTGGTAGCTAAATGTATACATAATTCAGCTGTTTACAGTCAGGTCTGGTTTTTAATTTGTCAAGCCAAGTTTAGTTGAAGTCAAGAACTGCATTATGTGGCATAAAATGCCTTGGCCTCAATCCAGCTTCATCTTCTTTCCGGGAAGCAAGAAAAAGTCTTCATAACAATTCAGTTTAATAATACGTTTCGTTATCCAGTTAGTACTTTGATGGTAAAAAAAAAATGGCTGGTGCATTTAAATAAATAATAGGTTAATGCAAGTTTATGGTGGAGTCTTAAACTTTGCTCTTTACTGCAACAAGCCCGTATGCCAGATCTCAGATCTGCCATGCATCTAGAGATTTCACAGCAACCGTGTTCAATCTCTGATTTCACAATGTGCTATCTTATCGTTCATCAGTGCTTATTGTGCCAGCTAAGAGTTCCTTCCTCAACTGCGAGGTTGTCACATCCAAAGTAACTACTTATGAAAGCTTAAACACTCCTGAACTTTGCAACTCATCAGACTCATCATGCCCTCCTGTGGGAATCTGCTATAGGATCCTGGAATGTGAGTTTGCCTTTGGAGCCAGTTGTAGCCTATGTGTCTGTGAAATAAAAGAAAGTATAAGATGCTATTTATGAACTCAGAAGTTTGCCCTACATCAAGTTAATTTTGACGCAATCGCTTTATAAGCCCATTTGACTGACTGTAAACTGGCAAGGCTTATCATTGGCTTCATACTCATTGTTTTTTTTATGGCAGACTTATGTATCCCTATGGAGTACAGTAGTCTGTGGAGAATGTGTCATGGCTGCCTGGTGTTTTCACACTTGTCAAATGAATCTGTTCAGTGGAAAGTGATACAGCCTCTTGAGTAACCAATCTTTCAGTCAATGACATTCTAAATAATTAATGACATAAGCCAGTTTCAACATGTCTGTGGTGAATATTGCTGTAGCTCTTGCCTTTTATTCATACCGATATTGTTACATATTAGATGTACCTGCCCCGATTTGCTCTTTTTAGTTACTAAGTATAGCAGCGTGTTTGAGTTCTTGCTTCGCAACCTGATATTTTGTGATGTGGTGATATACTGTAGTTTTTAGTGTCATGCTTCTTTATTTGCTATGCTCTAAATGGCAGTTTTGTGTTGTTCCTGTAGATTGGTGATCTGAAGGACTACTACCATTTCTTCCACAGCCGGACGATAAAAAGGTCGACGCTTTTCAGCAGAGGCTCACACAGCTTCATCTCCATGGAGCCAAAGGTCAGGCTGTCACTATGACAACCCCACACCTGTGTGTTCTATGGTCTATATGGACTCCTGATCTTCCTCATCTATGACTAGAACTCAGTGTATTCCAAACAACTGTTGCTCAACAATGCAAAGCGACTAAATGGTTCCGCTCATAAACAACGCTTAGTGTATATCGTCAATAATCTTGAAAAGGAGAGTTGGTTTAACACATTGCAAACCTCACGCTGTTGGTTTGTATTGAGTTTTATCTAAAAATGTAAATTGTAATCTGTTTTGAACATGGTGTTGTTCAAAACACATTTGATTGTCTTTCTTTTGTGGAACACAAAAGGAGATACCTAGCCGTTTGTTCATGCTGCTCTTTTCCATATAATAAAAGTGAATTGTGACCAGGGGTTCAAGAATGGACAAAAATTGCAAAAAGACAAAAAAAATTCTGCCTTGTAGATTTCAAATCTCATTCACATTTGTGCATTCATTGAAATATGGTGTGTCAAGACATGTCTCTTCAGGTTTGACATCACTGATTTCAAAAACCATTTGTGACCCTGGACCACAAAACCAGTCACATGGGTCCATTTTTGAAATTGAGATTTATACATCATCTGAAAGCTGAAAAAATAAGCTAATTGTATAATAATAATCCTAATTGTTAGGAAAGGACAATATTTGGCTGAGATGCAACTATTTGGAAATCTGGAGTCTGAGGGTGCAAAAAAAAAATCGAAACATTGAGAAAATCACCTTTAAAGTTGTTCATTTATGTTTGCGATTGTGCTGCATTTACTCACAGAAATAAAAGTTTTATATATTTACGGTAGGAAATTTACAAAATATCTTCATGGAACATGATCTTTACTTAATATCCTAATGATTTTTGGCAGAAAAGAAAAATCGATAATTTTGACCCATACAATGTATTGTTGGCTATTGCCACAAATATACCCGTGCAACATAAGAGTGGTTTTGTGATCCAGGGTCACATTTGTGTCTCATAACTATATGCAATACGATATGAAATAATTTTCTTTCTATTCAGCAGAGGTGAGAAAAATCATACAAGGTTTGAAAAGATATAAAAGTTGAGAAAATATTCATTTTTGAAAAACAAAAGAAGGTCATATTTCACCTCAATATCGAAAGGAAAAATTAAGATATGATTTTAATGCTTGAAGAATGTTGGTACTTTACATTATTAAGAATTTTTGCTTTGTGACATTTTCTTCATAAGTAAGCCTATTTGCCTAAAACATTCTCATTACTTCAATGCAAAACAACACTGTTACTGTATAGGATGTTTCTCATTATTGTATTCCAGTGTCTTTCATTTAATCAGAAGACTGTTACAGAGAGGGGATGTTGTGAAAAGATGTTGATGTTTGTCAGTTCCTAAAGGATTTCTTCTCATTCTTTCTCAGGTGGAATGGGTGCAACAGCAGGTCGTGAAGAGGAGAATAAAGCGAGATTATAAACCCTCATATCCTGGTCCTGTACAATCCAGTATGGTCCAGTCCAACTCGATTTACTTCAATGATGCTAAATGGAGCAGTATGTGGTACATAGTGAGTATTCTCAACATGTTGTAAATCGTTCTTGTGATTTGGTAAGGTTGAAAAACACTGGCAAAGTCTTGATCATTGTCATGGTTTATAACATTTCCCAATCTACTGCAAAATAATTGTTCAAGTCAAGTGCTTAGCCAAGGTCTTACAGTGAATGATCCATCAAGGACATCTCATTCTGAAAGGAAAAATGTTGTTATTCATTCAAATGTATTTACTTTTTTTATTTTATTTTTTTTACTTTAGAAACAACTTTTCTTTTCTGCTGATGTAAGAAAAGGCACAGGGACAGGGGATTTTATTCTGTGCAATTTATTTGTGAAGCTTATTTCACAATACATATGATTCCTTCTAATAGCAGCAAGGTAAAACTCTTTGAGTACAAAACTTTGGGATGAAGACCATTATATGATGATATTATTGTCCAGTCAAAGCATAGACTAACTTAAAATCCTGACGGATAAATTCAAGTCACGTCCTATGTTATTTGCTGCTGAATATTCTGGTGAAGTCCGTAATACTGCCCATTACAGAACTCAAATGTGTTGCGAATGCTTTCATTAAAGACAATGTTGTTTAGTTAAGGGCCAAACCAAGCCAATCTTCTGTTGCTGAAGACGTCTTTTAGCTAAATCGTAATGGCAGGTTGTAAACCTTTGGTGTTTTTAACTAAAACTAATTTGTCAGTTTGAACGTTCAAAGGAAACGATGCCTGTCACACCAGATTAGCCGAGTTTCTACATGTGAAAACCACCCAGAGAGATACATTGAACTTTTCAGTGTAAGCTCTAACATAACTTCTAGCTGAGACAATTTCTGTGAGGTAATTGTATAAACAGGCTCTTGTTTTAAAGGGATAGTTCACCCAAAAATCATGTCGTTCCAAACACGTAAGACTTTCGTTCTTTTTTGGAACACAAATGAAGAAGCTTTCTGTCCCTCTGTTGACATTTATGCGACTATCATTTTGGTGCTTCAAAAAAGTTCATAAAGACATAGTAAATATGAATTGAGTGGTTTAGTCCAAAATTTCTGAAGAGACTCGATCGATTTCTATGATAAAGAGATTGAATTTTGGCTTGTATTCACATGGAAGCTTAAGCATGTTTGCTTATCGTGTGAGAACCAATGAGGTTCATTCTCGTGTTACGCAGCACGTTTGAGCTTCCTCAAGAACCAATGAGGTTCATTCTCGTGTTACGCAGCACGTTTGAGCTTCCTCAAGAACCAATGAGGTTCATTCTCGTGTTACGCAGCACGTTTGAGCTTCCTCAAGAACCAATGAGGTTCATTCTCGTGTTACGCAGCACGTTTGAGCTTCAGCAAGAACCAATGAGGTTCATTCTCGTGTTACGCAGCATGTTTGAGCTTCAGCAAGAACCAATGAGGTTCATTCTCGTGTTACGCAGCACGTTTGAGCTTCCTCAAGAACCAATGAGGTTCATTCTCGTGTTACGCAGCACGTTTGAGCTTCCTCAAGAACCAATGAGGTTCATTCTCGTGTTACGCAGCACGTTTGAGCTTCCTCAAGAACCAATGAGGTTCATTCTCGTGTTACGCAGCATGTTTGAGCTTCAGCAAGAACCAATGAGGTTCATTCTCGTGTTACGCAGCATGTTTGAGCTTCAGCAAGAACCAATGAGGTTCATTCTCGTGTTACGCAGCATGTTTGAGCTTCAGCAAGAACCAATGAGGTTCATTCTCATGTTACGCAGCACGTTTGAGCTTCCTCAAGAACCAATTAGGTTAATTGTCGTGTTACGCAGCACGTTTGAGCTTCAGCAAGAACCAATGAGGTTCATTCTCGTGTTACGCAGCATGTTTGAGCTTCCTCAAGAACCAATGCGGTTCATTCTCGTGTTACGCAACATATTTATGCTTCCGCAAGAGATTTGTTCTCTTCTGTTTATGTTCGCTGATCAATGTTTAATTGTGATTTAAAAGCCTAATTTCAATCTGTTCATCATATAAAGTGACAGTCTCTTCAGAAATTTTGAACTAAACCGCTCAATTCATATGGATTAGTTTTACAATCTCTTTATGAACTTTTTGAAGCGACCAAAAGGTAGTTGCATAGCGGTCCATGGAGGGACAGAAAGCTCTCAGATTTCATCAAAAAGATCTTTATTTGGGTTCCGAAGATGAACGAAAGTCTTACTGGTTTGGAACAACATGAGGGTGAGTAATTAATGACAGGATTTTTGGGGGAACTAACCCTTTAATAGCTGTCATGTTCCTCACGAGAGTCAGTGGTTTGCACATAAGGAAAGTGAAGAAATCCTTGTTTTTTGCATGATAAACAGCCATTTAGATTTACCAGAATGTACCAAAGGTTGCACTTTGGCTGCTACCGAAACCTTGATGCGTAACACACATTGCATCTGTTGTCATCACTTTCTGTCTACGATCGTATTTATAGCTTAGACCGAAACGGCGAGAGTGAACTAAGCGTTTGTTCTCTAATGGGTTTGTTACAGCTCTGTCAATGGTTAATATGGCTCAGATAACATTAATACTTTGACCTGAATGCATCCATTTGGCTCGGGTTTCTCTTGTTGACCCGCAAGTTGTACTTTGGGAGCAAATAAATTTGACTTTCCAGTATGGGGTCTAATTCCAACTCTAGGCCCAATGAAAGGCACATTTGGTTCCATGTGACGCATGTAATTACAGTGTCTGAGATACGCAAGGAAAAGATGCAGTAATTTACAAAGATACGTTTTAAAAATAATGTTTGCTTTTTACCACATGCTTGGTAACCACATGCTTGATTTTCCAAAAATAGCCAGGATTTTATTCCGGCTGTGACATTGTATTTAGCATGCATGCTTCAGACACATGGGTTTGAATCCACCCTGTGCTTTTAAAAAAAAATCTATAATAATATTGAAAACGCTATCGCAAACGCTAGCACTAAATTAAGGCAATCCTCCAAAAACACTTTCTATACTCGAGTTCAAAAAGTTTGAGGTTTTTAATCTTTATTATAAATTCTCTTATGCTTACCCAAGGCTGCATTTATTAGACCAAAAATCTGAGTATATTTTAAAATGTAATTTATTCCTGTGATTGCAAAGCTGAATTTTCAGCATCATTACAACATAATCATTACTGTCACATGATCCTTCAGAAACCATTCTAATATGCTGATTTAGTGCTCAACAAACATTTTCTTATTATTATCAATATTGTAAACAGTTGTGCTGCTTAATTATTTTTATTTTTTTGTGGAAACCGTGATGCATTTTTTGTCAGGATGCTTTCAAAAGAACTGCATTTATTTGAAACGGAAATATTTTGTTACATTACAAATGTCTTTACTGTTACCTTTGATGCATCCTTGCTTAATAAAAGTATTAATTTCTTTAAAAAAAAAATCTTACTGACCCCAAACTTTAAACATTAGTGTAAGCATACACTATGCAACTCCTCACCTCACCTAATTAAAAATGTCACAACCTCATTTATCTGTGTCTATGCAGCACTGTAATGATAACATCCATAACTGTCAGTCTGACATGAATATCGTGGGCGCATGGAAGAGAGGCTACACTGGGAAGGATGTGGTGGTTACCATTCTGGATGACGGCATTGAGAGGAACCACCCAGATCTCATACAGAACTATGTAAGTGTATCTCTGTGTATGCACGGCTGTTCTGAATGGAATTCTTACATATTGCATAATCTGCATACTGAATAGTGGTTGCTATTTTTTCCTAATAGTAACAGTTGAAGTGAAAATAGTGCATATTAAAACATTCTAAATGGTTGTCCCATGACCACATTACATATGTGTTTAACTCAGCCAGTTAGAATATAATCTTGGAAATAAAAATAGTTTTGCTTGTAGGGATTGTGAATAGCATTTTTAAGTCAATTTTGAAAATATGTTCTGTGTGAACGCCTTGGTTACGGTTTTGACGTAAACAATCCATTTTAATTTCATTGAGACATTTTTATTGATCCATATTAAAAGAAAATCACATTAATTGTTTTAATTAATGTTTCTCTTGGCTCATCTGAACTATTGGATTTTTCCCCATTGAGAAAAACAATTGAGTCTGTCTGTATTATGACTGTTGTTTTTGTGTTTATATAAGCTCTGTCCTAGAAGTACATGTCCTCTTTACTCTATAAAGGACACTCTCATGTAAAAGTCCAAAAATTATGTTTTTTTTTTTTTTTTTTTAGCATGTTTTGTGTGTCCTAACTGGTGCATGAACGTAATGGACGGACAAATCCACATTTGAATATGTTCTCATGTGTCTTTTTGTTGCTTTTGATCTGTTTGTAGGATAACGAGGCCAGTTATGACGTGAACGGTAATGACATGGATCCCATGCCCCGATATGATGCCAGTAATGAGAACAAGTAAGAGTGAAGTTCATTACACATGCACACGCTCAATACTTTGTGCATTTCAGGTCATTAAATCCCTGGAAAGGCTTTGTTTGTACAGTCCCTCTCTGTGGTGTGTGCGAATGTGGGTATTTGGCTTCTGATCTGTGCGCTAGTAAGAGTGTTTGGCAAGTTTGTTTGGTGAATGTGGGTTTTTGGAGTTTGCTTTTTGTGTGTTTAAGGGTTTCATAGGTGTATGAGTAAATATGGCGCTTGGCTTGTGTGTGCAAGTAAGTGTATTTGGTGAAAAGTGATTTTTGTAATTAGCATTCTTTGAGAGATTATGTGCGTGAGTGGAAATGTTGGCTCAAGATCAGTGTGTATTTTGAGGTGTTTGGTGAATGTTGATATTTGGTTTGTTGCATGTATATATGGGTGTGTTTGGTGAGTGGGTGGAGACCCCCATGTGTTTTTGTGGCTGCCACTCACTCTACCAGTGTGTGTGAGCCTGTGCCAGATGGCTCTACAGCTTTTTTGGACCGTTCAGACAGAAAGCTTGGCCTGGGCTCTAGTCCTCTGTGGTGTTGCTGTTTCTGCTTGGAGCTCCAGAGTCTGCAACTGATGATAGAATACCGTTCTGGGTGGTGCTTCCCGAATAACGACGAAACTCGCTTCTTATACCATAGTACGGTACATTATTAAAGAAATCAACTAGCTAGTCATGACTTTCCCATAACCGTATTGTCGCAAATTACTGGAGTAATAACTTCTTTTATAACTTACTTCTTTATGTTGATCTGTTTGAGTTTATAAAAGCTACTTAAATGTCCTAATTGAACTAAGGCCTGGCTTAACCTAGTAAGCCCTGTCTATGGAACCAGGCCAATAAGATGCAAATACAATTTTTTACATTAGAAATGGAAGATATACATTTTCTTCCATTTTCTTCCAGATATAATTTTCTTCCAGATATAAAATGTCATCTTGCTTATTTCGCGCCAGATAAGGATTAAGTTCACATGTCATAAAAACAAGAAACTATGCTTCTAACCACAGGTCAAGCTGTCGTTCCAACCACACAACATTGCGATACTCTTTGGGGAATATTCATTGGAACTATAGTTTCGGGAAACACCAACTCTTTGAACTATGTTGATAATGACGGAACTTGCGACCATAAGTTGACTAAACGCACCCCTAGGTAGTTCAACCACAAATGACAATCATTTACTCAATAAATGACAATCATTTATTTCATTCCTAATTGTATGCTGTTCCTTCTTTCTGGGAGCACAAAGAAGAAAATTTGAAGAATGTTCACAAAGCTCTTTTCCATAGAATGAGCTGCCTTTTCTTTTTTGTGTAAAAAGACAAAAAAGCATCATCATAATTTCTATAATTCATTTTGTGCAGTGTTATTTAAGTATTATTTATTTGTAGCTATATTATACAGGGTTCCCAATGGGTCCTTGAAATCCTTGAAAGTTTGTGAATCTTTTTGAAAAGAAGTTCTGAAGTTTTTGAAAATAGACATACATGGATACAGGTCCTTGGAAGTGCTTTAATTTATTTTGTTTTAGTATTTGTTTTGTTTTATTTTAGTTTTCTGGAAAAAATTCTATATTATTTCGCCAACATTTCGTGACCTATACATACTAGCTTGCTTGATTTACGTTAGTTATGCGCATTTACGCATTATGTTAAGTGTTTCCCGCGGGAGGTACTTTGTGTTGTACATTGCCATAAAGTTAACGTGCGGGAATAGGATGTACCGAATATTCTACAGTTTTATGCAAAACAGAAATACGACAAAGAGAATATCAGATCTCTGTCATATGGGCAAAAATAAATGCAAAAAAAAAGAAGCTTTTTTTCATAGTTGTTTGACACATGAAAACTGTAACAATATATCTTACAAGATAACACGATGTAACCTTGCTCTCACTCACTTGAAATGTGTACCCACATTAAGTCCTGGAAAAGTCCTTGAATTTGAAGTTAACCAAGATGTGGGAACCCTGTTTTATGAATATTTGAATTCATAATTTTAAATTAAATTTTAAGATTTTTTTTTTTTTTATAATTTTTTTATTTTAAGGTTAGATACAATTTTAGTCATTTTGTTTTGTGCTTTTGTCATTTTAATTCGTTTTTTTATTTTATGATTTAGGTTTAAAAAATAAAATTCTTTCACTTTTAGTTTGTTCAATTTAAGTTTAGTTTTTTTTATTCCAATTAATAATTGTAGAGCTTCAACTTAAAATGATATCTGCTATTTGTCAATATTAGTTTTTCATCTAATATTTCAGCTTTTGAGTTCAGTTTTTTATATTTTTAGCTAACGATAATATTCATTTTATGTAAATAAAGGACCATTTGTTGGACCATTTTCATTAACAAACGTCACATATCCCACCCACCAATTCACGTTACAGTAATGCAAAAATCACATTGTTATTTCTCTAATACAAAAACAGGTTTTTATGTAAATGGTAAAATATTTATCCCTAAGTCCACCCTCAATTCTCTATGTCCCTCCTCCAGTCTATGTCTATAGGATTTCCCCCCCTTTATTATAGTCTTAAGCGATATCACACCTGAGGTAGAATTATTGTCCGTAACTCAAACAGTGTGGGACGAGTTATGCGCTGAAATGTAATACTTATTCCTATGTACAATAGAGTAGTGACTCTTGACTATATCAAGACATTGCTCCTCCTCAATCCCCCATCTGGAGGTCTCTGCATGTGAGTGCACGTATGCATGAGCGTTTAGCACAACTATTCCTCCTCTTAGTTTACACTTTTAGAAGCCCCATTAGAAGTATTTCCGTGGCCCGAGGAAGAGAGGAGTGTTTGAAGCCGTCACTGTTGTCAGGAGGAAGTGTGTGTTGGAGACCAGAGAAGGGAGGTTTAGGTCTGCATGTATAGACACGATGTATAGAATACCATCCACCTCCTGTAGCAGCTTCTTCTGTCTCTGTGAGGATTCCTGCACAGAAAGTTCAAAAGTTCTCACCCAGACAGGAAGTATAGACAACATAACTATTTGGCAGTTAACTCCTTTGAATGAGGCATATTCTGCTTTCGTAGCACGACATCTTTTCCTTAACGTCTGTTCATAGTTAGGCGAGATTATTTGCAATAATCAACATTCAGTTTTATATAACCTCTTAGCATGAATTAAAAAGGCTGTTTTTGCTACTGTTGCTTTAAAGAGTTACATATGCAACTGAACTCTTTTATGATTGGTTAACATCTGTGTACTGCTGTAGGTCATAACTCATAAGGCACATTTACACTGCCCAGACCATTAAAAAAAAAAAAAAAAAAAAAATTTTTCCCCTTATTTATTTCATAAACATTGGAATAATAAATAACAATAATATTAGTAGTAGTAGTAATTAACAATAATTAGAATAAGAGGTAATAGGGTTTATATCTAATAAAAGCTTTTAAAAAATATATTTTAATGTATAAAATGTGTTTTATTCTCTTATTTCTTATTTAATAATAATTTAATATAAGATAATTAAAAATATATATTTTTAAAACAATTTCTTATTGAATAAATATGATTATTAATCATTTAATAAATAAGGTAATAATAATAACAACAACAATAATTATAATAAATATTATTATTCATTAAGTTAGAGCCTTTGAAAGCTTCCTTGCTGAAAGAAGAAATAAAATGTGGGTCTCTTTTATGTTGCTGAATAATGGTTGTGACCCTTTTCAAAAATATTTTTCCTTTATGCCCCCCTCTCCCTTCATACAAAAAAAATATATATACTGCTCATATTGTATTTTTGGTTTATTCAGTTCCCCTGTTGTTTGGCGTCTATCCTACACAAGCTGTTGATCTTTTATGTGCTGGAATGTTTTGTGTTGGTTCCTCCGCTGATAGTTTGTGTAATGTGAGTCTTTATTTCCCTGCGGTGGGTTTTGGCCGTGAGCTTCACCGCTGGAGGTCGTTCTGACTGACGCTGGATTTTTGAGCTCCAAACTGAGGGTGTATTGTAAATAGTGCAAGTTCATCTCACAGATGAAAATTGGCTTTGCACTAGACTTTCAGTGGAACTGCAGTTTATTGACCCAGTCTGACCTTTAAGCTGTATGTCAAATGTGCAGCACTTCCCTTGTGTGTGTGTGTGGCTGTGTGTGATTGTGTATTTTCTATATGCTAGTTTTTTGTTCATTTTTGGTTTTGTAGGAAACGTTTCAGTGTCTTGTGCGGTTCTGAAAATGCTGGAATGCTCTGTTCAGGTGTGGTGTGTGCTTCTGGTTTTCTCATTGACATGTATTCTGCTAGCAGATGTGACTTAGTGTCACGTAGCAGGGTTTTGACAATTCGGCGTTTCACTCCTTTTTATTTAATTATTTTATCTTTTATGTTAAAGATAAGAACATATTAGAGATAAGATACTTTTTTTCCGATACAGTTGTAGCATTCAAGTAAGAAAGGTAATAAACAAATGTAATAAAACAATATATAGACACTCACTGCATGAATTAAATATATTTTGATTCTTATTAAAGCGACTCAAGTTATTCTGTCGAGAGCAGCGAGTGATTTTCTCCTGGTCTTTTGGTGTTTGGCTAACATTAATGGCACAAGCGGCAGCAGGTATGTGAGGCTACTGTTACTTTAAGACCGTGTTCTCTAATCTAATAAAGGGCTTGTTTTACACCTTGTCACTTTATGCATTTTCTCTGATCAATAGCTATCTTATTGTGAAAAGACCAGGTCTAAATACGCTCCGAAATGCTTTTGGAGGTGGTTTGAGATTCATTCCAAACAAACTGGACAAGTGTAAATGCATTTGGTTGTTGGAGCCACATATGTAAATTTTTAGCCTCGCAAAATGGTAAAAAAAACAAAACAAAATGTGTGAGAGCGGTTTATAGGCTGTTTAATATGTTATATATAGCCAGATATGACAGGGTGATATGCAACTGAAATTTATCAAAAAGAGATCCAATAGTTGGCATAAATGGTGTCTCTTTTTGGCAGCTTTATTTTTCAGGTCAACTATTGTCTTGGCAGAGCAACAATGGCCTTGTTCCATCTACATATTGCATATTTACTATCAGGAAAGAAGCCTCCCATATGTACATATTTGATTGGATTGTAATATTTAAATTTAAATTTATTTTTAAGGAAAAACTTCTGGTTTTCAGCATGAAAACAGCCAAAGATGCTGGCATGGCATTAAAAAAATTATTTTTTTGGTCATTTTTGGGATATTGAATAATGTGCATTACATTTTTTTATGTTTGATTGAGGTGGATGCAGTTTTTAATAAGAAGATAAGCATGTAGCAATTAGGGCTGCACGATTAATCGTATTTTAATCGCGATAACGATATCTGCCTCTCTTGATTAACTTTAAAAAATCGTCGCGATATTTGCCTGCTCGTTTTTTATCCTGAAAACGCTTTTTTATTAGACATTTGCATTATCTTGCATTGTAAACAAGTCCCCACTAGCACTGATGTTTGTGGTTGCCAGATCTGAATAGCTTAAATCTTCCAAATTACCCAAACAGAGCTTCGATCTCTCTTACATTTTATGCCTCCACAGCGATATTCTGTTTGCATGAAATTGTTACACAGCCAGTCTGTTTCTTCACAAGCCACTAGTGCCGTTTGTGTGACTAAATCTGTTTCTAAATGAGTTTCGCTGTTCTATTTTCTGAAGTTTAAGTTTTTACCAGTTTTCATGATGTGAATCAGTTGAAAACGACAGCCAATGACCGTTTTCAGTGTGTATCAACAAGTAACATTAGACTATTTTTCTTTGCAGTACGAATTTACTGAGCGATCTGGATCTGTACTTTGTCTCATTTTCAAACAAAATGTGTCGCTTAGAAGATCTAATGTGAAGACGCATCACAAAGCGCTCATCTAACGTTAAATCATGCCATTTGTATTGACTTGCTGTCTGAGGAAGTTGTAGTTGGTTAAATGAAGTCTGATGGTTTGAAATTAACACCCGCCAACCTGCCAAATGCGGCTAAAAATGAACTTTGGCGGGTATCGCTGTCAAATCACTGGCCAATTTGGCATGTTATTATGTTTACTGACTTGCTGGGGAAATTCGTGTAAACCAAATTTGCGCGGATTTTGCGCAAATACTCGTGCAAAACCGTTAACTGTCTCTTCTCTTTCTCTGTAGTTTCTCAAATGAAAATAATCGTGATTAATTATCATTTTAACCATTATCGTGCAGCCCTAGTAGCAATAGAAACATTTATAGAATAAATTCTTTAATGTGTCAAAAAAAGACATATGAATGAATGATTCGCTCCAATTATTTATTAACAATCTCTAGCAAACATAAAAAGGCGCTTTGTCTGCGCGCTCTAATAAATCCCTTTAAATTTAAAATGTTTAATTACAAATAATAATAAAAGAGTCACAGGTTTGGTAGTGGCTACAACGCTGCTTGTTCAAAAACTGTTTGAGAGAGATTTATTAATTCTGTAAATTAAATTCTCTAAAACATAGCTAGTTTGAATAATCTTGTTAAGCAAGGTAGTTAAAGTTAGTTAAACTGTTGACATTTATAACTAGAGAACTGACTCCCATGAGTATTGAGGCTTTTAAAGTAATGCAAGGATATACATTATGTATGTGTAACTAACTCTATGGATGGAAACAAAGTTGGGGTGAAATTTATTGAAGTGTTTTTTTTTGTTTTGTTTTTTTGCCAATAGCCTTTAGTTTACATTACAGTCATAAACCATGATTTGCTACTTCCTATTGCAAGTCACCGGCAGTTGGTATTTATAATTTAGGGGGGAGAGGAAGTTTCAGTCTAGAGAACATTTTATTCAACATACATTGCTCATCCCTGCGAATTACATTTGTTTTGTAATTTGTATGTTATATACTGTAGGCTAATTTTGTTAGTGTCTAGTAGTATGCTAGTATATAGATGGTCTAAAATCCATAAAACTCCAATTTTGACATCATTGTGTTTTTTAATGTCTTTATACACTACTGTTCAAAAGTTAGGGATATGTTTTTATATATAAACAATAAATAAATTGTTTATTTTATTCAGCAAGGAAGCATTAAATTGATCAAAGGTGACAGTAGAGACATTTATAATGTTACAAAAGATTTTTGTTTCAAATAAATGCTGTTCTTTTGATCTTTCTAATCATAAAAGAATCCCGAAAAAGAAATGAATCATGGTGTCCACAAAAAATATGAACTGTTTTCAATATTGATGATAGTCAGAAATGTTTCTTGAGCAGCAAATCAGCATCAGGATGATTTTTGAAGGATCATGTGAGACTGAAGACTGGAGTAATTATGCTAAAAAATCAGCTTTGGCATCACATGAGTAAATTACATTTTAAAATATTTTAAAATAGAAAACAGTTACTTTAAATTGTAAAAAATATTTCACAATATTACTGTTGTATTGTATTTTTGATCAAATTTCTGCAGCCTTAATGAGCATAAGAGACGACTTTTAAAAAAAAAAACATTAGAAATCTTACCGACCCCAAAACTTTGAACAATAGTGTAGACTTGAAGAGAAGTGGTCATTCTTTGGGGAGTTTATTTATATTGTTTTATTGGGGATATTATTTCCTATTAAATGTCACATATGACCTACATCAGAATTGGACAATCATTGGAATAGTTTTAGTCGGGAGTCATTGGATTGGCGTTGGGATCGAGCACACAGGCCACCTGGGAGTTCCTCTGGCCTTTTGACCTATTGACCTTGTAAATGTTTATGGTTGCGATGGTGACCGAACCCTGGTCTCATCCCAGAATCTGGTGCTGCTGTGGATCTTTACAATCTTTGTTTCTTTTTCTTTTTGTTTTCTTTTTTTAAATTGCTTAGATTGGAGACTGTGGTTACCATGGTAGCGTGAGTTTTTCTATGCAGCTGTTCACTGCTGGAGGTTCCATAGCCGAATCTCTCTCTGTCTCTCTCGCTCTCTCTCTCCATCTGTCTGTCTTTGTCTTTAGTGGATGTTTTAGTGCATTTTTTTGCTGATGATTTGTGTTAGGTTTATGTGGGTTTAGTTTGGGCCAGGAATGTATCCACGTTGCGTCTGAAGCAGAGGAACCGCTCAAATGTTTTCCTTCAATATCTCAAATATTTAGCCACTGTGTTTTAGCTTTTCTGGCTGTGGAAACACATGTTTAGTTTCAGCCCAGCTGTTTCAGTCTCTCTCTTCGGTTTCCTGTCCACTTTTGCGTTCCTTCTGTAGCGAGTGTGTGTAATAGGTCAGCCATAGGGCCTGTGCTTGCGTAAGGGTCTCCAGTTTTTGTTTTTTTGCAGTTAGTGAATGTGTGTATTGAGTGTGTCACTAACACTAACATCTTATGTGTTCTGTTTAGGCATGGCACGAGGTGCGCTGGCGAAGTAGCAGCGTCCGCCAACAACTCCCACTGCACGGTGGGCATTGCTTACAACGCCAAGATTGGGGGTGAGTGGAGCTGATGTCTGATTTTAGACCCACTACTGTACCTGGGAATTCTGCCTTTTGTTCGTTCTCATACAAAAGCGTTTGCATGCTGTACCACGGAATAGTTAAGTCACTAGAATTATGAAATTACACAGTATGTGAATAGTTAGGGGTTGAACGGATCGTAGTTGATCTGTGATCCGTACGGACCAGGCCCCACGGTTCAGCACGCATGTGATTCGCGGATTAATTGCAAAGTTTAACTATCATAGAGTGAAAGTTTGTCATGTTTTGTCTTGCCAGTTTACAGATTCAAGTGATTTTAAACCATTCTAGCGCAAGAAGACGGGAAAGTGAACTCAATTCGGTGCTCACAGCCGAACACACAGAGAGGCACGTTTCAAATTGATTCCTCTTTCACATCTCCTTGCGCTTGAACGGACACGTACACAAAAAATGGTCAAAATGCCCAAGTATTCTAATAAACGCAGTCGTTAATGTGTTTTTCATTAATAATGTGATTAAGGTGTTTACATGCCTGTTTATTTAAAATCGGCATACATCTTATAGTTTAACGCGAATATGGTTCTACGATTAGGAGCTTAATCGCATTAGTTTGATCGAGGTAAAGTTTAATTACAATATTGCCAAAATCCCATTACACACTGATTGAGTAAGAAATCAGATGTGTATTATTTGGATCTTGCATTAGGTCTTAAAATGACACCGGCCTAGGCCTTGGGCACCTGCTGCTGTCTGTAATTAATAATAACTTTATTTTCTATAGCGCCTTTAAGGGAGCTTCTCAAATCGCTTTATAAGGTAAATATACAAGGAAAATCAACAATAGTATATTGGTGTATTAAAACAACAAGAAAGCAACAATGTTACCACAATCAACAATAAGCTTTCAAATATGTTTTAAAAATCTTAAGAGACTGTGCTTCCTGAGTTTCAACTGGAAGTTGGTTCCACAGCCTTGGAGCAGCTCTAGAAAAGATCTGTCACCCATGGAACATAACTGTGTTTGATCGACAACCAAAAGACCATGCTAAGAAGAGAGAAGACTTTGATTAGGAATATATGGTGTGGTATGATTTCAAAATAGGAGGAATATGATCTCTTGTGTTGGTCCTGGTTAAAATTCTAGCTGCAGAATTTTGAACACACTGTAGCTAATTTAGAGTATTCTTAAAACTCTAATAAGAAGCGTATTACAATAATCAATGTGAGTAAAAACAAATATATGAATGAACTTTTCTGCAAATGAAAAGGATAGCATGGGACTCAATTTTGCAATACCTCGAAGACAAAAAGAATGTATCTTTACAACATTTTGTACATGAGGGTCAAATATCAACAAAGGATCAAAGATCTCTCCTAGTTTCATAAATGTTTCCTGAAAGTCAAGTACAGAACCATCAATGATAAGAGGTGTTTGGCCAGCCTAGTGGAGCTGATGAGAAGAACCAATAAACATGACCTAATTTTTATCACCATTAAAACTTATTAACCTAAATTTACCACTAAAATGATTAGCCATCGATCATTTTTATCTCAGAAATACATTTAGGGAGCAATGAGACTCCCTTTGTTCATGTTTACAATGAATATAGATCTGTGTGTCATTGCATAAAAGTGATACTTAATACCTAGAGTTCATAAAAGTCAAGGCCAAGCGGGAATAAATAAACACTAAAAAGGAAGGGTCCTAAAATTGAGCCCTGAGGCATGCCAGTAGAAACTAGTCCAAAATCAAACCTGTGTTCCACTAAAACAACAAACTGTCTACATCCGTTCAAATAAGATCTAAACCAGTTTAAAACAGTGCCAAAACTACCAAAAACTGTTTCAAGGTGATGAAGAATGATCCACAGTGTCAAATGCAGCACTAATGTCAAAGAAAATAAGAATAGTAGGATATCCAGCAGCAGAGTTAGACCTTACTTTGTTTCTTACTTTTTTTTATATTGTATTTATCTATGCTTGTAATTTGTGTATTTATGGTTTTTTTTTTTTTTTTTTTTTTTTTTTTTTTACTGACTTTTCACTTGCCTTTAATAATGTTTGAATTTTATTAGTTAGGCTAGTAGTTTTTGCTGTGGTATCGATGTTCTTAAAGTGTGCCTTAAGTAATAAATGGAAAGAAAAGTTATATTTGCTTCCCCATAATATTTATTTGTTTTCTTGCTGATCCGATTCCTGAGTTTTGAGGTTCGTTGACCGTACACAATGACCAATGATATATTTAACATACATGTATTACATAAATGTATGTTAAATTACGTTTATATATCAACACATTTTGATATATTTAATTGCAATGGAGTATCAATAGAATATTAATAATATTTGGGTTGTTGAAGTCAACTAAATTAATTTTGTCATGCACATTTAATTGGACAACTTTAACATATTTTTCATCAATATTTTTTGGACACAAAGACATGTCCATTTAAAAATATTACAGCTTTTATAAACTCACTACTGTTAAAAAGTTTGGGGTTTGTAAGATTTTTTTAAATGAATTTTATACACAATGTGCTCACTATTTGATCCGATCTACAGGAAAAACAGTTATTATCTTCTTATTATCAGTGCTAATTCACATTTTTATGATCCATTTTTTCATGCTTCTTTAATAAATGGAAAGTTCACAAGAACTGTAAATTTTGAGCAATTTACTGCATCATTGCTGAGAAAAAGTATTAAAGATCTTCAGTGTTTTGTATAAGGTTAACTTTCGGCTTGTCCTGCAGGTGTCCGCATGTTGGACGGGGATGTGACCGACATGGTAGAGGCCAAATCACTGAGTCTACACCCTCAACACATAGATATTTACAGTGCCAGCTGGGGTCCAGATGATGATGGCAAAACCGTGGATGGGCCCGCTTCCCTCGCCAGACAGGCCTTTGAAAACGGCATCAGACTGGTAAAAACAATCACGGAATACACATAAAGTTCATGTAAAGTTCATATGAAAAGTGTGTTATGTTTTTCCTGCAAGTAAAAGTGTCTTTTTCCATATGGTGTGGAGTTCATAAATCAGGAAGTGTAGTTTTCAGGTCATCAGTCACGTCTCTTCAGCAGTCTGGCCCACCTAGGGTGTTTTTCTTTCCTTGTCACACCCTACCACCTGCTACGGCAGTGAACTTTAGGACGTGATTTTAGTTTATCTTCCCCGAGCCATGAGTCACAGTCAGTAATTGGCATGTATCCTGTGCCAAAGGTGTGTTTGGAGTGGTTTAGGCGTGTTTCAGGTGTGCGAGACTCATAGACAATACTGGTGTCAATAATACTGGTCTCAGACTGGGCTGGGGGATATTAATGCCTGAAGATTATATCGTCCTGATCCCATTATCTGAATTCAATGAACATTCCAAATAATTTTTTTTGGTGGTATAACCAATATTGTTGTTGTTAACTAAAATTAAAAGTATTAAATATAATTTTAATTTAAATAAAGGTTAAATAACATATAAATATTTGATTAAAAACTTGATTAAAAAAACAAATTAATTTAGAATTAATTTAAAATCATGCTAATTAAAATAAAAAAATGACAAAAGCACATCACACAATTACTAAAACTTAGTAATATTAAAATAAAAGCATGAAAGCTGAAAATTAATAATAAAAGCTTATTTGAAATAATAAGAAATGCTATAATAGTATATAAATAATACAAAAAAGTTTAATATATATACTTTTTTTGTAACATTTGATCTCCACAGCCATGATCACCATTGTTCTCTTAAGCATAAAGCCCAGGTTGTTCCTGAAGCATGTTTCTGTAATAAGTGTACTGTAAATAATCTTTTTTTTTTTTTAATAGCGCCTATTTCACATTTAACACAACATATTCACTTATGGTTTTTGCTCACAGGGCAGAAAGGGACGGGGCTCGATCTTTGTTTGGGCATCAGGAAATGGTGGTCGGAGTCGAGATCACTGTTCATGTGACGGCTACACCAACAGCATCTACACGATCTCCATCAGCAGCACGGCTGAGAGCGGCCGCAAGCCCTGGTATCTGGAAGAGTGTTCCTCAACCCTCACCACCACCTACAGCAGTGGAGAGAATTACGACCGTAAAATCGTAAGTTATCTAAATAATGCATAAAACTGCAACTAGATCTTATGCACTGAGTAGACCTTCTTTTTATAAAACAGGCCTGTTGCTGGATTAGCTTTAAAGTCACCATGTTTCTAGAATTTAACCGCATCCTAACCAGGGAGAATTATGTTGTGAAGACAAAATTATTTGTTTTAGGCGAGACTGCTCAATGATTCTTAATAAAATAAAAATAAAAATAAAAATGCATATTTATTTTCACAGGCTTCTTTGTTTTTATTTAGCAAGGATGCCAATAATTCTGACGTCTAATGCATTCATGTATTTCTTTGGGCATGTGTTTGATCCGCTTTGTTGGTCACTGTGTCATGAGACTGTCCTGGTGTTAACTGCTGTGGTTTACACAGCCCACTCACACTTATACACACTCCTCTGAGAGTTACAGACCGACAGTTCTTCCTTGTCTCTCAGCTTGTCTCAGAGTTACGTGTGAAATTCCACATTGACTTTCAAACTCCTTTCCCAATACGTTTTTACTTTCTGAGGCCCAGTGTTACAGACATTAGCACTTCTCTTTGTTGTCTTCTGCAGGTTTCAGGTCGTTTTAATTCACAGAATCTCAGTTTTCTCATCTTCATCCATTTACTATAATATGCTTATGTGTAATCAGTCACTTTTCACATTTTCACAGAGGGCCCTTTAAACACACCCTAGTCTAATTCGTATCGTAAATCTTCTTAAGTCTTCTGATCTTAAACAAAATTTATACTAGATAAAAACTCCCCAGTTACTGGCTAATTAGACAGGAAGGTTGACTTGTAAAACATCCAGCCACACTATTATTTTTATTTTTTTACCTGTACCTGTTTAGAGCAGAATCAAATCTGAAATCCATCACACAGATGTCCCACAGCTGAAATTAGAGTCTTGTTTAGTTGATCCAAATAGCCTCAAACACAACTCTTGAATACATTTAAAAGATTTTATTACATGAATCTCACAAACTTCAAATTGATGCCGACAGAGGATCTGAGTGGATCCAGTCCATTCTGCTGAATCACAAATGTCTAAAAGTGATGGTAATTTACTGCTAAGTGTAGCACAATGGCACATTTATAGCACATTTCATTGTCAGTAAGTGCTGCAATATGTTGAAGTGCATTTAACTAATAAAAATTAAACTTTGGCAGGATTTCATTTTTGAGGTTTTTGAGTGCATTGTGTGTCATTGAAGGAGCGGATTTGTTGGAAATGCAAGTGATATAAAAATTTTCTGGCTCACTAAAGGTAACTAAACCCAAATAACAATGCAAAAAACAATGCAACAAAACTAGAACACACTTGTTGTTATCAGCAAAGCTGTCTATTGCATACTTGAAGTGTTTACCGTGTTGCTTATTGTAACAGGAGCAGTCAAGTATTGTTACTTCACGTCATAAAGTGTACATGTTAACTTTTATTCACAGCTTAAACACATGGGGCCCTATCTTGCACCCAGCGCAATTGACTTTGTACACCGACGCATGTATCATTCCTATTTTGCACCCGCGCACAGCGGACTTTTCCCTCCACAGACGCACGTCGGTTAACTAAGAAATACACTTGCGCTCCCGGGGGCGGTTCAGCGCAAAGAGGAGGCGTGTTCCGGCGCAAACGTTCCCTCATGCTATTTTGCACCTTTAGAAAACAATTCCGCCACTAACCGAAAAAATCTAGTTTAAAGTCAGTGGCGCGTAAGGGTGCATGCTTGGCCATAATCAATGTAGCGTGTGCACAACGCGCATACACTTTGATTCTCTCATCTACACAGAAGCAGCAGTTTTCATTTTTGCAAATCATAGATAGATAGATAGATAGATAGATAGATAGATAGATAGATAGATAGATAGATAGATAGATAGTTTATTATAAAAGCATACATCTAGCTTACACATTTACCCAAATTATCATACGCCTGTTTAACCGAAGTTGATTTGGGTGTGTTTCTCCATCCCCAATGTCACTTCTCTGTGTTTTACGGCCCTGACGAGAACGTCGGTCTCCTCGGCTGTGAACCGCTGCTGGCGCGCGATTGGCAAATCCGCCGTTATAATAGGAATCCGCTATAGAATAAGCGCGTCTGCTCTTAAAGGGAATGTGAGATGACGCTCTGATTGGTTTATTTCACGTTACGCCCAAACCACACCTATGAATAATGAAGCTACTTCAGACCAACCCATTTTAGATATGCGTCGGGCGCAAGAGTAATTTATCCCGCCGGTATAATAGCAACAGCGCCCAAGACCTTGCCCACAAAGTTACTTGCGTTTCGCGCTTGATACTTGCGTTTCAGATCGTTAAAATAGGGCCCATGGTAACACAATACACAAGAATAATTATGATGTTTTTTGTCTCTCCTGTTAGATCACGACAGATCTGAGGCAGCGCTGCACAGACAGTCACACTGGAACATCAGCATCAGCTCCGATGGCAGCAGGGATCATTGCTCTTGCTCTGGAAGCAAAGTAAGCCACTAACTCCTCACCAAAACCTGTTGTATGCTCTCATTTCTCTAACAGCTGTTGTTTGAAAGGGTCTGATATTCTCTCCAGGCCACGTCAGTAGAATTAGGATCTTAACCACTGTATGCTAGGTTAAAGAGATGGGTCTTTAATCTAATTGCTTCTATTGCTCTCCTTGTTTGTAAGTCGATTTGGATAAAAGCGTCTGCTAAATGATTAAATGTAAATGTAGTCACAAAGGGGTCATACTATACACTCCAGTTACCCTTATCCTGTTATCCAGTTTCACCCTTTCACTGACCTTCTGAATTTAACACTGTTTTATGTTTTTGCTACTGTACTAAGTATCTACAGATATTTGTATGTCATTTTATGTAAAATATCTATGTTATCACCAACCACTTTAAATGTAATATGAGAGGAAGCTGTTGAACAGCTTATATATCAACATGGGTGGTCATATGAATATGAGCTCAATAAGTGATGCATAGAATTTTCCGATAAGGTTAATGCCAAGAAAGTTTGCCAGAAAAGCATACATTAATTTTTGGTTTGGGGTGAAATGGTTTTGAATGGCCGATATCATTGACCGAGACAGGGATGGTTAATTAGCGCTTCTGACCTGTTTTGAATATGTTAGTTGGTCCATTTAAGTCGTCCTGAGAAGTTCATATTTACGAGTTGGGAAATTGTAATTATGATGTAAAAAAAAAAAAAAAAGTATTTACAATTATATATACTGACATGTACATGTATGTTACACCTTACATGTACAGTCATAACAGCAAATTCTACATAATTGCAAGCAACTAAACTTAAACCAAAACCTACTCCTAACCCTAACCCTATAGTAAGTACATGTTAATTAATATTACTCCGTACTTAATTGTATAATTACACTGCAACAAGGGCACCTTAAAGTAAAGTTCAATCAAATAATTTCATGCATTTCAACAAATTTACCGTCAACTACAGACGTTGCATCCTTTGCGTCCACCATGTTTTCTGATTGACTTGCCCCAAACTCAGAAATCCAGAGTTTCCCACTCATAATTCTGAGATTTGTGGAGGCTCTCAACTTTTCAACTCTTTAACATTACTTAAACGCAACAAGTGTCTCTTTTGTGCACAAAAGGTAAACATGTCAGCCATTACAATAAAAAGTTCAGTTATACAGTTATTTCCTCAAACTTTATTTTTATTTCAGTTTTCAGCTAAATGAAAACTTGAACTTTGGCGTTTCATTGTTTTGCAAATTAATTACGGTTAATCGTTAGTGTTCATGGCTGTGACATCAGTACTATGACACATGGCTATATCACCAGTTTTTGCTGCTTAATTTTCGTAAAGGTTCTGGTGGACTGGTGAGAGAGCTTTGTATTGTCAATGATAGAGTATGTTTCCGTAGAACATCAATCCCTAATTTCAAAAGAGCAAGGAGCTTCCTGGCCACTTTAAAATGGTGTGATTCTGAATGCCGTGTAGCGTAAGTTTCCATAAGTTTCAACTGTGTCTAATTTCACACAGGAAATTGAGGAAAACCTCGACATATGGCTGCCATGTGACTGTATATTCCTAGCACAATGGAGTTAGAATGTTTTAATAATTTGGGGGGATATTCAGGGACACATGGCATTCATCTCTCTTTGGTTTGATGTTTGATCTCACTGTGTATGGTAAATTATGGGAGCGAATGCTTCAACCAGACAGCCAGCCACTGAACTTTCTAACTACAGCTGAAAATTGTGGCCAGTGCAAGTGCAATTCTTTGGATTATAATAGAATGTTTTGAACTTTGTAGATTTAAGGGTGCTTTCACACTATCACTTTTGGTGTTCTCCCCGGTTCGCTTGACATCTAGTGAGTTTGAGTTTGGTTCTTTTTGGATAATTTGAACTCTGTTTTCCGACTCAGGTGCGCTCCGGTGAGCCGTACCCGAATCCGCTATAAAAAAAAGTGTTCTGGGGAATGGTTCATGTGAACTTGGGTACAGTTTGCTTCTGATATGAAAGCAATCACCTTAAATAGTGGAAGTGAACCGCTATTGATGAAAGTTCACTTGTTCGTGTGTGTGTGTGTATGTCTGATCTCCGAAGAAACTGGTTTCAGCGGACAGCCCGCTTTCTTTGGAACATTTTCAGTACTTTTGTAGCTGATAGACAGAAGTAGCCATTACTTAGCAACATTGCTACTCGGCTGCAGCTTGATGACGCAAGCGCACCGCGGCTCTGACCCAAATAATATAATGTGAACAGAGACCAGCGGGGGAAGGGGAGGGGAGAGCAATCGAACTCTGGTTCCGACCAAGCAATGAATCCATGTGTGAAACCACCTTAAAATCTAGTTTGGAGATATTATTTAGTAATGCTTTTAATCACTTAGATGTAACTGTCCATCATGTCTGATTTTTGACTCTCTGTTGCAGTCCTTACCTTACGTGGCGAGATGTGCAACATATTATAGTGAAGACGTCTCGTGCTGGCCATCTCAGCGCTCCTGATTGGAAAACCAATGCAGCTGGTTATAATGGTAACAGGCTTTTCATTTCTTTAAGCGGGCCTGTCTTGTTTTAACCACTAGATGGGTAGTGACACTTCTGAGTACGATCAGTCTTGTAGGTTTTCCAGACTGTGCTGAACAATACATTTTCCCCTTTAAAACAGCAATCTGCATCATGATTGGTGGTAATTTTGGTTTTCATAACAACTCTAAATCTGTGTACATATTGTTATTTTTTTGTTGAACAGTTAAGTTGTACATATTCTTACAGTCAGTCACCTGTATGGCTTTGGGCTAATGGATGCGGAGGCCATGGTGAAAGAAGCAGAACGCTGGAAACAGGTTCCCCCACAGCACATCTGTGTGGAAAATGCTGACAAACAAATCAGGTATATTCAACAGCTCTTTAACATGAGGCACACATTGATAATGTTATACAAGTAATCATAAATGCTCAAATAAAACAATTTCCTTCTTGTAGAACCATCCGTCCAGAGCATGTCGTTCGTTCCGTGTACAAGGCAACAGGCTGCACGGATAATGCAAACCATCATGTTATTTATCTGGAGCATGTGGTTGTACGTATAACAATTACTCATCCGCGGCGAGGAGACCTGTCAATCAACCTAACCTCACCATCAGGGACAAAGTCACAGCTGCTTGCCAACAGGTACAGTACAGACTATGCTCAAATATTGAGTACATAGGTACATTGATCAAGAATGACTGCACATTGTGAATTTCAGTGGAAGTGATCCAAGTTTCCAAAAGGGGTTGAACGTCGATATTTATGTGATTTAAAGTCGAGTCGACTAGTCGCTGATGACATCATTAATAAACATATATAATCCTGAACCTCAAGCTGCAACTCGAACGCGGGTTGACTTATGCACAGTTATGGAATATGCTCCTAAATAACAGCTTATTTTTATTTTTATTCTTATTTGTCTTGGGGTTATTATAATTCTCTCAGATTTCGGCTTGTTCTAAATGCGATATTAGATAAAGTTGCAAAGTAAAGATTACATATGTATGAATTTATATGAGAGAGCGGTTGCGGAATGAATAAATTCTACCTGGCTGCGTCTCTAGTAATAGTGAAGCAGTGGGTTTTAGTTACTAAGAAATATATGCTAGAACTTTTCAGTTTCTAAGCTTTTTTAATTGATAAATCACAGAAGTGTTGACAATACAGTTCTGCGCTACTGAATGTTTCTGTGTGCGCGATCTGCACGTGACATGCGAGCTACTGTCTGTATGTGTGTGCATAACAATGCAGCAGCGCATTAGTTTAGAGCGCCGATTAACTTGCGTGTACAATAAGCTGTTTAATACGTGCATTTACCTGATACATTTTGAGCAATCAGATGGTATAATCAAATATATCTTGTAAAGAGCTCTCGAAGTATGTATTAACTTGTCATTTTAACTGTTGGAAACGTAAAAGTGCTACAGGCCATGATCAGCGACTAGTCGACGTTAAGCTTGAAGTGTCATGGCAGAGTGCATTTTGTGCTGTGATGTAGCATCTATTTGTTGTTATTGCAGGCTGTTTGATCACTCAATGGAGGGCTTTAAGAACTGGGAATTCATGACAACTCACTGCTGGGGCGAGAAAGCTGCTGGAGACTGGGTACTAGAGATCTATGACTCTCCTTCCCAACTCAGGAGCCAGAAGGCACCAGGTAGTTTCTCGATACAAATCACACTACCCGTTACTTGAGCCTTTCTTTCACCTTTGAAAACACCATTTGGTCTTACACGGTGAGGATACAATAGAGTACAAATTTATTATCACGATTAATCACACCTTTTTGTGTGATTAATCGCATACTTTTATTGTGAAATTAGACATACTTGATTTATCTTGTTTAACATGTTTTTTTTGTTGTTATCATTTGCTATATCCAGCAAAGTAAACTATCAGATTGAAGGGTGATTCTCACAAAACTGTAGTTTCTGTAGTGTTGCATGATATTGAAGAAAAATGCGATATGCGTTAACACGTTAAATAATTCGATATGCAATACGATAATGCTTTGTGTAAAATACAGCTTGAGTGATCGAATGGAATTCAAGCGTAGTTCAGGCAGACCACTGATCGCTAAACAATATCAGCTGACGCTCAGCTGATTTGTTACTCCACCTACTCTAATCAACTATAGTATTTAAGCTCATTCAACGAATGCTCCGCAGTCTGTCACACAGACATTTACACCCACCTCCACCCCTTCACCTCCTAGCATCTTCATAATAGAGCAGTGGATTCTGTATAGAAACTCTATGTACGTAATCATTGTATCTCCTTCTGTAAACATATGCTAAGAAACATTTGGTTATTAAAAGGCTTGGGGATTTGTGTCTCAAGGATATATCTCAACTTAAGCTGTCTAGGATGTTAGCTCGAGCACCTTAGAGCCTAAGCCTCTCGCCAAATCCAAAGTGGTCCTGTCTGAAATAAATGTAAATTATATTTAAATGATATTTAAAAACTAAAAACTATATAACCAACATGAATGTTTCACATTCTTTTTGTGAACATTAGTGTTTTACAAGTGTCATTTTAACGTTAGGTTTCTTTAACAGTAGAAATTGAATAATCAAATGTAAAAATAAACACTGCTTAGTCTTTATTGTATGAATTAAATATACACTGATTCTTATTAAAGCTACAAAAGTTATTCCGTCAGTAGCAGTGAGCAATTTTCTCTTTGTCTATTGTTGTTTGATTGACATTACGCATACAGAAGGAAGCAGGTTTATTAGGCTGCTGTCACTTAAGAACTGCACGGATCCAATATATTGTTACATGTGCGCTTTCTATTTACTCCACTCACTCACCAAGATTGGCATTTTGACATAATTTTGTGTGTATTTGGCAATAAAAGCTGCGGAAGAGAAATTAAATCAGGATTACGCACTATTCGAGAGGCAGCTTCCTCTGTGCGCGAGTACGTTGCTTATTGCGCCTAATAACATTAAGCATGTCACATGTATGTAACAGTCATGTCCAGGCTATTCTCTGCTGTCTGCGTCGACATAAAACTTCGTAAAAGCCACTTCGTAAACTTTTGAAGTATTACAATCATTCAGTTATCGTAAGCCATTGCGATATTTGATAATTTCAATATATTGTGAAGCCCTAATTTTCCGCAAACTTTTTTCAAGGTAAATGTAGGTGTCTTTTAAAAAAAGGACACTTGAAGACTCCAAAAGGACACCTAATAGTCAAATGATATAAGGAGTCTATATAATTAATACATTTATGCACATTTATCCATTCAGAATTACTAAACACAGCAACATACACGTGACAGATAAAAACATTACCTTGAATGTGTGTGGAAAACAACGTGACTGTACTGAAATGTGTCGGTGCATAAATACAGTGCAATCAGTGTGTCGAAAGCGCACATATGGTTTGTTTGCACATCAGTATAACAGACTCACGTGTGCTTACACACTTGTGCTAGTCATTGCAATCGTCTATACCTTCATTATAATTTGCATCCATCAAAACTTTACTTGCGAGACGCTGCTTTGCTTTATTCAGCCGAGAAACGTAGTTTGCATATTATCTGGACATGCAGCAATGGGAAGTTTAGCGGTGATTGACCACTTAACGCGTTAATATTGACAGCCCTAATATATATATGATTGTTGTTGACTTATGTGCCCTCCAGAAGCTTGCGTTCTGCAAGTGAACGGCGCCTTGTGGTGCCATCTCAAAGAGGCACAAAATCTCTTTCACGGACCTTTACCTTGACTGTTCCAAGCTGATGGAATGACCTGCCTAACTCAACCCGAGCTGCTGAGTCTTTAGCTATTTTCAAGAAACGGCTAAAGATGCACTTTGATCCATTAGACTAACCATTAATACTAACCTTACTATTCTATTCTATTTTATTTATTTATTTAAAAAAAAAATGTTTGGGATAAAAGCGTATGCTAAATGATATACTGTGTGTGTGCATATATATTATTACACACTATATTGCCAAAAGTATTGGGACACCCCTCCAAATCATTGAATTCAGGTGTTCCAATCACTTCCATGTAGCCTGGTTAAAACCAGACCATTCTCAATAGTAACTGAGTTATGGTCTGGAAAAGCTTCATTAATAACTCATTTCCAAAGGGGCGTGACGGAAACGGACGTCGCTCAAATGCCTCTGGGCGCAATTGGATAGACCTAAAACCAATCAGAGCGATCGTCATCGTGTAAAGCCATATGCTGCGTCCCAATTCGCCTAAGTTACACTACGTCATAAAAGTATGTACTCTTTTTGTGAAGAAAAGGTATTTACTTTTGAATGTGTAGCAAAAAAGTAGGCAAGCTTTGGGACATACTACTTCGTCATCTTTATCGGACGGATTTGTCGCGTGCATCCTGTCACTTAAACTGCCCTGTCAATCATCTTGTCACAGTTAAAATCCTCTATTAAATCTAATTTAATTTCCTACCGTTTTGGAGAGAAATGTAGTAGCACGTTCATCTGCCAGTGGGTCTTTCATGGAGACTGTCCTCATGTGTTTGCAATTTGAATATAATAATGCATCTAAAAGTTGGTGCGCTTCACCAACGGACGTCGCTCAAATGCCTCTGGGCGCAATTGGATAGACCTAAAACCAATCAGAGCGATCGTCATCGTGTAAAGCCCGCCTCAACGTTTCTGATTGGTGCCTCGATTTGGACGGATTAGAAATCGGCTTGAATGGGCTCTTTGCCAGACTGCTTGCAGAGCAAATCTAACGTGGGAACGTGATAGGTTGCCACCTGTGCAAGAAGTAAAAAATGTACTCACTAGTCACTACTAAATATTCCACGGTCAACTGTTAGTGGTATTATAACAAAGTGGAAACAATTGGGAACAACAGCAACTCAGCCACGAAGTTGTAGGCCAATCATCTTGTGGCATTCAGATTATCTCAAAAACAGTGCGTAGAGAGCTTCATGGAATGGGTTTCCATGGCTGAGCAGCTGCATCCAAGCCTTACATCACGCTGTAAAGCAGGTGTAAAGCGCGCTGCCACTGGACTCTAGACATGTTCTCTGGAGTGACGAATCACGCTTCTCTGTCTGGCAATCCGATGGACGAGTCTGGGTTTGGTGGTTGCCAGGAGAACGGTAGTTGCCTGACTGCATTGTGCCAAGTGTAAAGTTTGGTGGAGGGGGGATTATGGTGTAGGGTTGTTTTTCAGGGGTTGGGCTTGGCTCCTTAGTTCCAGTGAAAGGAACTCTTAATGCTTCAGCATACCAAGACATTTTGGACAATTTGGGGGATGGCCCCTTCCTGTTTCAACATGACTGCGCACTAGTGCACAAAGCAAGGTCCATAAAGACATGGATGAGCGAGTTTGGTGTGGAGAAACTTGACTGGTCTGCACAAAGTCCTGACCTCAACCCGATAAAACACCTTTGGGATAAAGTAGAGCGGAGACTGTGAGCCAGGCCTTCTCGTCCAACATCAGTGCCTGACCTCACAAATGCGCTTCTAGAAGAATGGTAAAAAATTCCCATAAACGCACTCCTAAACCTTGAGGAAAGCCTTTGCAGAAGTGTTGAAGCTGTTATAGCTGCATAGGGTGGGCCAACTCCATATTAAACCCTACGGATTAAGAATGGGATGTCATTAAAGTTAATGTGCATGTAAAGGCAGACGTCCCAAAACTTTTGCCAATATAATGTGTGTGTGTGTGTGCGTGCGTGTGTATGCAAATTTTAGTAGTGAGACCTGAGACATAAAAGTTAATTAATTAAGTTAAAGGATTAGTTCACTTTAAAATGAAAATTACTATATAATTTAATCACCCTCAAGCCATCCGAGGTGTATATGACTTTCTTCTTTCAGACGAATACAATCGGAGTTATATCAAAATTGTCCTGGCTCTTCCAAGCTTGATAATGGCAGTGGATTGCAACCAACAGATTGAAGCTCAAAAAAGTGCATCCATCCATCATAAACGAACTCCAAATGGCTCCGGTGGGTTAATAAAGGCCTTCTGAAGCAAAGCGATGGACATTTATTAATATAACTCTGATTGTATTCGTCTGAAAGAAGAATGTCATATACACCTAGGATGGCTTGAGGGTGAGTAAATTATATGGTAATTTTCATTTTAAAGTGAACTACTCCTTTAATTCATGTTTGTAATGAATTTACCTATAGATGTAATGTTTAACGAAAGTTATATTACAGTTATTCTTTCCATAGCCAAATTTTATTATAACAGATTTAGTGCATTTTTGTTATAAATTGCCTATAGCTTACAACTCTCCAGTGTTTCTTAAAAAAAAAAAAAGCTATGAATGTATATTATATATATATATTATCACAGGGATCTCTCTCTCTCTCTCTCTCTCTCTCTCTCTCTCTCTCTCTGTGTCTCTCTCACACACACACACACACACACACACACACACACACACACACACACACACACACACACACACACACACACACACACACACACACACACACACACACACACACACACAGACACAGACACAGATGATAGATAATATTAATGATAGATGATAGCTTAACTTCATTGCACACGGACTGTAATTTGTTCCAGGCAAGCTGAAAGAGTGGTCTCTGGTGCTTTATGGTACTTCCGTGCATCCGTACTCATTCCGCAGTGACAAGCCTCGCTCAGTGGCGGAGACACAGTCTGATGACGAGTACAGTGAGGAGTATGTGGGTAAGTGCTTTTTTCTAGTTATATTGTGCATCACTGAGTATCTGTGGAAGTTCTCAGAGCTCAACTCATCAGTTTGTGTTTTCTTACATAAGGCTCCTGCCACCCTGAGTGTGGTGACAATGGCTGTGAAGGGCCAGGCCCTCAGCAGTGCATCACCTGCCTCCACTACTTCCTCAAGTTCAAGAACAACACCAGGTATATTGCTTTTCACTACATTATTACACCTTAACAACTATACTTGATTGGTGTGTTGACACTGTTTGTTTGTTTTTGTCATTTAAACTGATTTTTACAAACAGTGTTGCAGTCAGTGACATGACGTCCATAGTTTTTTTTCCGGATACATTATATATAGAAACACATTATAAAAATGCTTCTTGTGTGGTATAACCAACATGCAAACAAATGTTTGAACAAGATTAGTTTTGGTTGAACCTGATATTTATGAATTAATAATTCATGGTATTTGTAAAAAAAAAAAAAAAACTTTTTAACTTAATGTTATTTTGAAAAAAGTAATATATTTAATTAATACATCTTAATCATGTAAATAAATGTTAAGACCTATTTAGAGTGAAAATATAATTTGTTTTTAAACCACTACTATTCAAAAGTTGAGGGTCAGTGTGATAAATAAATTAATACTTTTTTTCAGCAAGGGTGTATTAAATTGATCAAAAGTTACGACTTTTTAAATGTTCCAGAATATATATTCAAATAAATGCTGTTCTTTTGAAATTTCTATTAATATAAGAATCCAGATTTTTTATTTTTTTATTATAGTTTCAACAAAAATATTTAGCAGCACAACTGTTATTAGCATTGATAATAATGTTTCTTGAGCACCAAATCAGCATATTAGAATGATTTCTGAATCAAGTAATGCTGAAGATTGGAGTAATAGATGCTGAAAATAATAGATGCTAAATTACATTTTAAACTATATTAAAATAGAAAACAGTTGAAATTATAATAATATTTTACAATATTGCTGTTTTTGCTGTATTTTTCATCAAATAAATGCAGCCTTGGTGAGTATACGAGAATCTTACTGACCTCAAACTTTTGAAAGCTAGTGTATGAAACGGACATGAATACACATTTCTATACACATTTCAGATATTAAGCACATTTCTTAGAACTTGGCACGTGTGTTTTGAACTAGATTTTCCCTTTTCTCTTGTACACTCTTGTGTGTTATTGACCCATTTGGCAAAATGATTTTTCTGTTAGCAATGCTGCTTTTTAAAAATTATTATTTAAAACTGAATAAGTTTGGTATGAAATATAAGACCACAATGTGATGCGTAGGTAACTAAAGAATTGGGAGTTTTTAACATGTTTTACAGAGGAAAATGATTTAACTTTGAGTCAGAAGATTAATTAACTCCTATAAACACCATGCTGACAACAGCTATGCGTCTGCGTCTATCTATGTGTGTGCACGTGTCTTGATTACGTTTATAGATAGTGTTTTCTCCGGCATCCCGAGTTACACAAGCCGTGCTCACATCTGGAGCTGATGGCTTTCTCAGGCCCTGACTTTTGCCTTTGTTTCCTGGTGAAAGTCTTTCCTCAAGACTGCCAGATGTTGATTTTTCTGGTCTCATGTGGCTCTTCCTGTCTGTGTCTGTCTTTCCCTTTTCCACCTCCGCCTCGTGTGTCTCTCAGGACGTGTGTTCCCGAGTGTCCGTCTGGGTTTTTCCGGGACGATAAGAAGCGCTGTAAGAAGTGCTCTCCGCTGTGCGAGTCTTGTGTCGGCAGTCGCAGCGATCAGTGTTCCACCTGTCGCCCGGGTCTGTACCTGGTGGAGGGAGCCAACAACTGCATCAGCTCCTGTCTCGACGGCTTCTACCTGGACCTTGGCAAGTCCATTCACACGCCATCTCACTCCAGAAAACATACTGTACATGCTGATTGGCTGAAGATGAATTGTTGAATTTGAGACCTTATGTGACTGTTCTCCCGCAGACTCCACCATGTGCCGGAAATGCAGCGACAACTGCAAGAAATGCACCTCGGCGAACATCTGCACAGAATGCCAAATTGGTCTCAGGTAATTCCCCACATTCAGCCTGTTGCAAATACAATATTCCACCTCGTAGGGATTCATTTTTTTTACTAAGATTTGGACTGAAATATAGTTGGAATCTTGGACTCCCATATTTTCCTAGTTCTACGTTGAGAGCTGTCAAGGTAAATCCACGCTGGCTAGACACTAAATTATCACTGGAAACATCCTGTTACCGACGTCAAGCTCTTGAGTTCAGATGTATGTTGAAATACTGTCTCTAGTGAGCGATTTTTACTTGGGCTTTTCCTACTCCACTCTAGCGTTAGATAAAGAGAGAGAGAGAGATATGTGGAAAATGGAGAGAGAAAAGAAAAACGGGTCATGGCAGAAAATCTGGCGTAATACGCAGCAGCTGTTCTGTGAATTGTTTTGAAGTGTTCTGTGAATATACGTAAAGGTTTTTCACCCACTCATTCGGACTTTAATCCGTCGTTGTTGATCTATTCAGACTTGTTTAGGCTATAGTACGTATGAAACAGGATTGCAGAGCTAGAGCGCAGATGAGATCAATTTTTCTGGCCTCGGTTTCTCAGTGTAAGGTTGCAATTACAGTCTTTGTAATTATTCACATGGATAGTCATTCATTTTTTTTTTGTAGTCTACTATAAACACACACACACACACACACACACACACACACACACACACACACACACACACACACACACACACACACACACACACACACACACACACACACACACACACACACACACACACACACACACACACACACATGTTAGAAAAAATAGTAAGAATAAATGTAAGGAATAAAACCCTTGTTCTACAATGCTGCATGCTGACCATTTTGAGAGATATTTCCTCACATATTACAGGTGTTGTTTTAGCAACATAATTTATATTTAAAATGTTAAAACTTGGGTGTGTTCAATAAGTGTGATTTAATTAAAAAACATTATAAATTATTAAAAATGTTACCCACACAGAAATTCCATAAGTAATTTTCTTTTTATAATTTAATTAAAGTATTTTAAATAATTCAAAAAATGTAATTACATAATTCCAGACATTTTAGTAGCTTAATGTTATTTAGGGTTTATTTACATAAATGTATGTGCATGACTCACATGTTTTTTTACTCACAAATAGACATTTCTATCCAATAACATATTTTGGAGTTTGTTTTCCTGGTCTTTTCATGAATATTATATTTAGTTTATATATCATTATTTATATATTTTTATTATTGTTTATATTTAGTTTATATATTATATTATATTATATTATATTATATTATATTATATTATATTATATATTATATTATATTGATTTTACTTGTAAATGTACTATCCTTCTCCCCTGATATGCTCTGGCGCCCCCTATGGAGGTTTACTCCCTCAATACATTTTATACAGTGACGTAAAGTGTAAGAAATAAATTTGTGACTCAGCCTCAGCGTTGAACCCCTTTTGAGTAATTCTCTCTTTCTTTCTGTCTACAGCCTACAGGGGAATAAGTGCCAACTGAGCTGTGAACCTGGCACGTATTATAATGGGCACCGACGGGCATGTGAAAAGTGCCACACGACTTGTGCCACCTGTGCAGGTAAACATTGTACATTTATTTAAAGGACTTTATTTTACATTTAGGTTTACAATAGAATTTTCCATAAACTCTGGGAGAGAACACTGATTGGCTATTATATTTTTTGTAATGCATATATGCCCCTATTGGTTAGCAAGTTTTAATCCAAAAATGACGAGAGGCTATATTCATCGTGATGCACAGTATGATCTAATTTTGAAGTTCTAGACTTAACAAGAATGTGCCTTCTGAGACCATTATGTCTGTGCTGTTAACTCCAGTGTTCAGAAACGGCAGCTAATTACTAAGGCTTTGCAGAACAACCAGTGCTTAGCTTCTGAATATAGTTCATCCAGCACAATTACTGTTGTTAGCTCTTATTCTGCACCAGATTTTAAAAACAGTGCATATACATTTTATATATATTTATATATGTGTATGTGTGTGTGTGTACACTTATGATGCACATCACGTTTCAAATGATCTTTAAGTAATGAACTTAGTCTTGACACCTTTAGAGTCGAGACTGTTTTATGGAAGCCTATTTCTGCCACATAAGAAAAAAAATATCATGCTTTGACAAATCATAAAAATGACAGTCATAATTATAATGCAAAAAGTCAAAATTATCAGATCAATTGAAATTGACAGTCATAAATTAGATAAAAGGTGAGATTAAAAAGTCAAGATTATGAGAATTTTCAGAAGTTAAAATGTATATAAATTGGAATCATGTGATTTTAAAAGTCATAATTCTGACATAATTTTGACTTTTTATCTCACAATTCTGACTTATGTTCTAATAATTTCATAATTGACTTTTCATGTCAGTTTTGGCTTTTTATTTAGTATGTCATTTTTACTGAAATGATGACAAAAACTCATAATTATAACATACAGTACTGTGCAAAAGTCTTAGGCATGTTAATACCCCCCCAGTTATTTATATCTTTTGCTGTAGTGTGTCAGTAGGAAATATCAGTTTACATTTCCAAACATTATTTTTGCCATTAATTGTGATAATCCAGTGAGATTTCTGTATGCACAAGGAGTCTGACAACAGCCGGTATGATCTGATCTCACCATCATCGAGTCCGTCTGTGATTACATGAAGAAACAGAAAAAACTGAGACAGACTAAATCCAGAAGAACTGCGGGAACGTCTCCAAGATGCTTGAAGAAACTTGATGCTTGATATTAACATGCCTAAGACTTTTGCGCAGTACTGTATGTCAGTTAGGGTTATCACAGTAGCAAAATTTCATTACTCGGTACCAACACCAGTAACATTTAGCAATTGTCTGTACCAATTTCGGTACTATAGCAAAAACTGCAGAATTAAGTACTTTAAAAAATGTTGTCCAGTTTTGTCTCATCCATTGGTTATCACTGTCAATCTCACATTTAAATACGGTTGTCAATCCAGAAACTTTGCAGTGTACTTAGCAGCATGAAAAACTAAACTTGTATTCAGAATGTGAATGAGTAATAAACAGAAAGCAAGAGAAAGAGCCTCCCTTTACAATCACTTAGGCTGTCGTTTTTCTAAAACGCAAGCTCAGTGAATTCTGCACTCTCGTGAAAGCTTTATTTTATCACAACGGGAGTTATCTTAATTGTACAATAATCGTATGTACATTGCGTTTACACTGTCGGTTATAATGAAAGGAATCCCGAGCCGCACAAACAAAATGAAACTGCGTTTTTTCAGCATATTTTGACTAACTTACTGGTTAGCACCTCTGATAGTCTAAGTTGATTTGATTGTGATTGGCTAAAATGCTTAACGCTTGTAAAAACACACTGTAAATCGAAACCTTTGACTCTCAGGCCCTGTTTACACCTGGTATTAAGATGCATTTTGGTCGATCAGGGGTGCGTTTCCCAAAAGCATCGTTGGCCAACTATGTTCGCAAGTTCCATCGTTATCAACGTAGTTCAACGAGTCCGTGTTTCCCGAAACCATCGTTCCAACGAACATTCGCAAACAGCATCGCAAAATTGTGTGGTTGGAACGACAGCTCTCGACCTGTGGTTAGAAGCACAGTTTCTAGTTTGCATGACGTGGACTTAATAAATCCTAATCTTGAGCAAAATAAGCAAGCTGACATTCAGTACAACCTGTGTCTTTAATTTAGAATACATAATGTCATTTACGTCTTTTGGTTTGTCAAGAGATTTAAAGCACCGTTTTTGAAGAGTGCGCATGTGCGAACGTGCTCGACTATGTAAGAACAAGCCTATGATTGAATCTAGAAATAAAGAAAAATAACTGAGAAAAATGAGAAATCGTCCTCAAATGCCATGTCTGTAATTTATATCAAAACATCTAGCGTTAATTCGAACTCAAACAATTTCATTAAAAGAAGGTATTACTCCACCACGTGCGTGACGTCATTATCCAACGTGGTTGAACGACCAATTTGCGACAATATGGTTTCGGGAAATGATGCATCGCACTACGGTAGTTAAGCAGCGAGTTACGTCGTTGTTCGGGAAACGCACCCTGATCACAAGTGGACGACACAAAATGTGGGTGTAAACGGGGTGTAAAACGTTTTGAGCTTGTCCACTTTCGACCACTTCCAGAGGTAGTCAAAAACCCATTCAAACGGATTGCTTTCGTAGTGTAAACGCTCATGTGGTCGAATCTGTTTGAACAGCCACAAAAGACGCCTACTCTCCACCTACTAACTTAATGCGTAAACATTACGGGAAGGGCGTTAGCCAGATAGGATTTAAACTTTGTCGGCTGAAGACCCAAGTTTGGTTTGAAGACGAAAAACACACCAAGCTCAATGTTCTCTCACCATTCCTGATTTCTAACACGCAGTTATCAGAGTACAAACGAAAGCTAACTCTGAATCAACATGCATCAATGCTAAAGTTTCCTACATATCCTAAACATTTGTTAACAACATGTATTATTTACCTCAATGAGCTCATTGTTTCTGCCTTAAATTAATACACTGTTAAATTAATACATTTTTAGCTAACTGTGTGATTTGTGTATGTACATTTCTGAAATGCATAACTTGGACACAGTCACCTCTAATAACAGATCACTCTAAAGTGTAATACATGCATTTTCTGTAAAGCTGCTTTGCTTTTTTAAATGAATTGTTAAAAGCACTATCAAAAAAAAAGTGAATTGAATTGAATTGGTGCTCTCCGTGTATTTTTCCATTGTCTCCGGGCTAGTTCATATGTAAATTGCACGAGTTTATTTTGTCCATGCCTCTAAATCAGTGAATTAATTCTTTCTGAGATTAGCTTCCATCCCTAATGATATGTGAAGTCACAAGTTATTTGTGTTTGTGTAACTAATATACTATGGCCAATGGCCTTCTGAGCATTCTCAGAAGAAACCCTTTCAGAAAGAATATTCTAAGTGTATTCCACATTATTTTGTGATCTGCTTTTTTTTTCTGCCGTCCATGTTCTCAGGAACTGGTTTGGAAGCGTGTAATGAGTGCGCTCCGGGCTATTACTTCGAGGAGTGGCGTTGCGTCTCCAGCTGCAGCGTGGGATATTACTTGGCGGAACAAACGACAGACAACGGAGACGTCCAAAAGTCCTGTCAAAAGTCAGTAGTTCACTGAGAAAGTCTTTCCATTGAAAGCGGAAATGATGCGTTTGACACGTGGCGGGTGTGATTGTGCTTCCAGGTGTGATCCTACATGCTACGCCTGCGCAGGCCCGGGGGAGAGGAACTGCAGCACTTGCGTCAACGGATATAACCTGGAAAATGGCGTGTGTGTCGTCAGCACCATCTGCAAAGATGGTGAGTACCGTAGATTCATCCGTGTTAGCATCGGCTAGCCTCTTCATTTTGTGTTTTCTTTCCTCTGAATCTTTTGTACAGCAAAATATTTGAGTTTTTGCATGGGGATTAATCATGGTTTGTTGATTTTGTCTTTCTGATATTGCCTTTTTGGAAAAACTTGTCCTGGTCACATTTCACCCCAAATTAAAAATAAAATTCTATTTCGCAAACAATGAATAGATTATTCAAAAGAACAGCATATATATCCATTTTTAATGTAAAAGTGTTTCCTTGCTGAATGCATGAAGTATTAATTTCTTTCAAAAAATCTTACTGACCCCAAACTTTTGAAAAGTACTTTTATTTCCCATGATTCTCAATATTGAATGGGTTTTTTAATTTATATTCGCAGTACAACAAATATGATGCATAAATACTTTACAATATAAAAAAAGTATTCATATAAATTACTTAATTATAGATTTAAAATAGTTATACGGCTAATTTAATGCAAAATATAATTTTTAACATCCTTTCTCCTGATTTTGAGGTGAAATATGTCTGGTTTCATGAGATGTGCCCAATATTTCAGGCCAATTTATTCTCAAATTTTTCTTGATGGGTAACAATTTACAATAAGGTTTCATTAGTTAACTACTTTAAAGTCCCTCGTCAATAATTGTATCACTTAAAACTCATCTTTGATCACAAAAATGACATATTTAAGCGTTTTTTCCTTGAAAAAAATGTCTTCATGCCTTAAAATAGCTTGAATGTAACTCTACACCCTTGCCTCATTTATTATACGCGGTTCTATGAATATGCAACTTAGCCCCGCCTCCACTCACTCACACCAGCTCAGAGATCCACTTGTTGACGATCACACGTTGACCTGATTGGTTACAGGGTAGTTTGTGACGTCAGAAACACCAGCAATTTCAAACCGCGTTGTTTAGACTGTCGTTGGTTCACTGCAGTTTTAAAGAGGAAATACTCAGCAATGGTGTTGACTTATGAATTTGCACACGGTTTGCCTTAAAGCATATTAAAAACACAACATTAAAAACTTGATTTTCACCACAGGTGGACTTTACCATGAACTAAGAACGAACAATACTTCTACAGCATTTTTTAAATCTTAGTTAATATTTCAACATTCACTAATACATTATGGAAATCAGAATTTGTTTTTGTTAACATTAGTTAATGCACTATGAACTAACATGAACAAACAATGAACAGCTGGATTGTTATTAACTAACATGAACAAAGATAGTAATAAATACTGTAACAAATGTATTGCTCATTGTCAGTTCGTGTTAGTTAATATATTAACTGATGTTAACAAAAGAGACCTTATTGTAAAGTGTTACCTCTTGATGACCCAAGTGCATTTTGGGAACCCTGAGTTCAACATGGACTTCATTTTTACAGTGGAGCATAATGTGTGCTTTTTCTAGCAAAGGAAAATAAAGTTACTCTGTCAACCTGTGACACTGTAAAAATGATCACTTTCTAAATGTTTGTTCTCCTTTTCTTCCCGATGATCTTTCCTTCAAATCTTTTCATCCTGGATTCCAATCACACCCGGATATCCTCCGTCCGTCGAACAATCAACTGGATAAAAAAACGCACAAAAAAACACAACAAAACAACATTTGCCTGTCATCTATCACCTTGCTACGATCTGCATCGCTTCCTCTCCGCTGCCCGATTGCGCGCTGTGTTTCTGCTCCTCTTCTCTTCCTGCTCTCTGGAAAGCAAATGAAGAATCATGGGCTGAGGGAAGTTTCTGTGTGCTTGTGAAAAAGAACAATCTGTGCCAGAGGAAGGTTCTGCAGCAGCTGTGCTGTAGAACATGTTCTCTAAAGGGCTGAAGGAACTTTTCCGGCCCCACTTGCCGCTCACGTTCCGCTAATTTATATTCCAGTCGGGAACCTCGAATATGGGACTACATTGTGAGGTTTCTCGATGCCAGAACTACAACAAACCTACCTTTATCTGTGTGTGCGTGTGTGTGTGTGTGTGTGTGTGTGTGTGTGTGTGTGTGTGTGTGTGTGTGTGTGTGTGTGTGTGTGTGTGTGTGTGTGTGTGCGTGTGCGTGCGTATCGACAGAAGCTGTCAGGGTGGTGCGACTGGGATCAGTAATAAACAGCAAATCATACATGTCGGTATTTTGTGACCAAAGCATGGATGCCAAAATTTTTGTACCTTTTTCTTCCCTTTGGGTCCAGAGAAGATTTTGGAGCGACATGCTGAGCGTTGAAGAGGCGGTTCTTTATTTTTCCGCTAGTTTCACACATTATGACAGCAGTGATCAAAGCCAGTTTGTGCATATTCTGAATAAAGCACACTCAAAGAACCTCTACAAGTTTCAGCAAGACCTCTGTGAGCAAAGGAACGACATAAACCATAGCGCAGGTTCATCCACTGATCTTCACGACCGCAGTCAAATCAATACAAGATACAATAAATGGACTTTCCTGAAGGGATGAGTATTGTACTAACACTAATGACCCGTTTAGCCAAGCAAAAGCATCAAGATGAGACGAATGCCGTCATGTCAGGTGGTCTCACTGTTCAGAAATTCTTCACCTCAGGCTCAGATCTCTTACCTGTTTTTGTGTGTGTGTGTGCGTGTGTGTTCGTGTGTTTCATTATCGTTTCATAAGTGGAAAAATAGGTTTCGGGAAACCTAAGCGTAACCACAACCGGTGTTAGTGTAGCCATGAAGAAACATTGACTGGGCTGAAGTACAGGTTTTAGACGTGGTAGCTGAAATGAGGTTTGAAACACTTTTAATTATCTATACCTTACCAGGCCATTCGTGATATGCCTTTAAAAAATGAAATAAATCCCTATACATGCATTTTTTTTTTGTATCTTGCCATTTCATGAAACAGCTCCACAATATTAATCCTAAATAATTCATATGAAATGAATAGTGTGTCCGGGTAGATCAGGGTCAGCTATTTATATTTTATTGATTTATCATTAAACCGCTCCATTTTAATCAACTTTGAAATGGCCACCTAAAATAGTTCATTATTCTATGTCTTTATGGGAGTAATAAGTCTTTTATTCACATAACTGGTGCTATTGACATAATGGAGTTGTTAGAGAGAGCTTTTTGAATTCACATTTGTGTCTTGGATTCATTGCGTCCAACAAATATTTGTGAATTCAAATTGATTTTTAGTTTAGATGTTTATTTACTGGCCATTTTTACTGTATGTCATTGCAGTATCCTGGGAAAAGAAAAGAAAAATACTTGAGAGGAGTGCATTACATTTTAATAAAGGTCAGAAACGAGGTGAAATGTTTAGTTATACTAATAGTACTACACAACACAAATTAGACTTCTACATTCATTAAGGACATGTTTGACCAATCCACTTTTGCTCAATGTTAAGGGGATTTCTGTCTTTTATTTATGAATGCTGTGGTTTAAGATGACGTAGCCTTTTATTTATGAAAAAGATTTATAAATGGTCATAGTTCAATTGAGTTGTGTTTTGTGGATGGCGTTGCAGCCACTTAATGCTAATTGAGTATTCATGACGCAAAAAAAGTTGTAGTATGATGTACGTTTTCTGAGAACTCAATACATGCAACGTTACATACAGTAACTAATGTTATATAGAGAATCAGTCTATGTTCAAATGTGTTGCATTTACTCTGTTCTGGCAACGTTTTTTCTTAATGTATATATGTATTTTTATCTCTATTAACCTTAAAATATATTTTGCACCCACGTTCAATTGAAATAAGGGGGGAAACGGATGATGAGTTTTCTAAAATTATTTTATAATTCTGTTTTTAGCCGGCTGCCATGAACAGTTAGTCTAGATGAAGATGTGTTTGTAGTCAGGGCCATGAAAAAATGTTTTATCATGTAGAGAAGACTGGACGAAACAAATGGTTTACTGATCTTTTTATTAATGAACTTTAAAATAAAAACAAGACTCAGAGAGATTAAATGAGACTACTTTTGTTTGCTCATTTAAATGACATACTTGCTCAAATTACTGGTGCTCTTCGACAATTTTTGACCGTTTTTTCGAATTTTTTACTTAATCGGAATGGTACGAAACTTTGTAAAAGGAATAAAAATCATGGACATGATTTGAAAAGGTTAAATGGCCCTGAAAAAAATAAAAAGGTCACTTGTAACCCTCGCGGTCAAAAATGACCACATTGGAAACGAAATTCATCTAGAGGAAACTTTTGGTACTGCGTCCAACAAAATCTCACTGGTAATTTTTTAAAGATATATACCGCAAATTTGGAACACAACTTGTTTAGATTTATGGTTTGGATTTTCTTGCAGTTTTAGAGTAATATTTTGAAACATGTTTTGAAAAGTATATATTTCAAATAAAAATTGAAAATAGTATTTTTGTGCATTTTCCTCACAATAAACTTAAACTTATACAACTTTGTTCACTTTTACTTTTCTCACTTAAGAAATAATCTTCTTTAAAAAGAGACCAATCTAAAGTATGTGCTCTGAAGCATTCAAGATTAATGACAGTTTTCATTTTTCTAATTTCATTTTAAGGTCTATGCTCAGGTCTACTTCATAAATATATAATTTAGTACCATAAAATCCCATAAAAATATGAAATATAAGCATTATAAAACTAAAATATAGTACATTCATTTAATTGAAAAACATTTTTTGTCAACCACGCAAGGATCACCAGAGGGACAACCCGACTGAAAAATTTCATTTGGCCGGAAATGGGCGAAAACAAATCCATAGACTTGCATAGAAGTGACCCGAGCCATATATAGAGTTCAGAATGTCATTGAGACTTTTGACTTGGATCCATAAAAAAACTACCCAGAACACAACGACATAGCAACACGGGAAAGCCCACTCAGAAATCCACATATACCGTAGTGTTCTGGTGTCGAGTTTTATGCTCTCAGATTTTTCAGCAGAAAAATCTAGTGTTCTTTGACTTCAAGAAATATTGTTTGGAGTTAAATTCTTGTGGTGAACTGGTGTGAGAATGATTCGACTTCTCCTTGTTTCCTCACAAAAGGCTCTTTTTTTGAAGAGAACAATTCGGCATTTGACCGAGAGAAACTGAACTGAAATGTGCACTGGTCACAATGACTTTAACAGAGACAATGTATGCGGAGCCCCTTGTTTTGACCTGTGGCCGTTTCCTTTAGAAGGAACATTTTTAAAATATTTGCAGCTCCCACTCAGCCATTGTCACTGGTGAATAAACTGATATAACCATTACTATTAACACTTTAGCTGTTTCAAACGTTAGAATCCCGTGTCGAATATCAAAGTAATTCTTAAGCATTTTAATATATAGGCCGTTTGAGTGAGAAAACTCCTTTAACTCAGGGATGACATTGGCTTTGGACCGATGTTTCTTTAAGTCCAGTGATTGACAACTCAATTACGGTCATGTGGGGTCGTGAGCGTTTGCATCAGGATTGTCAGATTTGAGTGAATAGAGTGTATCAGAGCGTAAGCTGAGGTCATCAGGAGGGTCAGTCGGCCATAGATGTCCCGCTCTCTCTAAAGGAAATCTCACAGATAGATTGCTCGACCTGGGGGTTAAAGGTTAACTCAATGTCTTTAGCTTTCTTCAGTCCCATGACATCACTTTAGGATAGTTTTGTATCCATTCTGGCACCTTGAGATTTATAAAGTTGCATTATTTTTGTAAGATTAATCTGTTGCCTTTATGACTTGACTTAGAGTTATTGTCATCTTTATTAATGTTATCTTTTCTTGGATTTCTGAAAAAGATTTGTTTTGTTTATGCAAACAAAGATATTGGGTGTAGTTCAATTGATTCGACGGTGTATGTGCAAGATCTTTTTACGCAGTCATTTATTGCAACTCACAAAATCACCTTTTTCGAAATATTCCGATTTTCAGTTCATCTTTTCTAAGGCTGGCTCACTGTATGTGTGCGTCCTGCATGAGCTTGCTTTCTTCTTTTGAGAGTGTTTTGATTTATGAATCCTGCATATGCATGGCCTTTTGAATTGTCTGAAATCAGAATTGTCAGCTGGTCAATCCTTCAACCAGAAGTCCTTTTCATTAATTAATACTAAATCCCAGAACAGGTAAGCACTCAGTTTTTCTCTCTTTTTGTATATATGCAAGTATGCTTATTTGACATTTGGTTTTGTTTGCTTGTTTGTATTTTTTGTTTTATTGATTGGTTTTGTTTATTTGGTTTTGGTTGCTTTTATTTATCACTTGGTTTTGTTAGCTTGTTTTGTTTATTTGTCATTTGCTTTAGTTTTTTGTTTGCTTATTTGTATTTTACTGTTTTTTATTTATCATTTGGTTTGTTGTTTGTTTCTTCTTTTTGTTTGTTTGTTTTTCATTTAATTTTGTTTATTTGTTTTCTTATTTGTCATTTGGGTTTTTGCTTGCTTGTTTAATTTTGTTTTTCGTTTTGTTTATTTGTATTTTTCTGTTTTGTTTTATGTATAATTTTGTTTTTGTCTCTTTTATTTCTCTGTTTTATCGTATTGTGCCTTCCAGAAAAAAATACCAAGTTATTTGTGATGCTACATAAATATACTAATATTATAATATAACAAACATCATTTAAAGTTGGATTATTCACCAGCAAAGCATGGAGCAACTGCTAAATAAAATTCCCACTAGATAAAGTATAGGATGTTCTAGTTAGCTCATGTCATTATATAATGGATCTATATGTAGTTTATGTGTTGTCTGTATTTTATTTTCAGGGGAGTATTTATATATCGAAAATAATAAATGTAAACTGTGTGACTCAACCTGCTACAAGTGCACTGGACGTGAGAGTAAAGACTGCATCAGCTGCTTGTCCACTCGGTGAGGCGTGAACAAGTCACTTGTTTCTTACAGCACGTCAGCATATCCAAATACAGCTGTAGTGAGACAGAATGTGCAGTGTGTGGGGAAAAGATTTCACTTTTGTATTCTTTGGCAGGTTGTTTGATAATGGGCAATGTGTGCTCGGCTGTGATCCTGGGAAGCACGAGAGGGATGGACAGTGTCATCTTTGCCACCACACATGCCTGGAATGTTCAGACGAGGGGCCTGATAAATGTACTCGCTGTGGAAAAGGTAAACTGAGTCATGACCGCCTCGCTTGGCAGAGAAAAATACAGGCTCTTAACATTGTTTCTATTCTGTTTTCACACAGATAAGTTCGGAGTCGAACGTTACCTCTTTGAAGGGGAGTGTCGTGAAAGCTGTCCAGGGGGTTATTTCCATTCTCCGAAGGGAACTTGTGATCCCTGCCCTCCAAATTGCACCGTGTGTACGTCCACAGGCCACTGTCTCCACTGCACCTCCTCCTACTACCCCAAAGACGGGATGTGTGCCAGACTGCTGTGTGGAGTGGGTCAGTTGCATCATAACTTTTCTAGAATGTTCCTAATGGCTTGCTTGACTTTTTCCTTTGTTTCTTTTTTTTTTTTGTGATTATTAAGGTTCTTGTTACTTCATTTTGGTGTGTGAGGGAGTTTATTATTAAAATATTATTACAATTCTTCAGAAAATCTAATTATCGGATGAACTGTAGGCCCAGTGTAAAAAACACACAATGTTTTTGCTTTTTTGCCAGTATTTTTCACTACAAAGTTCCCAAAATTTCTTATTTTCATTTCCTTAATGCAAAAAAAAAAGTAAATTGCTACAATTGCTACACTACTGTTCATTTTTTTGAATATATATTTTAAAATGTAATTGGTAACACTATAATAACTTTGATTAATAAATCATTAACAAACATTATACAATGCTTAAAGGTACAATATGTAAGATTTTTGTAATAAAATATCCAAAAATCACTTGCACAGTGTGATATATTTCCTGCAGTTGTGTACTTACAATATCCCAGAAGTTCCCAAAACATTTTTATTTGAGAAATTCCTATTTTGATTAATGGCTCGTCCCTGGTCATCGTCGCCCGTCAATGACGTAATATCCGCGTTCTCCCTGGTTTCCACTTGTACTGCCATAGTAACCATGGTGACAGACGTGGACAATTGCGTTACGTCTAGTGGCACGCTCATGCTGTTGTTGTTCCGTTCAAACATTATGGACCATGGCAAGCAGACTTTGGGACAAAAGGAGAAATAAAACGAGGATCAATATCGACTTTGCGTTTTCGAGATGCCAAGAGCTTCACATCCGCGACTAACTTCGACTTGACAGAGACGCCGCTCTTGTATGTACTTTATTAGACAGGTGAGCAAATGTACATAAAACTAATCAATGATATATAGCTCAACATGATGAAATGTTAGAATGTGATCAGTATGTTATTCTAATGTTGATCTAGCTTACTGCTAGTCTCATACAGCCAACAAACTAACACATAGAATAACATTATAACTTTCAGCACACTCAAATGCAGTTTAGTGTGATAGTAACGTTAGACCAAGTGAAACAGCACTACTTTACCTCACAAGTTTAATTCGTCAAATAAACTGACCTGTGTGAGTAGTAATTCAGCACACTTTTTAGTCATTCTTTTCAGCATGTAGTTCGGTAGAATGAAATGTCCTTATTCCTTTATATCCGCGGGACTCGCCACGTGTGGCGCTGATATCTGTCTCTCGTTAGCAGTCTATCCATAATCATTATTAGATCCATTAGCATGACGACAAGTTCCATAATTCCGCTTATGCGTCATCAACCTACGCCTTTGTTATAGTAAGAGGTTAGCGGTGAAAAAAATTACATATTGTAGCTTTAACGGAGTTAATATATATTCAAATAGCAAGAAATATGAGATAATGTTTACTAATGATGAACTTATTAAACATTACATAATGATTAACGGATCATTATTTAATGTAAATTAAAATGCTTACAAATGTTATTAAACTTTCAATTAATATGATCATGAACTTCTTGTAAATCTACAAATGTCATTAAACTTCAGTTTATATAATACCTAACTTTTTTACATTTACAAATGTAGAAATGCAATAAGGTGTTTGGTAGTTATGAGTGATCCAGATGCTCAACTGAAAAATGAACAATATCACAATGACCCCACTTTATATTAGATGTCTTTAACTATGTAAAAAAAACACAGGAAAAAAAACAAAGAAACAAAAAAGTCCATTGTTAGATACAATGCTCTTACTGTGTTGATGTTCTATTGCAAAATACTTTTGCTGCTAGTGAGGTGTGATACGGGTAAGATTAGGGACAGGTTTGGTGGTACGGGTAGGTTTAAGGATTGGTTAAGGGTTCAAGGATTGGTTAAGGGTTCAACAGTGTACAGGGGTCAGTTTCATTACTATAAGGGAACACTGTTCAAACTTTATATTACATTATTTTGATAAATGAACAAGTATTTTCTCCTGTTGATTGTATGATTCAAGGAATATCCTGTTTAAGGATATAGTGTAGTGTTGAAGCAATAAAAGCGTGTTTTGCAGCTAAATTATGATGACAAAAACAATGTGTTGTTTAGCAAGCATTTAGTTAAACTTAACTACATTTTATACAAACGTTATTACAGTAGCTTAACGTCCATTGCCCATAAAGGTGCTAAATGACTAGTAGTAAACATTTATAAACATTTACAAATGATGAATAGACTGGGCACTGCAAACACATGAACAAATAATTAATATATGATTTTTTTAAAGTTTTGTAAAAGGGGTGAATTCAGGTCATTTGGGACACTTTTTCATCGATATCACTGCACATAAAGGCACTAAATGATTAGTAAATGTTTATAAACATGTACTGATAATGAATAGTTTCAACTTTAGATTAGGTACTGCAAAAACATGAACAAACAATTAAGAAATTATTTGTAAATGGTGTAAATAGAAGTATGCATACACACCAGCAAACGAAAATCAAATGTATGACCTCTACAGACTGTTGTTGGAGTTAATGAACATGTTAAAATTAATAGTGTTTAAAATGACTAATTAAACCAAATTTTTTTTTTACAACATTTGTAAATGTAAAAAAGTGCATTAGGCAATATATGCATTTAAGTTTAATGACATTTGTTAGCATTTTATTACATTATATAAGGATCTGTTAATCATTGTGTAATGTTTAAAAAGTCGATTTACACATTAACACGCATATTATCTCATAGCTGTTTGAATATATATTAACTAATGATCCGTTAAGCATTATATAATGTTGGTTAATGATTTATTAATGATTCTTTTAATCATTGTAAACCATCTGTCAAAATCATTTGTAGATTTTCAAGAATTGCATGATCATATGAATTGAAAAGTGTAATGACATTTGTTTTGTAAGCATTTCAATTTACATTAAATAATGATCAGTAAAGCATTATGTAATGTTTAAGTTTATTAAATTAGTAAACATTAACAAGCACATGATCTCATATTTCTAGATTTGTGAATATAATGATCTTTTAAGCATTATATAATGTTTGTTAATAATTTATTAATGAAAGTTATTATAAAGTGTTACCATGTAAGGTATTCACATGTAAGGTGTCACATGATCCTTCTGAAATCACTCTAATATGCTGATTTGGCGCTTAATAAACATATATTATTATCAGTGTTGAAAGCAGTTGTGCTTCACAAGATCACAAAATCTTAATGGCTCTAAAAATGTACATTTTTATTTTTAGATTTTGCAGTACAATGTGACCAGGACATGTATTTGTTTGATTCTCCCCACTTAAAAATATTAAGTTATTCTCTCTCATTTTATGTGCTGTGCTGGATCACTTTAGCCTGCATATATCTGTAAATCTAACTCGCTGGATGTTGTTTGGCTTCTCACGACACCCACTGCTGTTTATCTAATCTTCTTCACAAATTTGTTATCACGGGCAAAGATGTGCCGAGCATGAGGGAAGAGCTTGTCTGCAGAAGTCAGACTGAAATAGCAGCGCAAATGAGAGAGTGGGGAAACAAAAATTCTTATCATTAGTGGCAGACATGTATAAACGGGTCCTGCGTTATAGCCTCCAGGGCTACCACACACACACACACACACACACACACAGTCTCGTCTGCTTTTTTCAAACTCAAACACACTCTTTAACTCTCTTTTTATACATGATAACACAGACACATGATCTAGTTTGATGTACATCTGTTACATGCATTTTTCTTTTTCCATGTTCTCAATACTACTGCTGAATATGAAAGTGCTGACTTGATGCTTGTTCTTGTACAGGTGAAGAAGCCGATCCAGATCATGAAGACTGCGTGACCTGTGAGGAGGGCTGTCAGCATTGCCTCACTGGTCAGTATATTATTATTTGGATGGAAGTGTGAAAAAGGTGCATCACATCTTCAGCGAAAAACAGGACCTCTTTAGTCAGCATTAAGTCTTGAAAACATCTGATTTATTCTGATAACATCTGATCACAATAAAAATGTGAGACCACATTAAAAAGCTTTAGTATTTCACACATTATTATTTTTTGCACTATTATGCACTATTTCATCATTCTTATGTTATTAACCCTCTAAAGTTTAATGTATCATATTTGATATGCAAAATTTGAAGGCTTCTAAATCATCAACATGATCAAAACTGTTGTTATCTACTACATGCCTTCTGTCGTCTGATTTATAGTTTTATTTAATAAATGGCGTTTTAGTATTATTGTAAAAACATCTCCCTTCAGGTTATAAAACGTCTTTTTTGGTACGAAATCTTTAAGGATTTTTATAAACTAAACATAATACATTTTTATATTGTTAGTAATATTTAATTACAATAATTTTTTGGGAAAAGTCATGTTAAAATGTGTATATCAAATATAAAACATCAGGATTATGAGAAACAAATCTCTCATGATCTCTCAATCGTCATTGTATTGCATTACATATATTTTACCCCCACAATAAAAATCACAGAGCTTTGATCATAAATGTGTTATTGGGAGATATAAAGTGACTACTGATATTTATATAGTAGTAGATATTTATAGATATGTAAGTAGTATGTTATAGTGCTATAAAGATCTCATTAATTTATATTTCAAGCTGTCAGAATGCCTTCTTACTTTTTGGCCATATAAATATCAGCAACTGCACCAAATTGTGTTTTCGGCCTCTGAATTATTTTTTTTATAGCTTTTTCCTCCTCGAGTTTGAGCTACATATTCTCACTATTTCATACTATATGAGCCATTAAAGCCTGATGTGTCGAATACGATACTCAATCAATCAATAAAAAAATTAATAAAATAAAAATACATATATATATATATATATATATATTGAAAAAAAATTCTAAATTAGAAAATAATACAAAATAGAAGCATTTTCACTAGGGGTCTCAGACTTTTGGACCCCTTTTGCTGTAGATGCAATATGTCACTTACTAGATGCGTGTGTAGTGCACAAAATAGGGGTTGTGCCTGTCTCACAGCTTCCCGTATCTTTTTTCATCTGTTGAAGTTGTTAAACTTATGAGTTTGTCTGGTCTGTGTCTCCACGTGCCTCCTGCATAGTCTACACTTCAAGGTCTAGGTCAGTCTGCTCACCAGGTGGTGAGACATAGCAAGTCAGTGTGTCAGAAGATCAAGGTGGGAAAAACACAGATAAGCGTCTAACATCAGCTTTTCGGCTCATTTAAATTGGATGAAACGATAAGATAGGAGAGATACTTAACATCTTTCTTTCCAAAAAAAGAAAAAAAAAGATGTGGTATACCGCCTGACACTAGAAACCCAAAAACCTCACACTGGGAGTAGTTTAGTAAAATACCATTCATCGTCGAGCCACGATCTGTCCCCCTCTGCTGGTCAATGTACAATTTCAAGAAGAATGTTTTTTTTGGAACTGAGAAGCACTAAAAGACATGTTTGAACTAAAAGATGTTATTTCTTTTTCTGCAGCAGCTCAGTTAGATAAACAATGTTTTGGCGCACCTCCTAAACGGTTTTATTGCTCATCTTACCCAGGGCTGAAATATTTCGAAACACTTTGATAAAAAGTCAAACCAAGGAAAGTAGTTGTTCTGTATAAATTATTAAGACAATGAACATGTCACAGTATTACGTTCTTGCATCGTGAACTGAATTGCATTTCCAGTCAAAGCTCTTAAATCACCTTGTCATTTCAGTAATCGCTGTCTTTGAAATATATTCCCGTTTCCGTGAAGAGTGCATTAACAGTATGACTTTTCCCTCAGTGGATCCAGAGCATTGCATGTCTTGTTTACCGGACTATTACCAGTAAGTTTGCCTCTTACTTTTTGACTTCTTGAGTGTTTTGGTGTGTTAGTATTTTAGAGAGTAAAAAAATTGTGTATTTCTGCAGGTTGAAATCGAGCTGTCACAAAACCTGCCCTGAGAGGACGTTTGAGAACAAGGAAGGGGATTCGAGGAAGTGTGCTCGATGTGATGATCACTGTCTGACCTGTGATGCGTCTGAATGTTTCCTGTGTGAGGAAGGAATCTTCCTGTCAGGTCAGATGAGGCCTAACACTTTATTTTATCAGTCTGTATTGATGTTCAGGTTTCATGTCTGTACTGTATGTGAGCAACATGCCTTTGAAAGAGAACTTACCAGTCATGGTATTTTCTCTTCTGTCCTTTTAAGTGATAGTTCTCCCAGAGATGAAAATGTATTTTTATTTTCAATTTAATTTAGGTTAGGTTAGTTTTCACTCCGTTTTTGTTAGTTTTAGTCTAGCCCCCCCCAAACCTCCAGTTTTCTAATTTAATTCATTTAGGGGTTATCCTTTTTTATTTATTATTTATTTTAGAGTTAATGAGCAAACAGTTTTATAATATAACATCAAATTTAAAAAAAAATTTTTTTATTTTAGAGCAATGAAAATGTATTTGTTTCAGTTTTTTCAGTTAGTTTGTTTTTGTTTTCTTCTCGTTTTCTTTTCCTTTCTCACTTTTTGTTATTTTGTTTTGTCTTGTATCCTTTCTGTTTGTTTTGTTATTATTATTGTTGTTTTTTCAACTTTCAGTTGGTTTGTTTGTTTTTTGTTTTTGGCTGCCAAAGTTAATCAGCAAGCAGGTATCGTTTAAAAATGTTTAACTGCATTAAATGTCATTGTTATTGCTGTCTAAGTGGCATTTTAATGTTTAATGCAGGGAGTTCGTACAATTTTATAATACACAATCAAAACTCAAAAAACTAGTTTTAGATTCATGAAAATGTATTTTAGTTTTGGTTCCCAGGTGTTAGTTTTTATTTAGTTTTCATTTAGTCCGTTTTAGTTTTCATTGAGTTTGTTTTAGTTTTCATTGTTAATAACAACAGTTTGCATCCATGCTTTAGATTATAGTGAACCATTAAACCTGTACCTAATTTTTAGGGGATTTTATGGTACTAAATTATATTTATGGAATAGTTATGATCCATTTATTACCTGTTAATCACTTTTTTGAGCATGGGCCTGAAAATGAAATTTCGTGTGTGTGTGTGTGTGTGTGTGTGTGTGTGTGTGTGTGTGTGTGTGTGTGTGTGTGTGTGTGTGTGTGTGTGTGTGTGTGTGTGTGTGTGTGTGTGTGTGTGTGTGTGTGTGTGTGTGTGTGTGTGTGTGTGTGTGTGTGTGTGTGTGTGTGTGTGTGTGTGTGTGTGTGTGTGTGTGTGTGTGTGTGTGTGTGTGTGTGTGTGTGTGTGTGTGTGTGTGTTCACATAACAAGTTTCGTACCATTCTGATGAAGTAAAAAAAAATCTAAAAGAACAAAACGTAAAAGGTTTCTGTCAAAAATGACCAAACAGCACTAGAGGGTTAAGCCTTCATCTGGCCAAATACTTGTGTGTTTACTGAAATTCTGTCTGCCTGCAGATGGCACGTGCGTAGCAACATGTAAGGAGGGTTTCTATGGTGACGAGAAACAGGAGTGCGAGCCGTGTCACCACATGTGTCGGACGTGCGGTGGTCCGGAATATGACGACTGTGATTCCTGTGAAGATGACATGTTTCTGGAAAAGGGTCAATGCATAAACGAGAGCAAGATCAAGTGTCCTGACGGAAGCTTCCTAAACAGTATGAAAGCAGTATATTCTAAAAATTCATTTAAAGTATTCATTATTTAAATAAAAGTAAACATATATTATATTATATTAATTTCATTATAAATCTTTTAAAATAAGCATGAGTCTTTATTATGAATTTTAATTTATTTTGTGTGTGTGTGTGTGCAGGTCAGGGTGAGTGTGAGCAATGTGATTCCTCCTGTAGGACGTGTTCAGGGCATGACAAAGAGCAATGTGATTCCTGTGAGAAAGGTGAGCGAAACAATAATGTGCTATAAAATCTTCTTCTCCTGGTGCTCTTTGGATAAGAGATAATTTATTCCATGAAAAAACAAAAACATTTAAAGCCAAGGCATTCAGGTTTAAGAATGCACTGAGAGTTCATTTATGATAAATGTGTGTTATGTGACATGATCACCTGATGACAATATATCACAATATATTTAAACAGAACAAAATACAGTTTGGCCAAAATAGACAACAATTCAAGAAACAGTCAAGTCAATTAGAAAAAAAATCTAACTCTCCATTTAAAGTGATAGTTCACCTAAAAATGAAAATGTTGTCATCATTTACTCACCCTCATGTCCCGTAAGAAAAAGTTCATAAAGAGATCGTAAAACTAATCCATATGAATTGAGCGGTTTAGTCTAAATTTTCTGAAGAGACTCGATCGCTTTATATGATGAACAGGTTTAATTTAGGCTTTTATTTACATATAAACATTCAGAAACTCACACATTAATTGTGGTTGGTCAAGTATGTTCGCTTGACGTGCGAGAACCAATGAGGTTCATTCTCATGTTACGCAGCACGTTTGAGCTTCTGCAAGAACCAATGAGGTTCATTCTCATGTTACGTAGCACGTTTGAGCTTCCACAAGAACCAATGAGGTTCATTCTCATGTTACGCAGCACGTTTGAGCTTCTGCAAGAACCAATGAGGTTCATTCTCGTGTTACGCAGCACGTTTGAGCTTCCGCAAGAACCAATGAGGTTCATTCTCATGTAACGCAGCACGTTTGTGCTTCAGCAAGAACCAATGAGGTTCATTCTTGTGTTACGCAGCATGTTTGAGCTTCAGCAAGAACCAATGAGGTTCATTCTCGTGTTACGCTGCACGTTTGAGCTTCAGCAAGAACCAATGATGTTCATTCTCATGTTACGTAGCACGTTTGAGCTTCCGCAAGAACCAATGAGGTTTGTTCTCACGCGTCAAGCAGGTTCGGTTGAGCTTCTGTTTATGTTCGCTGATCAGTGTTTAAATGTGAATAAAAGCCTAAATGTAATCTGTTCATCAAATAAAGTGATCGAGTCTCTTCAGAAAATTTTGACTAAACCGCTCAATTCATGTGGATTAGTTTTACGATGTCTTTATGAAATTTATGAATCGACAAAGTGCGTAGCTGAAGATGAATTAGTCTTACGGACTTGGAACGACATGAGGGTGAAATAAATTATGACTTTTTTTTTTTTTTTTTTGGATGAACTAACCCTTTAAACTTCAATAGCTCCTCCAGTGTACATATTTATCAGTATGAATGTGCAGAAAAACATTATGGATATACTAGTAATCTATATGTCATCTACATGGGTGTTTGTCTGTCTCTACAGGCATGTTTCTTACCAACAGCCAGATGTGCGTGTCCGTTTGTCCACTTGAGACTCATGGGAACCAGACGAGTGGGCGCTGTGAAGATTGTTCAGCAGGCTGTTTGACGTGTCAGGACGCCCATAAGTGTTTGAAATGCAAAGGTGGTCCTCCGCTCTATCTGCAGGATGGAAAATGTGTCCCTGAATGTAAAAGGTAAAAACATTCCTTAAAAACTCATAAAATGCTACATATTCACACACATAATCTCATGCACAAACACTTTGCACTTTTCTGTCGTGAATAGTATACATTGCGATAAATCCTAAAGAAGTATTTTTAATATTATTTTTAGTCTTTCAACCATTTTTTGTTGTTGTAGAGAAAACAGTTTTATTTTATTCAGTTGTAGAGAAAATTCAGTTTTATTTATTTTTATTTCATTTTTAACTGTAAACCTTTTTTAAACCCTCAAAAGTTAATTGTACAGAAATAAAAAAAATTGATTGAATGACATTTATTGTTACTCCCATTCCCTTTAAAAACCAGTTGCGCTTGCGCCGTGGCGGATTGCTATTTACATGATAAAATTTGCAAGCGGAAAGAGGAAATGGATCTGCTCGTGCACAAGGTTAAAGTGCGCAAGCAGATCATCTACGGGACAAGCCGGATTCCACCATATCTTTATATACACAATAATAATCTTTTACATTGTAATCCTTTTATTTTTAATATTTGGCATGTTTGCTGCTGCGCGTCCGTGTGTGTGTAATAAGCAATGTGTACACAAGTTGTGCACTCGCCTATAGGCAAATAGCCTATTACTAATGTGCCCTTTAAATAACAAAAATAAATAAAATTCTGCTCCATTGACTTTAGACCAGGTCTGTGTTGGTCAATGGCGCAGTCTATTTCAGTTGCCTCAAAATAGCAACGCGCCAACAATGCGCCTGAACACACCTCGTTTTTAGACCAGCACACCCATGGGTGCACAAATGGACGCAAATGCATTTGCTATTTAAACAACGTGGCGCAGGATGTGCAAATGATAACTGCGTCGGGCTGAAACTAGCAAAAAACACTTACATCGTGCCTGGCACTGCATTGCACCGGGTGTATGAAGGGGCCTTAAAGTAGTGCATTTAGCTAATAGAACATGACAAATGGTTTTGCGAATCAAGACTCAATTTTATTGTCTAGTACTATTATACCTGTGCAGCATCTTACTTCATATTCAAAAGTATGTACAGTACCATACGTTCCCATTACCGGCGAGGTGTATGTTGAAGTATGTGAACTGGAACACAGCCACACATTAACATACTTTTTCAATGACTGGTCATATAATATCTGTGGCTTCCTCGCAGAGGTTACCCAGAGGCTGATGAATGTCACAGCTGTGCTGCGGGATGTGCTTCATGTCACGGAGAAGCCAGTTATTGTCTGAGCTGTGAGGAAGACTACCTGCGTCTCAAACACACCTGTGTGCATCACTGCCCTTCAGGGCACTTTGTTAAGGATGGAGTATGTGAGCTCTGTCCAAACAGTTGTGCCGAGTGTGACCAACCGGGCAAATGCAGTGGTGAGGTTCTCAACATTATTTATCAAAGATTGATTTATTTGATTTTATAATAATAACCACTGAACTGTAGCGTTTACTGTTGTCCAAGGCAAGTCATTTCCTACACAGCTACACTACTAGTCAATAGTTTGGAATAATTAAGATTTTTTAAAGAGGTCTCTTTAAATTTTTAATTTGAATATTTCATAATGTTACTGTTTTACTATATTATTGATTTTTTTGCAGCCGTGGTAAGCATGAGAGACTATATATTCTAGACGTTCCTTTTTCTTCTCTTTTTCAAGCAATGAAGTGTGGCACTACCTCTCTCAAACTTAGTTCTTTATCTTTCTCTTGCTTTCAGAGTGTAAAGAGTACTTCTTCCTGCATGAGGATCAGTGTATTGTTGACTGTCCTAAGGGGTACTTTACAGATGTAGAGCAAAAGAAGTGCAAGGCTTGTCACAGTGATTGTGCAACATGTGACGGACCTGATGATGATGACTGCACCTCCTGCGAGGCTGGGTATTTCACGACTTATGTACGTTACAACGGAAAGTGCCTGTTCCACTGCCCATCAGAAACATACCTGGAAGGAGCAGAGTGTCGAGGTATCATACTTATTCTCCTTTATTTATGGGTTTATTGCCTCAAATTGATAAGATGGTGTTGGACAGGAAGGAGATGCATGTGCAATGCTGTGAAACGGTCTTAAAAGGTATAAGGTCTAATGAAAATGTAATTGTTGTTATATTTTGACTCTTTCTTTATCAACTTGTGTGATCAGTTGATCTTGTGTGTGTGTGTAAGAAGAGAACATTGAAAATGTTATGCAATTATGTGATGCAATAGTGTATGTAATTTAATAATATAGAAAATGCATAACAAAAATATTAAATAAATATAAAAAATTATACAAAATTACATTATATAACAAAATCTCTGGTCCTTAAAATAGCATTCATGCAAAAAAATTATATTTGTATTTTGAGTGTGAGAGAGAGCGAGGGCGGGCGATTGTGGGCGAGGGTGAGTGGGTGAGTGAGTGAGTGAGGGAGGGAGGGAGGGAGGGCGTGAGTGAGGGCGTGTGTGAGGGAGTGAGTGTGGGCGTGGGTGGGTGAGTGAGTGATTGTGGGCGTGAGTGGGTGATTGTGGGCGAGAGTGAGTGAGTGATTGTGGGCGAGAGTGAGTGATTGTAGGCGAGAGAGAGACAGTGAGTGCGACAGTGAGTGCGACAGTGAGTGATTGTGGGAGACAGTGAGTGCACCAGCGAGTGCGAGAGTGAGCGAGTGATTGTGGGCGTGGGTGAGTGAGCGAGTGATTGTGGGCGTGGGTGAGCGAGTGATTGTGGGCGAGGGTGAGTGAGTGATTGTGGGCGAGAGTGAGTGATTGTAGGCGAGAGTGAGTGCGAGTGATTGTGGGTGTGAGAGAGAGAGATATTGTGGGAGTGAGCGAGTGAGTGAGTGTGGGCGAGAGTGTGGGCAAGAGTGAGTGAGTGAGCGAGTGTGCGTGAAAGAAAGAAATGTCACCTGGACATGTTTTGGTAACATTCAATCTATCATGCTATCATGATAGTCACACCATAACTGTTTGCTGACATCAAATATGTCTGTTTTTTAGAATGTGACAAGTCCTGCCTGACGTGCTCAGGTCCTCACCCATCCTCGTGCCTCACCTGCAGAGCGGACATGAGGATAGATGTTAACGGGCACTGTGAGTTCTTCAGCGACTGCTCTCTGAGCACATTCATGGGTGAGGACGGGCAGTGCCAGTCGTGCCACAAGAGCTGTCTCCGCTGTTCGGGCGCGAGCAAAGAGCAGTGCCTCAGCTGCAGCCCCAAAACCTTCCTGCTCAGTAAGAACTCACTTAAACACCAGACTTCATTTTCCAGTGTGGTAACACAGACAATGAAATTAAACTTCTCTAAAATAATTAATCTAAGTAACAAAAACTAAACTGAAATGTGAAATGAGTTTTAATAAAAGTCTTAAGATAAATAAGCTTCACAAATGCTGTCACTTATAAGTTCAAAATACAAGATGTCTGAAGAGCTGCACTGTAATATTTATAGAAATGCAAAGTTTACCATTATACATGCTCAATGTAATATGTTGTACACATTATTTTGGTCATTTGTCAGATCAAACGTGTGTGTCCACGTGTCCCAGTGGTTACTATGTAGATGAGGACAAGCAAGAGTGCATTCAGTGCCACGTGAACTGTGCGTCATGCCGTGGACATCACAGTAATGACTGTGTAACCTGTAAACCAGGCCTGCTTCTGCTCGGACACAGCTGCTTCACCTCCTGTCCTCCAAAGTATGATATCAATATTTAATGATTTTTATTTATTAAGAAAAAATCAAGCTAGGTTTTATTTAAAGTGCCACTACTATGCTATTTTAAAGGTTCCTTATTTTGTTTTGAAAATAGATTTACATGCATCCAAGTTTCAAAAAACACTTTCTTATAATATACATTGTGCATCACTTCATTTCTTAAAGAGTCTGAGTGAAAACGGTTTGTTTGAAGATTCAGTCTCTCTAAACCCCTCCTTTCCGAGAGCCTGCTCTGCTCTGATTGGTCAGATGGTCGAGTCTGTTGTGATTGGTCTGCTGCTTACAGCGTGTGTCGGAAATGAAACGCCTATTACCATATCTGAATTTCCGCTCCGAAGGCTTCCACAGCGCTTGATGCACAGTGATACAAACAGTAACTATGTAGCTGGTTTTTCAATATCAATTCCAGCAGGAGTCCTCATTGTTTTGAAATGCATGCAAAGTGGATTCCCAGCGCTGAAAACAGCTTCTTCTGGACATTTCAACAACACGAACCAAACTCTTCCAGGCCTCAGCTACAACTACAACGTGTTTGAGGGCGGGTCAAAGTAGACGTTGTTCACGGTCAGCCAATGAAGAGCATGGGCAGGCATTATGCAAATTTGTTACATTGTTATATAGGTATGTAACAGGAATCGAGACTAGAATTGCTGATGACTCATTTCATGCAAAAGCAACAATTGGAGTGTTCCAGGATCTGCCGTCATTACAGTCCTGCACTCATGTCATTGTGCGCTTGAGTAACGCAGTCTCAGTTGTGGGAGGACTGTCTCTCTAATTAGTATGCTGTATGTCACTTCGGATGAAAAGCTCCAGCTAAATGACAAGTTACTGACATTCCTTCCAATTCCTTCCTTCCTAAATGAGCCATTAGGAGTTGAAGTACTAAGCAATTTATAATGTTACAAAAGATTTCTATTTCAAGTAAATGCTGTTATTTTGAGCTTTCTATTCATCAAATAATCCACGATGTTAAGCAGCAACTGTTTTTAACAATGATAATAATATCTATGTGTGTGTGTATATGTATGTATATATATATATATATATATATATATAAGTTGTTCTCGAAATTATTCCACCCCCATTGCAAATTAGTTTATTGGCAAAATGTACAGACTTTCAGTTGTTTGCAATGAACAAATCATACAAAAGTAATTAAAACAGCTCAACACAACATATTTTTCAAGTGCTTTCCCCAAATTCAACTGAAAATGCAACTTTTAATGACTTCTGCTGTCTCAAAATTATTCAACCCCTTCATGGCAATCTTCTTTAGTACTTTATTACCCTTTTGCTGTCATGACCTGCTGCAAATGAGATGTATAACCAGACACCAGCTTCTGGCAGCGTTTCTGAGGAATCTTAGCCCATTCCTCATGAGCATTGGCTTCCAGTTCAGTAATATTCTTGGGTGCTGCCACCAGAGATTTTCTATGGGGTTCAAGTCAGGTGACTGTGATGGCCACTATAGAATCTTCCTGGACTTCTTCTTCAACCAAGCCGGAAATTGAGGTATGCTTGGGATCATTGTCCTGTTGGGAGGTCCAATGACGCCCAAGCTTCAGCTTCATTGACGGCATGAGGTTTTCTCCTAGGATTTCCTGATATAAAAAATGAATCCATCTTGCCTTCCACACACTACAGGTTTCCAGTTCCAGAGGATGCAAAGCAGCCCCAGAGCATCACAGAGCACCACCATGCTTAACTTTAGACATTATTCTTTTCTGCAAGAGCCGACTTTTCTTGTGCTTTTGGGTCAGTAGTGGTGTACGTCTTGGAGTTCTGGCATGGAAACCGCATGCGTTTAGCACGCACCTTACTGTGCAAGCTGAAACATCAGTGCATGTTGCCACCAAGTCTCGCTGCAGGTCTTTCACAGTCACTGAAGAGTATTTCTGAACCTGCCTTCTCAGAAATCTGGTTGCAGCCGTTGATAGCTTCCTTTTTCTGCTCCGTCCAGGTAGTGTGACCACTGTTCCTTTAACTTTGAACTTGCAAACTATGCTTCCAATGGTGTCTCTATGAACATTTAGTGCCTTCGCTATCTTTTTGTATCATGTTCCTTGTTTGTGAAGGGCGAAAATATATTCTCTTAACTTTTTGGACCATTATTTTGAGCCATATTTCTAACATGCTGTCAAACGTGACACTCAACAAAACTACCCAGTTCAGGTATTATGGCTCAAGCACACCTGGTGCAACTAATGAAGCCCTTGATTATTTAAATCATGTGCGCTTGAGACAACACCAGATTTGCAGATTTGTGCTGTTGTAAAGGATTTTATTCAGGGGGATGAATCATTTTGAGACTGCAGAAGTCATTAAAAGGGGTTGATCAATTTAGATTACAACTGTGTATATGTGTATTTGTACACTTACAGGCGCCAACATTTTTAAATGTAAATAACAAAATGACAATAGCATTAGCATAAATAAACGGTTACTTCACCCACAATAGACCTTATTCACAGCAGTGCCATCTTTTTTTTTTTTTTTTACAGGAATGAAAGTGAGGCTCTGAGGGATGGGTTGTACTGCTATTTAGTGTTTTTGGATTGTTCTGCTGACGAAACGACTTATTCATTCAAAAATTCAATTTTCAACTCCTTAAACTATATAATAGAGAGTAGATTGTTGAAAGGCCATAAATGGACATTGTGGATCCTCTGAGGGGTTTTCCATGTGTCATAAGACTCACATTAACAGACAGTGCTGTTATCACTATCACTGCTCACCAGAGCATGTAATCCTTTTCTAGCTGAAACAAATATTTTACTATTTCAGTTTGCATCCATTTTGTGCAGCAAGATGTCCCATAACTGCCAGAGAGGTTTTTTTACTCCACCTTCTGGAGGATTTTAATAGATGCTTTTTTTATTTACAAGATAGTGATATTATCCTATTCTAATGTGTATTGATGGGAAAAGAGAGAAACTGCAAAGTGATACTTGAAACACAAAGGCAGCAAAAGTAGATATTTTGCATAAGCAAAGGTGAAATATATAGTTTAGGATTCATTATACTGAAACTTTTGCCACATTGATCAGAATCAGTTATTCCAAAATGCCGTGTAATAATAATGCTAACCGAAATGCTTTTGATGCAACTAAAAATGTACACATTTTGTGATTTATTAATTCCCAATATAAAAAAAAAACATTATTCTATAACCCATATATGTATTTCCCCTGCAGTTTCTTTGCAAATGCCAGCAGAGCATGTCAAGCGTGTGACCACACATGTGAGGAATGCCTAGGAAGCAGCGGTTTCTGTCTCAGTTGTAGAGAAGGATACTCTTTGTTGAGAAAGTCCGGACAGTGTCTTCAGACTTGCCCCTCGAACTATTTCCTTCACTCTGTGGACAGAGAGTGCAAAAGATGCCACTCCACCTGTAAAACATGCAAGGGTAAGACTCATCACATGACTACAACCCTCTACTGACACATGTACCATTGTTTGTCGCAGTGTTGTTCTTATATTCATCATTCATCAGTTTCAGTAAAGTGAGTACATATCAAACGATCTGAAACAGACAAAGCAATAATAACACATGGTAAAAACATTGTTACTCACACTATGGGCCTTATCATACATCCAGCGCGTTGCAGCGCCAGGCGCGACGCAAGTGTTTTTTGCTAGTTTCAGTCCGACGCAGTTATCATTTTCACGTCCTGCGCCACGTTGTTTAAATAGCAAATGCATTTGCGCCCATTTGTGCGTCCATGGGCGTGCTGCGTCTGGTATTTTGAGGCAACTGAAATAGACTGCGCCATTGACTTTAGAGCAGGTTTCAGTTGGTCAATGTCGCAGTCTATGTCAGTCGCAATATATTTTTTTGTTATTTAAGAGCGCGTTAGTAATATGAGCCTATAGGCGGGTCCACAATGCACATTCACTTTGTCCCATAGATGGTCTGCTCGCGTTTTTAACCTCGCGCATGAGCAGATCCGTTTCCTCGCTACAGAAGAGTTCAGTTTTTCGGCATGCAAATAGCGAATCTGCCATGGCGCGAGCGCAACTGGCTTTTAAAGGAAGCATTTAACTAGCAAAAGTGGATTCGGACCACTTTTGCTTGTTTGCCTAAGTGCACTTGCGCTGTGCGCTTTACCATGCCCTTAAATCGTTAAAATAGGGCCCTTAATCTTTTTTTTCAGGCTCTCTGAAAAGCCTGCGTCAAACTGTGTCTTGTTCAAAAACGTAATCCACAGTAAAAAGATGCGAATTACCGAACAATGCCTTACTGGAACATTGTTAAAAATAAAGTTCATCCTTGTTTTCTTAATGTTAGGATCACAAGAAAGGCAATTCAAAGACTGTTTTTCCACAACTTGGCACTTCAAAACGCCTTGTAATCCTAGAGGTATCTTTATGGTTTTGTAGCTGGAGTAATCTTGTGTTTGTGTATTAACTACTACATGACGTGTGAATCAGTGGGCGGGGCTAAAGAGGCAATGATGTAGAAGTAGGTGTTGATCTTCTGCAGAGGCGTTCTTTCGTCACACTATTACGTCATACTGAGACAAAATCTGAAACAAGTCGCTTTGGGGGCTTAGTTTCAATAAAAGCTGTTTTGGACTAAAGAGGAAACTTGCAGGATATTTTCATAGGTCAATGACATATGCCAAAAGATCCGCAGATTGATTTCTCAATTCATGATGCCTTTAAAATACTCACTGTTTCAATAGTATAACCACAAAGATGTTAGCAATATGATGTTAATTTATTTACACTTGGTTTTTAGTGTAAAACAATCACTTGCTAGCATTTTCTGTGTAAAGTTTTATTAATTGTACAACGTCATTGTCATGGCAACATAATGGCTAAAATGACTAGCTTTACATTCTACTTTCTACATTTAAAGCCTCCCAAATTTGGCCCTATTCAAATCCATTGCAAGTCCCTAACCATAACCTTGATTTTTGCTTCTTTACAAACAAACAAGGGACAAAATAATTGTTTGTATCAGAGTGAAGATATGATTTGAATACCTCAACATGATTAAACTAGTCTGTTGTGTCATGTGTGATCAGCAGGCTCTGGGGCGATCTTCTGTACATCATGTTATGACGGTTATAAAATGTTTGGAGGAATCTGCTCATCTACATGTCTAACCGGAGATTATCCCATTCCTGTGGTAAATGTTTTTTAAAATACATTTTTAACAAATCAGTCATGTACTAATCTTACTATACGGGGTGTACTTTCAATGTGGCACCAACACCTTTCGAAATGTAATTTTCTCTTTGTTTGTTTATCTTTTATTCACTTCCAGAATTCTTAGTCATTAAAAAGTACACTTAATAGTTAATAGTTGAGTGTGTGGACACACCTCTTTTTCATTAATGGATTTGGCAAGATAATTTATTCTAGACTAATTTTCTTTCCAACATTCTTTGTGCTTTGCATAGAATAACACATGTGGAACATGTGACCCATCCTGCACTGAATGTAAAGGCCCGGGACCCTACAACTGCACCTGGTGCCCTGTTCTTCAGCGCCTCTCGGAGGATGGGAGGTGTCTTCCCTGCTGTGGAGAGGAAACATTCATGGATTCCTCAAGAATCTACTCGGAATGCTGCCAGTGCCACGAACTGAATGGTACAAGCTCTAAATGAATTCATTATTTGATTATATGCATCATAGTGATTTCGTTTTTACTGACAATATATAATGTTAAAAAAAATATTATATAAATAAACGATTATTTTTGTTCATTTTTGATAATTTTGTTTATTTTTCCATTTTAATTATAGTTGAGGTTTTAGTTATTTTATGTGCTTTTGTCTTTTGTTTTTCAATATTTCTATTTAACTTTAATTTTTATGTCAGTTTTAGTTCTTAGTTTTAGCATTTCATCTTTAGCTTATTTCATTTAGATGACAAGGCAACATTCTAATTGATATTTTATTTCAATTAACATTTGAATAGTTTTAGTTAACAATATCAACACTGATATTTAAACTGCTTTACAGAAAAGATAATGATTTTATATTTATATTAATATTTACTGAATAACTCATTAAATTGACAACAAAAAAACAAGCTCACACTTCTGCTCATAAACAGAGACACAATCAACTCATGAACTTCTATTGTAAGTGCATTTTTTTGTAAGAGTTTAAATTGAAATGTAATTTCTGTGGTAATGACAACATACCATCAGTGTTGGGTAAGTTACTTTAAAAAAGGAATTAATAATGACTATTTCAACAGAATTAGCTTACTGTACTAATTACTCTTTCTAAAAAGAAGTGCATTACTAACTACTTTCTAAATCCCATATCAACCTCGACCAGTTGAACAGTACAAGATGATCAAATAAATGATAATATAAAATTGCATAAATTATTCTTGAACTGACTAAAGTATTCAAAGGGACGAGGAGGTTACATTAAAAACATACATTTTAACATTAGACAAAATTTTTATGTTAAATCAACTATTGATTTATTAAGAATTGTTTTAGTCTACACAGTATTTACATCAGAAGTAACGGTAGTTAAATTACAGAAACATTGAGTAATCCCTTACTTTACTTTTCATGGGAAAAGTAATTACAGTAATTTGTTACTTATTAATACATTACACCCAACACTGCATGCCATTGATGAGCCATCAATATCAATCTGTAAGATTCACATAATGTTCTCTAGCTACTGTAGCGTAAGATAGCACTACTGTAACTCAAAGTGGCAGATATCAATAAATTATGCTTGAACAATTGAATTCTCCTGCAGTCCTAAATGTGCCCTTTAACTTTTCTCATTCTCAGATGAATGCATTGTCGCGCTGAACTACAACCTTTTCACCAACGATCCAGAAACTTTGGGTCATCCTGTCCTTGTTGTTTTCACTTTCATATTTGTGTTGGTGAGCTTGTGGCTTGCCATTTTTCTCTTCCTGCATTTTCGGACGAGGTTCACCAAAAAGCCCATCGTCAAATCAAATGGCTATGCCAAAATCCCAGACGGCCCGTTCACCTCTAAAACCCTCAAGGACAGCATACAGGCGGAGTATTGCGATCGAAACGAAGGGCAGGAGGATGAAGAGGAGGAGGACGAGGATATCGTTTACATGGGGAGGGACGGGATAGTGTATCGGAAGTTTAAATACAGCATGTTGGAGGGGGAAGAGGAGGAGGAGGAGGAGGAGGTGGAGCTGGAATATGATGATGAGATGTATATTATCACATAAAACATCAAAAGTGTGCTTACTTTCTTTGAAATGTGCATAACAATACTTTATTTATTAATATTTTGACATGCAGAAACCCACTAAGTTTCATCGATCAACCATTACAGAAATTGTTTACCCAAATATCACAATTTTGTCATTTATTCACCATGATGTTGTTCTAAAAAAACACTTGTGACCATTTCTTCTGTTCTGTGGAACACAAAGGAAGATATTTGGTAGAATGTACAAGCTCTTCCTAGCTAACTCTAGCTAACTCATCTACTCTTATGGAAGATAGCCACTTGGATGGTGCAAATATAAGTTATATTAAATAGCATGTGGTGGTGTCATCAATATATGCTCAAGTCATGCCTGTTGCTTTATGATTGTAATTAAGACCTTGTGAATGATTTATAGTGTAATGACGGCAGTCCTTTTCAAACAATAGCTGATTATTCAGTCTGTTATCTACATGATTGGGCAATATGGCTCGTTGTTGAAGTTTGTCAGTTAAGTTTGATTACTTGATTAAATGAACAGTGCTGATAACATCAGTGCAGTTATATATGTAGAACTGATCTTCAGACTTTTGTTGCGAACCAGAAAGTATTTCTGTATATATCACATTCATTTTATGAATTTAGCACAGTAAACCATAAACTAACCTTTCAACCCCTTGAAATGAGTGTATTAACATTCAAAAGTTGGGTTCATTATAGGATTAGACGACTTGTTTAAAAAAAAAATTAAAAGAAATCGTACTTTTGAACCCTATGTACATGTGACCAGGGATTAACAGTCAAGTAATCCATTAGATCAAACCCAGCTAAACTTTTTGATTGCATGGGAAACCCTTACTGCAATGTCAGCTGATATTATAGGCATTGTGTGCAATGAACAAAATTAAATCAGAGCCAGTTCACTTAGCCTTGAGGATATCTAAAGCTGTTTTCAGAACATTATCTTTACAGCAACCTCTCACCCTGATGAACAAATATTTAGCTACAGTACGGGAAATGATACCAGAAATCAAACTGAGTCTAATCACAGGATTCTGTTTGTGAAAGTTATTATTATATTACTTATTACCGTACTTATTACGTAACCAGATGAGGAAGACTGACAAGATCATTTATAAATAGATCTGTTACTATTACCACAGAACTAGAAATTTCCGATCTCTATCATTCATGTGACATCATGAAAGAGTTACATAACAGACGACAGTAAAACAACACATAAGGCATTTTTGTTTAATGCTTACAAGTAGGTATTAACATTGAAGGAATGCTTGGTTGTGCACTGTATGATAGTATGTTACATATCTAAGGCACTGCCCTGACCAAAACAAAACATGCACACAGTACTACATTAAAAGCAGCAGTAGTTTAACATATAAAGATCTTGTCTAGATGAGTGTCTAAACATATTTGTGAAGATTACAACATTAACATAAATTATCGCTTTTCTGTGCCTATGTCACATGTGGCGAAATCAAGTAATTTCAATAGGAATCCACGTGATCTGAATTTCGCGCGAGGACGGAAAATTTCCTCAGATTTCACAATGGGTTCAAGTCGGTCACGGGGATTCCCTTGCTTTGACCAAGAGAAAACTGATTGGTTTTAAAGTTGTGTGAGCTGTGGTGCTTCATACATTGCTACACCATTGACAATTAACCTTTTTTGCCCACGAAATTTCACCTAATGTGACCACACCTTTACAGAGGATTGCTGTAACGTTTCAAGCATGCATTATACAGGAAAACTTGCATGGAGAAAAGAGTAAATCAAAAAATATTTGTAAACCTCATGATCTAACTTGACTCTTACTGTTTGTTGAGTGTCTTTGCAAATGTAAAACTCCATTAAATGTTTAACCAAAGGAAAAGAAAAAAGGCAGCCGTTATTTTATGTGAAGGTTTAGTACTAGTGCATATGTACATAGTCAAAACATATGTACAGAACTTCAGTCCACACCAATATGTAAGACCACTGGAATCATTTCAGTACTTATGTACATCCAGATAATGTCTTCATTCACTGTTTGTTCTGTCTATACACTCATCGTACAACAACCTAGGCTTTAACTCTATCTCAACCTTGGACTTCCACCTCTACTCACAGTTCTCTGAGAACCATAAAAAGCATTAATTTCACCTCAGAGAGGAGGACCGCCGATTTTGACTATTGTTAAAGCGTTTTATTGATGTAAAGAGTCTTGTCTTAAACAATAATGAAATTAAACTGAAGGTGGAGAAAAAACAATCAAAAAGAGGAATAAATTTTTACCCTCCCTGACTTAGTATCACACAGTATCATTGCGAGAGGTCTGTGGTAAACATGGAATTCTGGGAAGGGCTCTGTGACGTTTAACCGGTGAACTGCATTGATAATACCTCAGTCATTCTAGTAACTGAAATCCTTCTTTTATCTATATACACAGAAGCAAAAGCTGATGAACTATATGAACATACATACACACACATAGTGCCTACATTTGACCAAAGCATCACTTGGGGACAGACATATTTTTTTCATAAATAACAAATTGAATATGGAATAAACAGGCTTTAAATATGTGCTCATGAAAGTGAGTGTTACAGTCAATGACCGTTCAAGATCTGATTGGCTGTTGTTGATACTGACGTCTTGAAGAAGTTATCCTCTTTCAGTTTCAAGTGTTCAGGCAGGTCCAGCTTTATCTTCGCCTCTTCAATGTCACTATGAATCGCTGCTATCAACTCATCTGTGAGGAAGACACAGCAGTGAGTTCATTTAACCGTGTGAACAAGTTTGTTTGGGTGGGTGAACAGGGTCAAAGAGATCATGTGATGTGGGAGTGATTTCAAGAGAGTAGCTCAGTGCATCTTACCAAGCGATGTGAATCCTCTCTCAGGGCGAATGTAGCCAACCATGGCCACACTCAGTATCTGATCATAGAAATCTTCCTTAAACGTGTGGATCACATGCGTTTCCTGTCACACAGAGCGATAAATACATGATATTTGATATCAGACTCAGGTATAAAGTACTAATTATTTACATCACTATTAACATTTAATGAATGCAAAGATATCAACTCTTTAGCTTGTAGATGTTTGCACCCTCTAGAAAGGTTTTTATGGAAATACCATAGACTTCTTTGTGTTTTTGTAGTAAGGGTTCCAGCCGATGCTCATCACCATCTTGTGAATGTCTCCGTTATCCACACGAGCCCATCCGTAGTAAATGCCGGTGCTGATGTCAGCGGGGAGATTGTCCACAACCGACTCTGGGAAGTTTGCTGAGATCGGAATGGAAAGAAAACATTTTATTAGGATGTGCGTTTACAAAATATTTCAAATATGCCAAATATGGCTCTACACACAAGTATTTAAGTAGTATTAGGGCAGAGACTGTTTCGATTATGTCATTTGAGCCGCAAGTCTCTGATTGGGTAATGTTCTTTGATGAATCATGGGTAATGTAGTTTTTCCATCCCGCTGTTAAATATAATTTAAGAAAATGGTTTAAATAATGCAATCTGATGGCTTCAACATACCATAGATTAACCTCAGAGCTCACAGTATAAGTCTGTAAAGGTTTATAAGGTATGATTAAACAAAAAAAATCAATTTCCATTTTGAGAAAATGAATGGATTTTTTTTTTACTGTTGCTCTATTATGCAAAAATAATTGACTGTTCAATGTGGTGGCTCATAATCAAGCATTTTACAGATTCGCGTAATAGATTAATTTGGGCAGAACTTTATCTGAAAGATCACATTCATTACAACAAGTAACGTTAAGTTAGCCTATTTATTAGCATCGTTTTTTATAACTGAACTGAATATCAAATTGTGGCGGTTTAATTCCGCGTGACATATCAAATTTACGTTTTAACTCATAGCCTAAAGCGCAGACATAATCAAATGATTATAACATCTTGTGTTTAAAATACTACTTTACGAATTTTTTTCACCCAAAAACGATTTACTCGTATCGTAATTTTAAGCCGAATGTTAGTCATTGACGTCACCACGAACACTTTTATTGTACATTTTCCCATTCAACAAAAGTAACACTCACTTCTGTGTCTCACGGAAGAAAGTCAGACAGGTGAGAAACAACATAAGAGTGCGGAAATTATGTCAGAAGTTTTATTATTTAGACGAAATGTTTCTTTAAGTGTTATTCTCACCTGTTGGGATGCCCAGGTCTTTGCTTCCCCGTCCGAATCCGTGGATAACCTTCCCCCGGCAAAAATAAGGCAAACTCCTCATGTCAACGCGTTTAAGTGATTCAGAGATCCAGACAGGTGTCCGCTTTGGTGAGGACAGTGACCCTTCTTCTAGACTCTTCTCTCTTATCTAATGCCCGTTTTTTTATATAGGAAATATCCGTTTTAAAATGAAGAGCCTTGATGTCTCAGTCCGAGCTGTTATGAATCTTGAGACTAAATGAAGAAGTGAAAGAAGAAGAATATCCTCGGAGATACCACAGGTCTGTGAACTGCTCCTTACATTATGTGACCGGTCGGCCAACTGTGAGTGTCGCACGTCATACTAGCAGGGGTTTTTTTCACCAACGACCTTGCTACGTATTTCCTTTAGGATTAATTCAAAATAAAAGTCCTGCAATTTTACTAAGACATTTTTTCCAATAGTTTTTTTGTGTACAAATTATTTAATTCAGTTCGTACGACTTTAATTAAGTGACTACACAAAAATTATAATTTGTAGATATTTTTGTCCGTTCACAAACGAGGCAGGAATAATAAAGTTACACATTATCAAACTAACCAACCTCAGAGACCTTCCCAACTCTTACTGCATGTCATCATGACACAATCTGTACAAAAGGTCTGATATCATATGATTATTCGAGACCTTTGCATTAGTCATATATATATATATATATATATATATATATATATATATATATATATATATATATATATATATATATTTTTTTTTTTATTTTTTTTTTTTTATTATTATTATTGTTAGATTTAATTACCTCACCGTATAAATAGCTTGAATTCATTTTATGTGAACGTTTATATATATATATATATAACAAATGACTATATATACAATTTCTCAGTAAATTGCTACTATTCGTTTGCATTTGAGTTTCCGATAGCCATGCATGTAAATTAGTTTACTTTAATCCAACCCGTCTCTTATTCTTACTCTTGTTCCCTAAAAGAAGTTAGTGACCAGAAGGTGTCGCCATTTATCTGGAGGTGTGAGGTATGAGAGTGTTGTGACGTTCTCTCAATCATTCTTCCATCATTTGAGTATGTAACACAAGATTCCTCCATTTACTCATATGTATTATTTATACATAATACTCTTTTAAATAATAGCTTTTTCTTGCATAAGCCATGTCGTTAAATTAAGATTATTAATTTATCAATTCATTTAATTTCAAATTAAAACATATACGCAATCTCAAACAAAAATACATTTTTGTTCCATTTTCAAAGTCCTTAATCCATGTTTTAACACTAATAGCCTACTGTTGTTACCAAAAAAATAAAGAAAAAATGACGAAAAGAAAAAATTAAGGAAATAATCTTCAAGTATTAATACAATTAATTATTAATTACAATTAATTATTAATTATATTAACAATTAATATTCATCAGTATTATAATATCGTCACGGGGTTATGTCAATTATTTTGGGGCAAATGATCATGTAACAGATTAAAACCTAAATACAAATATTTTTCACAACTCTTTACTACGAGAGCAGTGTCATCACTAGTTTAGACACATTTGCTTTGTATTCAAAGTCAAGTTATTTCTATAGCGCTTTATACAATTCAGATTGTTCAAAGCAGCTTTACAGTGATAAACAGGAGGATAATGATCAATGACTCAAACAGAATTCAGTTGTGCTGTAAAGCAGCTCTAAGACAGTAGTGCCATTATCCAGCTGAAGACAGTTTAATGTTGATTCAGTCCAGTTTAAAAACTGTGTAAAGTTCATCATATGATTATGAAATTACCTGCCGGTGGCTTAAAAAAATGTACCGGCCATGAAACTTTTTTGCAAAAACAGACAGTGTGACAGGTATGACACCAAAACTGAGATTGTGAAAATTCACAATTTTCAATTTAATAAATTAATCAAATGTAAAATAACACTGCATTAATTACTAAATTAAACAGATTAATCTTCATTAAAGTTACAAAAGTTATTCAGTCAAGAGCAGTGAGTTCTTTTTTCCTTTGTTGTTTGAGAGAGCTGCGGGATTATTAGGCTGCTGTCACTTTAAGACCTAATGTGCTGATGCAATATAGTCTACTTATACTGTACATGTGTGTTTTCTTTCTCAGCTGTTTAACTGACTATGATGACCTGACCTGATGTACTCGTTACATCATAAGAAGAATGGCATCTACGCTAATGTTAGTCTTTCCGTTTATTCCGAGGTTTACTGCAGTCAGCCAGATCCGGGCCGTATCCAGATCAGATGGTGGACCTGCGCCTAGACACGACCACAACGCCTTCCTCAAGGGTCAGCCTCATCAGCCCTGCGAAAGCCTCATCGACACGACAGCCATCGGCACCGATCCTCAACAAACTCGTCTCCTTACCGGACTCCGATCTTCAACCAGATAAATATTCTCAATGTTCTGATCCAATCTGACTTCTGACCTATTATGGCTTGCTTAGTTGGGGACATTTAATATTCAACAATATTATTGATCTGCCTTACTTAAGGTGGACGATGACGCCATTTTCTTCTAAAAACAAACTTTGTTGTATTATTTTCATGTTGTCACTGTAAAGCTGCTTTGAAACAATCTGTATTGTAAAAAGCGCTATATAAATAAAGGTGACTTGACTATGTTTACTAGGATACTCGTTGAAACACGCACTTTTTTTAAACGGCTCAATTCAGTATTCGCGCGCTGTCTGAGTCACAGCTTTCTTTTGCGCACAGAAACTTCCCACACCACTTGCGAATAACAAATTGAGTTCAAACTTTTGCTTCTTGCGCTTGCATGTTTAAATTCATTGGCACGCCTTAAACTTTCTATGCAACGTTGGTCCATCAATCCGAGCGTCGTTCATGTTTGCTCTCATGTTCTCACAACATTGCATTGTTAGAATTCATAAAAATGTTACTGGCCAACTGGTGATTGACACCGTTTCATATACTCGCCAACGTTGATTTTTACTCGTGTTTGGCGAGTGTTAATTTTAGGCCGTATTAATCATTCAGCTTAATAAAAAAAATTAAAAAATGTCTTGAACATTATAAGTGGATCTTAGTGGGCTTATAAAAAATTATGACATGGTCCCTTTAAATAAATGCTTATTTAAAGCAGCACTCAGTAGCTTCGGGATTTCTTCGCTGTATTCTCGCTTTTTGCTCGCAGGTTTCTCTCTAGAGCTCCCCCCACAGCTTCGGAATAGATATTTGACAACACTGTTGTAAAAACTCGTTGGTGATTCTCAGACACCAGAGGCTATAGATCAACGACATCAAAGCAGATGGGACATTCTTTAAAACGTCTTCTTCATTCGGGTTCGGACAGCGTGAGGGAGCGCAATAATGACAGCATTTTAGCAGATTTCTTTTGCCGTAAAGCAATTGTTTACATCGCGAGACCTGATATCACGCGAGACTTCCTGACGGCTCAAAGTTGCAAGTGCGTATTTTCCGCTCACGGGCACCAGGGGGGTGCGAAACGACCACCATTCAACCCGAAATAAGTAATATAACCATTCCAATGACTCCGAAGCTGTTCAGTTAAGGTAAAAAAAGTTACTTAATTCACCTTTAAAGGGGTGGTATAATGCCCTTTTCACAAGATGTCAAATAAGTCTCTGATGTCCCCAGAGTGTGTAAAAGTTGTAGCTCAAAATACCCCACAGATATTTTTATATAGCATGTTAAAATGTTCACTTTTTGAGGGTGAACAGAAACGCACTGTTTTTTTGTGTCTGTCCCTTTAAATGCAAATGAGCTGCTGCTCCCGGCACAGGGGGCGGAGCTTCAACAGCTTGTGTCCTTTTACGGCCCTGTCCCAAATGGCGCACTTCATGCGGACTTTCGGTCTCGTGGACTTGAATTGCGCGTGCTCGCTGAGTCTACGAGTCCGTAGGCCGTCCCATTCAGCATTTTACCGCTCTGAAGTGTGCTCAGCAGCGCCCCCTTTGTACCCTTGAAGCGGTCTTCCACGAAGCCCGCATAGATGCAGGCTCCACGCACTTTAACTACCCAGGAATCCTTGCGAAAGGCCAATCAGACAACAGATGGGAGGAGATTTCACTCACGGATAATTGTTGACATGGCTGAGAAGAAAATATTACTGTTTTTATGACCTAAATGTACATTTTACCAGTTGTTACCTACAGTTTATACAAACATTATGGTCATCGACCAGTGGTTGATGTCTCAAACATAATAATAGCGTGTTTAATAATACGATCGCATTATGATACATTAAATAAATAGAACCGAATGGCAGGGCTTTACTGAGTCATATGCTATGTAAACATAGTATGAATATTGAAACCTGTAAATTGAAAAAAATATGTTTAAATTATGTTTTAAAATTGTAATCTTAGTTCAAATGGAACATTATGTATTATTATGTACAACTGTATACATCATTTAAATAAGCATGATTTATCTATTGTCTAATGCCCAGGTGATATGCACAATATCAAAATATAGAACTGTAAAATTAGGCTGTGTAGTGGACATGCAGATAAGACGTCGGAGCGCAAAAATGTGATTTCTCCTGTCCAACAACAACCAGACCGTTATTTCCGGCATGCCGAGCGAGTCTGTCCCAAAAATACCTCTCAATGCGCCCTCGTGGACTCGCGCCAAGGGCCCTATAGGTCTGCACTACATGACGTCACCAAAGTGTGGACTCTGAGGAAGTCCACAAGTCCGGAGTGTGCCATTTGGGACAGGGCCTACCTCACACAGACATGTACTGAAAATTTCAAAATCTTTTAGCCTTTTATGTTCAAACCGGAGTCAGACCATGATGGAGAGACTCAAGAAGAAGTGACAACATGTAGAAGCAACAGGACATTTCTGAATGGTTAGTTGATGAATTTATGTAGCTGATGTGTAGTTATCTTCTAGTCATTGATTAGCATATTCTGTCATGATAATCGATAAATCGTGTTCCGGGGGCGGGGTTTATGTAAATATTGGGCTTGGTGATGTCACTAACCCGGGAGGAATGTCGTGTAGTCTCTACCAGACGTTTGTTGTAGTCCTTAAAAAGCGATTTCTTTAAAAGCAAATATCTCCCTTTGCTTTGAACTTTGAGTGTTGTAACTTTGCAGATGTTATTTATGCTCAAACAGCAACATTACACACTAACTAAAGTTAGAAAAGTGAAATCATAATCAACCACCCCTTTAATATAATCTTTGTGGTTATGTAAAAAAAACAAATAAAAAAAAAACGTGCATGCAGCAAAGATTCAGGTAAATCTTGAAACTTTAAGGAACAGTTACCAAAAAACAAATTCAATAATCTAAAGAATTCTATCATCATTATTTACTCACCCTCATGTTGGGTATTGGGGGTTTTAAAAAAATATGATGTGACCCCTTTAAAAAAATGCTTTCAAAGAATAGAAAATAATAAATGCTTTTAAACATTCGCGATCTATGACACAACTTAGAAGTGAAAATGCAAGGGCCTACTTGTAAAGTTCAAGGAAGACGATGATGAAGGTATACAAGGTTTATTAGATAAATATTACAAGGATAATAGCCAACGAGCGAAACATAATGCAGGAGCAAGAACTGAACTCAAGCACGAACTTAAATACACAAAGATAATTAACTAAAAGAGAACAAAGGAACACATGTGACGAGTGAAAACCAACACAATCTGAACATGACGGTGACACTATTGTGCTTCCTGAAATAAACTGTTTAAAATCTCTATCTACATGGTTGACTAGACTAGAGCCAGCATATGGACAATAATAATAATAATAAAATTAGGTGCATGACACCCCTATTCATGGATATTTAGGTGAAAGAAGCTATTCTATATTATTAGAAAGATTTAGGTCAATCTTAAAACTTATAGAAACTTAGAAATAGTTACCTAAAACAGATTCTATTACTCACCCTCATGTCGGTCCAAACAAAGTCATATAAACTGCTATTTTTACAGTGGAACACAAAAGGACAATTTTGAAGAATCTTTATGCAGCTGTTTTCCATACAATGTCTTTTCATAGTCATCATGAAAGCTCCAAAAAGGCCAAAAATGGCATAACAGTAACATAAGTAGTCCATATGGCCATATGTGCGATAAATTCAAGACTTCTGGAGTAGCTTTAGATGTTAAACACTTGTTTTTACTCACTGATACCATTTCCATAGACTGAAGTTATGAATTGTCCGAAAATACTGCAGCAAAATGTTGTTAACACTACAATGCCATTGGTGTGCAGGATGGAAAATGTTTTTTAGTAGCAGAGGGGAACAACACAAACCACTGTCACTCGGAACTTAAATCTTACACACACACACAAATTCATTTACATTTTTAAATGTACACTCTTTTTGTGCCTGGTTGCGGTTTCATTGTGATTGCGATGATCAGGGTAAGCTGAGGTGAGTCCATACACATTTTGGTGTGACATTTGTGTGATTTTATCAAATGTTATGTGAATCCTAACTTGTGAAAATGTGAAAAGAAAAGTGATATTTATTTTATAAACCTTCACAAATTCACAAATGTAATTTTTTTTTAAGATTTAAACTTGAAATAAACATGTATTTTGAAGCTATAAGAACAGTGGCTGTGTTTAAGGACTTGTAAGACTGAAGGAACTTAATATGGACTGAAGGACTCTGGAGTATTGTATTTATGAGAATGACAATAATTGTTGTTAATGTTTTTGCGGAGGTTTTCTTTCTTTTTTCTTCTACAAGCAGTTAATAAATATATAAATAAGAAAAAGAAAGATTTTTTTTTTTTGTCCCAGCGCTGTACAATTCACACAAACCATTTTTAATATCAAACTAAAATGAGCACCAGAATCAAACTATAGATTGTAGCGTTTTAATATTCTAGCAGCTAATGTTTTTGCTGATTCTTCATAGTGCAAAACAATGTCGGCATCACAAGGAAGCAAAAACACAAATATGGAACCATGGGATATTAAAATGCACCATTTGTGTACTATTCAAAGCTGCTTGAAATACAGTGAGCGAAACTGTGATGTAAACAATTATGTACTTATAATATATAGATTAGTGTAAATGGAGGAGATAAATGATCGCCATGTTATTGTTATTATTACCATGTTACATGCTCAGAAACATGCTATTAGCTTGACATATGTACAAATAACCATGTTATTACCACTGTACCATGTCCAAAAACATTATTATTGCACTTTAGAATCCACAATCATTTGCCTACCCCTTTATATGGTAGTTCACCCAAAAATTAAATGTACCCCATAATTTACTCACCCTCAAGCCATCCTAGGTGTTTACGGTAAATTTTGAAGACCAAAAAAGCACATCCATCCATCATAAAAGTGAGTTATTAACCCCCCGGAGCCGTATGAATGACTTTTTATGATGGATGGATGTGCTTTTTTAGGCTTCAAAATTTCAGGTACCGTTCACTCCCATTATAAAGCTTGGAAGAGCCAGGATATTTTTTTAAAATATAACTCTGATTGTGTTTGGCTGAAAGAAGAAAGTCATATACACCTAGAATGGCTTGAGGCTGGGTAAATTATGGGGTACATTTTTGGGTGAACTAACCCTTTAATACTTTCTATATATTTGCAGTATTCAGAAAAGTTGAGCAAATTATACAGAAATAAAGGGAAAATAAACCTGTCCTGCTCCATCACATTCTCTAACTTATTCTGGAATGTGAAAATTGGCTTTATGAGTGTTTTACAGACTTTGTGACAGAACTTTCTCTCTTTCTCGTGACCGACCCCAGGGCAGCGGCTCGGCAGTGGTGGACATGGAGAATATGGACGACACCTCGGGCTCCAGCTTCGAGGAAATGGGAGAGATGCATCAGCGCATGGAGGAGGAGGAGGAGGAGGAGGAGGAAGAGGAGGAGGAAGAGGAGGAGGACGTGGAGGAGGAGACGGAAGAGGCAGCCGCTACTTACGAGGACAACAGAGAATATGGAGAGTTCCTTGGGATGAAGCATAGACAGTATATAAACTGGACATTGGATTCAACGGAGACAAGTGAAGTCAATTAGAAGCACTCACTTCCTGATGAATGAGCGTACTGCGCAGACTCAAACTGAGCTTTGACGTGAGCAACCCGTCTGTCTTCTAGTAGCTGTGCCGAGAGAAATCTGAATCATTCCCTTCCGAAACTTGCAGAGACGGAGAGTGTGAGTAGGAGGTGTCCATGAGCTTGGAGCACGAGAAAAATGTATTGAATCATTTATAAGTGATATATAATTGTTCATGAAAGCTGGAAATGAAAAACGCCTTGTATTCAGGTGTGCATAATTATTAGGCAAGTTTTCTTTTACAGATAAAATAAGGCACAAAAAAAAAGAGAGATAAAGAACCCCCCATAATTAATTACTATTGTTTAGCCTTTACCTCTTTTGTGAATACTGACCAATTAAACCAACTGAAAAGAGCTTGTGACTAAACCTCATAACTCCATTGGATCAAACTGTCGTTTAAACCTCATAACGGAGGATTTCGGACAGCCGTTGAGCATACATCGGTTTTACACTCGTTGTTGCAGTGCAATGTGGAATTGAATAAGTACACTCAATAATGTCCACTATGGTTTTGGACACTACAAATGGCTGTCCCCTCAAATAACGCCCTATTTGAGGGTATAGGGAGCGATTTCTGATTCAACCAGGGACTACAGCGAGAGGTTTCAGGACATCTTTAAGGTCCGGTTGTCTCCTAGATATTGATAGAGGCTCTCTGATGGCTGCAAAATATATGCATGTTTGTTATGTACATATTGGAAAGCAGTGTCTCAGCGAGCCTCAACAGCGCCACCTTGTTACCGGATATAGCCTACAACACTATCCATTATCAATCTTTGTTTACACTGAATGTAATAAAATCAGAATCATTCTCGCCTTTCGATGAAAGTATAAAAGGGGCGCCTAGAGAACATGAGATCCTCTAAGTGCTCCGGCCCTGCCTTCACAAACATCACGCTTTAATAGCAGGGCATACGCGACGGCGGGTCTGGCTGGTGATGCCTTGCACACAATGGCTGTGTTGAAAGCATACCAGGCTGGTCTGCTGAAAGATTTGAACCAAGGTCAGGGTCTTTATTCAAGAGATTTCATAACGTTATGTAATATATCACATTATAATTTGCAGTATATTCCCATATATTTTTGTTCCATAAGCGACTTGCAAAGAATCTCAGGGCAATGCACACAGTTTATGCTGTTGTTAAAGCCCGACTCCGACGAGTCGAACATTTAATGTGTGTTTCCAACAAATAAATGATGCAAATGATAGAACGATGAACAAATAACGATGATGGTGAGAGAACATTGTGCTTGATACATTTTTCATCTTCAAACCAAACTTGGGTCTTCAGCCGATAAAGTTTGAATCCCGTCAGGCTAGTGCGCTTCCCATAATGTTCATGCATTAGGCCAGTAGGCGCAGAGTAGATGGTCTTTAGTTGCTGTTTCAACACATTTGATCACATGAGCGTTTACACTACGAAAACAATCCGGTTGAATGTGTTTTCTTCCTCTGGAAGTGGTTAAAAGTGGACAAGCTCAAAATGTTTTAGACCCCGTTTACACCTGTACTTAGTGTTGTCCACTTGTGATCCGATCGACCAAAACGCATATTAACACCAGGTGTAAACAGGCCTCACATGTCAATCAGGTTCCTAGCCCTCCCTCTGTCTCACCTCATCAGCAACATGTCTGCCCAACTGTCCCTTCAAGCCCTTCATCCCAGGGGGGCAGGGTTTCATAAAATATTGAAGCTTCCCCGGGCGCCGCCATTGATTAGCGGACCATCACCTGCTGTTAGCATTCCATTGACTCCCATTCATTTTGGCGTCACTTTGACAGCGAATAACTTTACATCTGAGGCGTTTAAAGACTCCATTTGTCCATTATTTATTTCTAAAGAAACACGAAAATGTATAAAATGCTCCATTACCTTGTATCTTACGTTATGGCCCCGTAGAAGCAATTTTTGTAAAAATAGGCTAACGATTGCGTCATAACCACGCGACTCTCTGTCGCACAGTAGAGAGATTACCGTATGGACAGGAGGAGAAGCTCGCAGGCAATCGGGCGGACGTGGAGGCAAAATGACAAAGTAATTAATCAGAATGCTTAGCAAAAGTTTCTCGTGCTCCAAGCTCATGGACACCTCCTACTCACACTCTCCGTCTCTGCAAGTTTCGGAAGGGAATGATTCAGATTTCTCTCGGCACAGCTACTAGAAGACAGACGGGTTGCTCACGTCACATCTACGTCGTCAAGCTCAGTTTGAGTCTGCGCTGTACGCTCGACCATCAGGAAGTGAGAGCTTCTAATTGACTTCACTTGTCTCCGTTGAATCCAATGGGGTCGCTGTGTCCAGTTTATATACTGTCTATGCTTCATCCCGAGGAACTCTCCATATTCTCTGTTGTCCTCGTCAGTAGCGGCTGCCTCTTCCGTCTCCTCCTCCACGTCCTCCTCCTCTTCCTCCTCCTCTTCCTCCTCCTCCTCCTCCTCCTCCTCCATGCGCTGATGCATCTCTCCCATTTCCTCGAAGCTGGAGCCCGAGGTGTCGTCCATATTCTCCATGTCCACCACTGCCGAGCCGCTGCCCTGGGGTCGGTCACGAGAAAGAGAGAAAGTTCTGTCACAAAGTCTGTAAAACACTCATAAAGCCAATTTTCACATTCCAGAATAAGTTAGAGAATGTGATGGAGCAGGACAGGTTTATTTTCCCTTTATTTCTGTATAATTTGCTCAACTTTTCTGAATACTGCAAATATATAGAAAGTATTAAAGGGTTAGTTCACCCAAAAATGTACCCCATAATTTACCCACCCTCAAGCCATTCTAGGTGTATATGACTTTCTTCTTTCAGCCAAACACAATCAGAGTTATATTTAAAAAAAATATCCTGGCTCTTCCAAGCTTTATAATGGGAGTGAACGGTACCTGAAATTTTGAAGCCTAAAAAAGCACATCCATCCATCATAAAAAGTCATTCATACGGCTCCGGGGGGTTAATAACTCACTTTTATGATGGATGGATGTGCTTTTTTGGTCTTCAAAATTTACCGTAAACACCTAGGATGGCTTGAGGGTGAGTAAATTATGGGGTACATTTAATTTTTGGGTGAACTACCATATAAAGGGGTAGGCAAATGATTGTGGATTCTAAAGTGCAATAATAATGTTTTTGGACATGGTACAGTGGTAATAACATGGTTATTTGTACATATGTCAAGCTAATAGCATGTTTCTGAGCATGTAACATGGTAATAATAACAATAACATGGCGATCATTTATCTCCTCCACTTACACTAATCTATATATTATAAGTACATAATTGTTTACATCACAGTTTCGCTCACTGTATTTCAAGCAGCTTTGAATAGTACACAAATGGTGCATGAATATGGTAATTAGTGAGCAAGATACAATAGAAATAAAGATAGTACCACCACAACGGAGATGTCAGACTGAGCAAACGGCTTGTTTCACAGAAAAATCTTGTGTTTTCATACGTTATGTGACTGTATAATGCTGAGCTGAGTTGAGGTAAATTACCTGGATAATGTTGTCATCAAAAATATCCCATGGTTCCATATTTGTGTTTTTGCTTCCTTGTGATGCCGACATTGTTTTGCACTATGAAGAATAAGCAAAAACATTAGCTGCTAGAATATTAAAACGCTACAATCTATAGTTTGATTCTGGTGCTCATTTTAGTTTGATATTAAAAATGGTTTGTGTGAATTGTACAGCGCTGGGACAAAAAAAAAATCTTTCTTTTTCTTATTTATATATTTATTAACTGCTGGTAGAAGAAAAAAGAAAGAAAACCTCCACAAAAACATTAACAACAATTATTGTCATTGTCATAAATACAATACAACAGAGTCCTTCAGTCCATATTAAGTTCCTTCAGTCTTACAAGTCCTTAAACACAGCCACTGTTCTTATAGCTTTTAAGTTTTTAAAGAACTGAATAGATTCAAAATACATGTTTATTTCAAGTTTAAATCTTAAAAAAAGAGGATTGCATTTAGAAAATTTACATTTATGAATTTGTGAAGGTTTATAAAATAAATATCACTTTTCTTTTCACATTTTCACAAGTTAGGATTCACATAACATTTGATAAAATCACACAAATGTCACACCAAAATGTGTATGGACTCACCTCAGCTTACCCTGATCATCGCAATCACAATGAAACCGCAACCAGGCACAAAAAGAGTGTACATTTAAAAATGTAAATGAATTTGTGTGTGTGTGTAAGATTTAAGTTCCGAGTGACAGTGGTTTGTGTTGTTCCCCTCTGCTACTAAAAAACATTTTCCATCCTGCACACCAATGGCATTGTAGTGTTAACAACATTTTGCTGCAGTATTTTCGGACAATTCATAACTTCAGTCTATGGAAATGGTATCAGTGAGTAAAAACAAGTGTTTAACATCTAAAGCTACTCCAGAAGTCTTGAATTTATCGCACATATGGCCATATGGACTACTTATGTTACTCTTATGCCATTTTTGGCCTTTTTGGAGCTTTCATGATGACTATGAAAAGACATTGTATGGAAAACAGCTGCATAAAGATTCTTCAAAATTGTCCTTTTGTGTTCCACTGTAAAAATAGCAGTTTATATGACTTTGTTTGGACCGACATGAGGGTGAGTAATAGAATCTGTTTTAGGTAACTATTTCTAAGTTTCTATAAGTTTTAAGATTGACCTAAATCTTTCTAATAATACAAGAATAGCTTCTTTCACCTAAATATCCATGAATAGGGGTGTCATGCACCTAATTTTATTATTATTATTATTATTGTCCATATGCTGGCTCTAGTCTAGTCAACCATGTAGATAGAGATTTTAAACAGTTTATTTCAGGAAGCACAATAGTGTCACCGTCATGTTCAGATTGTGTTGGTTTTCACTCGTCACATGTGTTCCTTTGTTCTCTTTTAGTTAATTATCTTTGTGTATTTAAGTTCGTGCTTGAGTTCAGTTCTTGCTCCTGCATTATGTTTCGCTCGTTGGCTATTATCCTTGTAATATTTATCTAATAAACCTTGTATACCTTCATCATCGTCTTCCTTGAACTTTACAAGTAGGCCCTTGCATTTTCACTTCTAAGTTGTGTCATAGATCGCGAATGTTTAAAAGCATTTATTATTTTCTATTCTTTGAAAGCATTTTTTTAAAGGGGTCACATCATATTTTTTTAAAACCCCCAATACCCAACATGAGGGTGAGTAAATAATGATGATAGAATTCTTTAGATTATTGAATTTGTTTTTTGGTAACTGTTCCTTAAAGTTTCAAGATTTACCTGAATCTTTGCTGCATGCACGTTTTTTTTTTATTTGTTTTTTTTACATAACCACAAAGATTATATTAAAGGGGTGGTTGATTATGATTTCACTTTTCTAACTTTAGTTAGTGTGTAATGTTGCTGTTTGAGCATAAATAACATCTGCAAAGTTACAACACTCAAAGTTCAAAGCAAAGGGAGATATTTGCTTTTAAAGAAATCGCTTTTTAAGGACTACAACAAACGTCTGGTAGAGACTACACGACATTCCTCCCGGGTTAGTGACATCACCAAGCCCAATATTTACATAAACCCCGCCCCCGGAACACGATTTATCGATTATCATGACAGTATATGCTAATCAATGACTAGAAGATAACTACACATCAGCTACATAAATTCATCAACTAACCATTCAGAAATGTCCTGTTGCTTCTACATGTTGTCACTTCTTCTTTAATCTCTCCATCATGGTCTGACTCAGTACATGTCTGTGTGAGGTAAAAGGACACAAGCTGTTGAAGCTCCGCCCCCTGTGCCGGGAGCAGCAGCTCATTTGCATTTAAAGGGACAGACACAAAAAAACAGTGCGTTTCTGTTCACCCTCAAAAAGTGAACATTTTAACATGCTATATAAAAATATCTGTGGGGTATTTTGAGCTACAACTTTTACACACTCTGGGGACATCAGAGACTTATTTTACATCTTGTGAAAAGGGCATTATACCACCCCTTTAAATAAGCATTTATTTAAAGGGACCATGTCATAATTTTTTATAAGCCCACTAAGATCCACTTATAATGTTCAAGACATTTTTTTATTTTTTTTATTAAGCTGAATGATTAATACGGCCTAAAATTAACACTCGCCAAACGCGAGTAAAAATCAACGTTGGCGAGTATATGAAACGGTGTCAATCACCAGTTGGCCAGTAACATTTTTATGAATTCTAACAATGCAATGTTGTGAGAACATGAGAGCAAACATGAACGACGCTCGGATTGATGGACCAACGTTGCATCGAAAGTTTAAGGCGTGCCAATTTAAACATGCAAGTGCAAGAAGCAAAAGTTTGAACTCAATTTGTTATTCGCATGAAGTGGTGTGGGAAGTTTCTGTGCGCAAAAGCAAAAGAAAGCTGTGACTCAGACAGCGCGCGAATACTGAATTGAGCCGTTTAAAGAAAGTGCGTGTTTCAACGAGTATCCTAGTAAACATAGTCAAGTCACCTTTCTTTATATAGCGCTTTTTACAATACAGATTGTTTCAAAGCAGCTTTACAGTGATAACATGAAAATAATACAACAAAGTTTGTTTTTAGAAGAAAATGGCGTCATCGTCCACCTTAAGTAAGGCAGATCAATAATATTGTTGAATATTAAATGTCCCAAACTAAGCAAGCCATTATAGGTCAGAAGTCAGATTGGATCAGAACATTGAGAATATTTATCTGGTTGAAGATCGGAGTCCGGTAAGGAGACGAGTTTGTTGAGGATCGGTGCCGATGGCTGTCGTGTCGATGAGGCTTTCGCAGGGCTGATGAGGCTGACCCTTGAGGAAGGCGTTGTGGTCGTGTCTAGGCGCAGGTCCACCATCTGATCTGGATACGGCCCGGATCTGGCTGACTGCAGTAAACCTCGGAATAAACGGAAAGACTAACATTAGCGTAGATGCCATTCTTCTTATGATGTAACGAGTACATCAGGTCAGGTCATCATAGTCAGTTAAACAGCTGAGAAAGAAAACACACATGTACAGTATAAGTAGACTATATTGCATCAGCACATTAGGTCTTAAAGTGACAGCAGCCTAATAATCCCGCAGCTCTCTCAAACAACAAAGGAAAAAAGAACTCACTGCTCTTGACTGAATAACTTTTGTAACTTTAATGAAGATTAATCTGTTTAATTTAGTAATTAATGCAGTGTTATTTTACATTTGATTAATTTATTAAATTGAAAATTGTGAATTTTCACAATCTCAGTTTTGGTGTCATACCTGTCACACTGTCTGTTTTTGCAAAAAAGTTTCATGGCCGGTACATTTTTTTAAGCCACCGGCAGGTAATTTCATAATCATATGATGAACTTTACACAGTTTTTAAACTGGACTGAATCAACATTAAACTGTCTTCAGCTGGATAATGGCACTACTGTCTTAGAGCTGCTTTACAGCACAACTGAATTCTGTTTGAGTCATTGATCATTATCCTCCTGTTTATCACTGTAAAGCTGCTTTGAACAATCTGAATTGTATAAAGCGCTATAGAAATAACTTGACTTTGAAAACAAAGCAAATGTGTCTAACCTGGCCGTTTGTTAGTTTGTGGCAGTTTGAAAAAGGATCAAATATATGATCAACAAACTCATGTTGCTGAGTATTTTTACTTAAACAATGATGCAACAGCGCGCTTTTCTGCGCCTCTTTTTCACGTCAGTTTGGGTGACTTAAGTTGGGTCTGATTATAATTTCACAAAGTCATCTGAAGCCATTCCATAGCTTAATGTGAGGGACAGAAGTCTATTTACATCATTAAATTAAAGTTTATGGAAACTCGTTTTCCCTCATCTGTCAATCATTCTCCATTCAGTATTCAAACAGCGCGCGCGCCTCGTCCGGTTACAGGATGCACGGTAAAACTCTCTCCAATATGATATATTCACATTATAATGCTTGATCTGTAGATAAAAGGCTGTGGATTTGCATAAAATGACTTTATTTTGTGTATTTGTATTTTATGTTTGTTGCTGTTTTAAAACGACTCGCTACCGTGTGCCTGTTCACACCACAAGGATGAATCGGCATCAAACGCACAATAACTGGAATTTAAAACTTCACTATGTGAAGAAACAAATTATCAATAAATTGTTGGACAGATATAGGCTACACTAGGATTTGTGCGCTCGACATTTCTTCGCTTTGTATCCGAGAACTTTTAAATGCGCACTTGTGCAGCGCAGCGCTGCACACTGTGACTCCATGTTGCTTTGAGCACATCATTCTGCACCCGCGATGCGCATACGCGCTTTGTGCTCTCTGTTTTGAAGCGTTTCATATTATCATGGTTTTTCCTATATTTTTATACCTAGCCTGCACAATACATTTAAAATAAGCATAATTTAATTGTATAATATATTGTATGCACTAAAGCTAGTGAAAACCATAGACTGTAAAAAACTCAGGTTCACAATGTCAGATGAAGCAATTTAGGTGTTCTAAGTATTGAGTCAAGGAGGGCAAAGGCCTTAAATCTAGATGAATTTGCTGATCTTTTTGCAAAAAAACACAAAAATCGTAGAATACAGTTAATGTGACTGATTCTGAATATGTAATGCAAATCTAAAAAATATAATGGAAATGCAAATACATTGTTGAATGATTGTTAACATGGTATTTTGCCTGTTAATGCCTATAGTGCAGTGCAGAAAATGATATGACAACAATAAGGTCTAAATGTAACTGGCCCCTCTAACAGTACAACTGGCCCCAGCTTGGCCCCCCCAATTGAAATGGTCTAGAACCGCCACTGTTTGGAAGGGCTTTAGCCCCCTAAATTTCCACCCAGCCCTCCTAAAATTTGCGAAATGTACACTAATTGTGATCGATGGTCTTCTTCAATCCTTAGCAGCACAGTGCCAGCAAACGCAGAGGACAACTGTGCATTTATTGATATATTGTTATGATGTCTGCATCTGTGTTGTTCTTTGTCATAAATGCAGTTTACATAATATGATGCGGGAGCAATTCATGTAGGTTTCCCCATCCACTGTAAAATCTGGGCTAATTATTTATTTAGGCCTATTTCCTTTCATCTAACTGGCATGAGACATTTTCCAACTTTTGCTATACTTCATACAATACAATTGCTAAAAAAATTTTTATAATATTAATTTATATTAAAAAGGACTCTAAAAGGGAGTGGAAATGGCAAATGAGCTACTGAGTGGTTCTCTGCAGCCATCTACTGGTTATAGTGGTCATTTTCAAAGTGGGAAACATTTTCATATTAAAAGTGTGTTTGTTGTCCACCAGGTGACAGAAATCCTCCACTAAATATTCAGGGATTGACTTGATAGGTAGTGTAGAACTAACTGTATTGTTCTGCCTACACTAGTATACAAATAGTATATTCAATAATTTTTTTAAGTCATATCCTCATTGGACATCCTAATATCCTAGAATCGCCCCTGCGTGGGAGATTAACCATATAATTTGTATTATGTTGGATATAACTCTTTAACTTTTAAGGTTAAATTAAATTGAAAATTTTCGTACAATCTCAATCTCACAATTAGACTACATAATGTGAATAACCATGTACACATAACCGTAATGCTCCATATAACCCTGTGCATACAACCCATACCTGAGTGCTAGTCCATCCAAAAATAAAAAATTCTGTCATCATTTACTCACCCTGAATTGTTCCAAACCTGTATGAATTTCTTTCTTCTGCTGAACACAAAAGAAGATATTTTGAAGAATGTCGGTAACCAGACAGTTGAGGGGCCCCGTTTACTATGGAAGAAAAAAAATACTATGGAAGTCAATGGGGCCCATCAACTGTTTGGTTACCGACATTCTTCAAAATATCTTCTTTTGTGTTAGCCTATCATTTTTTTTTTTTCAGATATTTTGCTGTGAATTTTACAAGTAACAAACTACTTTAGTCAAAACAGGCACCATTTCTTATACTTTTTTCCCCCAATATAAAATCACAATGAAACTAACAGCATTTTTTTCCTGTATTGTGATATACATCCGAGTGCAACAGATTACAGAATAAAATGTTCTATCTGTCATTCATTTGTTGATTGGATTTTGAAATTTCAGTTTAGCACTCAAAAAATTTAAGTTAGGGTTAGGTTAGGGCCCGTCCACACGGAGACGCGTTTTGCTGTATACATATACATTTTTTTTTTATCGTATTGGCGTTTCGTCCATACGGATCCGGCGTTTTCGGAGACTGAAACCGCTATTTTTTTAAACCGGGTCCCAAGGTGGATAAATCTGAAAACGCCGCCCTCGCCGCCCTACGGCCAATCCGTACATTTTGTGAAACGATGTCATCACACCAAGTGTCAACTAGTCAGACACCGTTAAGTCACAGCAACTACATTTATGGTTTTTCATATTGTTCAACAAAGTTCTTGTTTAAAAAAGAAAAGAAAAAAAGAAGCTACTGTGCCTAATATTATTGTTGTATACAGCCATAGTATACAGCGCGCAAGGTTTATGCGGTTTATGCTCATGCATAAGTCTTCTTCTCCGTTTTTAGTGTATGTCTGTGGCAGAATTACAGCGCCACATACTGGTCTGGCATGTATACTACATCGTTTTGCGTCGGTTTCAGTGGTTTCGTGTGTACGCAGATATTTCTTGAGACGACGCCTTGTTTACGGAATTTTTTTTTTTTTTTGAACGGGGAAAAAAAATATCGGATAGGGAAAGCTCTGGCTTCGTGTGGATGTGGCCTTAACGATTGGAAAAGTCTGACATAAGTGACCAGAGAAATCAATGTACGTTTGTGTATTAATGTATGCAAAATCTGTCATTATTTACCCACCCTCATGTACTTCAACACTACACAAGTGAAACAGCTCAGGAGTTAGCTGGTGTGGCAGTGTATCCCGCCAGGCCCAGGTCAGTCTCTGAAAGCGATGAACTTCCACACACCCACACTCGGAGCATGAGACTCACTGGCTGTGGTTGCAACACAGCAGTAATGAAGCAGGTAATGCATGCTTAATGAAGCATAAACGCATTTAAACACAGCTACACAGGAGAGATTAACAGCTTGTATACTCACATTATACACCCACTCCAACATTATTACAGAAGCAGTCTCTCTCTAGCTCTCTATAGTTTCCCCTCATACACACACACACACACACTCCTCAAACACACCTGTGAATAAACATTCAACTGCTATGATAGTCTCTTGCCATCTGTTCATCTCTGCCCCGCTCTCCTCTTACTGCAGCTACAGCGCTCACAGACGATTGATCGGGCTGATAATAGACAGGGCAAACGTCCTCAGTAGATTTGTTGAATGTTTTCACTACTATGGGCTTTTGCCTCTTTTATTAGACAGAGATCATGGAGAGAAAGGCGAATCGGAGTGAAAACAGGTTGCATGCTAGATTCAAACCTGCCTCACTCGTGTGAGCCCCACAGCTCAACACTTCTGGCATGACTACGCCTTGGGATAGTTCACCCAAAAATGAAAATTATTCCAAATTTACTCACCCTCAAGCCATCCTTGGTGTATATGACTTTCTTCTTTCAGCTGAACACAATCGGAGTCATATTAAACAATCCCCTGCATGGCTCTTCCCAGCTTTATAATGGGAGTGAATGGTACCTTGGTTTTTGAAGCCCCAAAAAGCGCATCCATCCATCCATCATAAAAGTAATCCATAGACTCATGTGGGTTAATAAATTTCTTCTTAAGCGAAGCGATGGGTTTTTGTAAGGAAAATATCCATATTTAAAACTTTATAAACTATAATCACTGACTTCCGGCAACGGCCTTAAATGCATTCACGAGAGAGTCGAGTTCCGGCGGAAGGATTACCTCTGACCCGACCTAGCTCCTCTTCTTTTATATTGAAAACTTCGGACATTTTTCTTTAAAACTTCTCGTTTTAGACTTCTAATTCATGACTGGCATTTTGTTTTGCTCAATCCTCTGCACTTCCGCGTTCGTCAATTCTCACCTAAGCGTACGCTCCTCCTACGTCAAACGTCGGATCAGAGTTCTCTCTTCCGCCGGAACTCGACTCTCTTGGCAACGTGCGACGGCCGTTGCCGGAAGCCGTTGATTATAACGTTTTAAATATGCGTTATAATAGATAATAACGCATTTTTCTTACAAAAACCCATCACTTCACTTCAGAAGGCATTTATTAACCCACTGGAGTACCAGAACCAGGATATTATTTAATAAACATATTAATATACTTAGGATGGCTTGAGGGTGAGTAAATTATGGGATAATTTTCATTGTAGGGTGTTCTATTCCTTTAATGACACTGTAGTTGAAAAAACAGCCTAGATACCTCAGGTTTAACTTGCGTAATCTGTACATCGTGAGTGCTAAATAATAAAATTCTGCAAAAAAAAAAAAAAATTCCATTTATGAAAATATTGTGTTTTTAAAATATATTGGATGTCATACCAAAACATAGTGAATGCTTGTCTCAGGATTAAACCTTCCAGTAAAATACTGAAGGTAATCAGGGTTTCATGAAAATTGCTATGGCGTCCTTTAAGCACACGTGTGAAAAAGTGCAATAAAAGTTGCCCCCACTCTGTGCAAAGTGTGCTAGATGAAAAAGTACAAGTGCCACGGCACAGAGGGGGTACAGAAAGCCAGACTTTTTGATTAATACTCCTCTAAATTAACTGTTTACTCTACAGACTCTTAACATTCCCAGATTATGATAATTTTGTGACAGGCAGAGAGATTGATGTTTGAGAGCTTGTTTTAATTAATGGTTTTGTTTGTCTCCGGAGAATGGATTTTTTTTTGTTTTGTTCTTTTCATGGTTGCTTTTGAACCCTTTTTTTTTAAAGAAGCTTTACAGCGATGTAATGGGACCCCCATGTGTGTTTTGAATAGAAGTGAAAAAGTGTCTACAACGATTATTTCGTGTTTGAAGGAGAGGCTAATCACACATGCCGTCATGTTTGCTTTTTTTAACTTTAATGCTGCAGTGTTTATCGCATTTTTATGACTTTTGAAATGATCGAAAACAAAATTTGATTGTTTTTGAGTGTGTGTGCGTATAGCGCAATTGTTCAAATCTCTTATTTATGTGTTTATCATCGAATGTACCATATTCCCTCAAAGTTTTAAGTAACTTTGTTTGAAATGCACTTAAAGTAACATTATTTCAAATCTTGTTTATGTTCTCATAATCATAATGACGGCTTGTTATGTCATTTCTTTATTAAAATGCACTTACATATAGATTTTAAAATGAACAAGCATTGTTTAGTCTTTAATCTAAAAGTTACCTTTTAGAAATGACTTTTGGTTTGATAATTGTTTTAAATGATATGTCGCATTGAATTAATCTGTATTACTTTTACACTACACTTTCTTATTGTGACATTATCGTTTCAGTTTGTTCACTTCAGATGTAGATTCTGTAGATGTTTTGTGAGGTTAAGTATTTCAGAAGCTCAATTAAACAATGAATTTTGAAAAGTGACTGCAGATTTAAACAAACTGGCATTCACTAGTTATGAAGGAATGTGAAGGACAAAGATGTTGTCACCTAAATATCATTTTTTTTTTTGTAATAGTTAACACATTTGAAGTTGCATTGTGAAACATTACAAAAGTTTATTGTGTGGTGAATGACACTCAAAAATAGCACATTTCATGCTGAGAGTGAGAACCCACAATAAAGTGCATATGTTCTCCATATACTCTGAGAGATGTTGAAGAAAGAACTTTATTTAGTTTTATGTCCTTGTAGGTCATTCCACAGGAAACACTGACAGACACAGATAAATGGAGAGGTTGCGGGGAAGGCAGGGAGTGAGGAAGAGAGTAAGGGGGGAAAAGTAAAGCTGACAGGAAAACTGTGTGCAGCCATTGCATTATTACCATCTCTAGGACAGGATCGTTTTTCACCACAGATACCCTGATGAGAGCTTTGACAATATCTGGTCTTGATACCCGTCTTAGTAACACTCTTCCAAACACGCACACACACTTATGTTATGTAAATCTCTCTGCCAGTTCTACTAATGGTGATACCTAAACACAGGGCCTTTGTCAAGGACAGTCAGTAATGTTAGAACCCTGTGGTATCACCTATATATTTGGCCTGAGGGTCAAGACGACCACCCATTAAACAATGTGAGTGATAAATCTTTATTATCCAACAAAAATTGATTTTTGCCAGGAACAACATTTTTATTCTGCCTTATAACCTTTCTAAATATGTAATGTTTTGTTTTGTTGTGGTTGTACATTCTCTCTCTGCGGGCCCTCCACAGGTAACGGCTGTTAAACAGTGAATTTCGGCTTCTCCGACCTGCCATCATTATGTAGAATCGCCTAAGGTCCAAACTCCTGCTCGATAACTCATGCCCCGTGCAAATTCCCATGCAAACACAGTCAATGCAAAACACATTTCCTGCTGTCAACAACATCGCTGGCGAGAATCAATCAACCGTTCATCCATTTACACTCTTTGCATACCCTTATGTCAAAGAAAAAAGCGCTCCGAGACTCCGCAGCTCTTCTGAGGCGATCGTTCCATCGTTCTGAAGAATCCATCAAGCCGCGTTTGATTGATAAGTCTGTCTGCGCGCACAGCAGTACAGCTACAGCAAATGGGGTGGCAAAGCGCGAGCTGACATAATGCAAGTCTGCGCAAGTTTGGGAGACAGACTGAGCACGTCCGTGGGGGGTAAAAGTTTGATGCGACATGCTACAAGACACACACAGCACTCGTGATGGCACACACACAAGCGTGCCCCCCTGTCCAACCCCTCCGCGAACACGGAGTTCAGCATGTCTTTGGGAAAAGTATTTTAGCGCTTGACACCATTGTGGATTTTACGTCGGGATTTATTTTCAGATTTTACGGAGTATGTTTTATCAGTTGTGGCGCAGTTGTTCTTTGGAATAAACTTTTGATGCATCCAGCTGTCAAATACTTAAAACATGGACAATTGTAAAAAAACAAAACAAAAAAAACAATGTGGTTACTGCAGTGAAAAACAAACCAGTAGAAAGGTCTGTTTACAGTAGGCTACACCAAGGACGACTGACATTTTAATAATCGTTCTAATTCTATGAGTGCATAAAACGGAACTAAATGTGCTCTTCACTACTCCAGTGTGATTAATTGCAGAAAAAAAAAAAAAAAAAATTGTATTAAAGATTGAGGGAGCTATAGATTTTGTGTGAAAATATTTTAATTTTTTGTTTAAAAATCTTATAAATGTATGAGGTGGCAAGGTGGGCACACATTATTTATACAAATACTTTAGGTAAAATAATATTGACATTTAAAAAAAAACGTCTAAGTTAATATTTGTTCAAAACAATCACTTTAGCAAAGTTTGTGCAATTTTCTGTTTATTTTGATAAATAAAAAATTTTTTGTTCAATAAATATACTGCCATTAAAATATAGTAATATAAAAATATATATAAAAAAATACAGAAACAAAATTATATAAAAAAAATAAAGATTCTGAAAGCATTGGAGATCCCATAATAGTTTAATAGGCTATAGATTTACAGTAGTAAATAAATTATATTTTATTAGATGATATGATTAATATCATATTTTTAAATAATGGTTTCATTATAAATGTGGTTATTATGGTGCATCTGTGCAATCTAGTGGTTTAGAGGAAAATAAAATCAAAGCCGTCTTTTACCCTGGTGCGCCTTTAGCCCCCTTGTAATATGGAATATGGCTTGTTTTCGCCACTGAATAAAAAATAAAAAAGGTAATTGTGACTTTATATCTCACAATTCTGACTTGTTTTCTCACAATTGCGAGTCACATCTCAACTTTCTCGACATCTTGACTTTTTTCTTATGTTATAAAGTTAGAATTGCGAGATATAACTCGCAATTGCGAGTTATAAAGTCAGAATTGCGAGATATAAATTGCGAGTTTATATCACAGTTGTGAGATAAAAAGTCGCAATGACCTTTATTATTTTTTATTCAGTGGCAGAAACAAGCTTATAGAATAATGATAGAAAAATGAAATTATGGGAAAAAAATTCCAATGAAACTAAAACTGCCAGTGCAAGCAAAAGTCGTAATTTCACCGTCTAGGTTAACTATAGACCCGATATAGTCCGGCTATGAGTAACCCACTTCTAGCCAAAATAACCTTGAATTTGGTTACATGTCGTTTTTGCCAAAATAACTTGCGAGATGTATGATATTCCATCATGTAGGCAAAGTAAACAGTGATTACAAGGTGTTTGGTTAAATTTCTTCACTCATTTCATTTCTTTATCTAATGACTAGTTAGACCTTGGGCTATGGTTTAGATGTCTATTAAATTTTCACTGACAGCTCAAATTTTGCCTTGGTTTAGCCTTGACGTCTGGGCTGTGTTGGACGGCTATTAGACGTCTTTTAAACACAAAATTGCTTGCTTGGTGGGTGCTGGCAAATCATTGTCTTACCGAGTGAGTTATTGAATCATTCAGTCAAACGATTTGTTTAAAACGGCTGATTCTTTCAGGAACAAAGCAACTAACCGTATTTATAAATGAGTGGTTGAGTCATTCATTAGACCATTTGTTCAAAACCGCGGATTGATTCAGTAACGAAACAGCACTCTATATCTCTATATTTATAAATAATAAAAACAAGAACTCATACAGGAATTTTTTTTGCCCTATATTATATATCTTGAATTTCGGGGGCATTTTTATGAATTTTGTTGCCGTTTTTGCCCTGAGCCCCCGTTCATTTTCTGACCCTGGTGTGTGTGCATGGGAGGCAGGGCTCTTTACTGTCAAAATCCAATCAACAGTTGATAGCCTACATAAAACCAAGTTCCAACCCTACTTTTATTTCTGTTGCTTCTGGTTCATCACGACTTTAATTGGAAGAATTCTTGGTGTGAATGGGCCAAACCTGATTACGGAAAATAATGACTCATAAAGTTGGCATTAAATGGAAGTTGCGATAGTCCTTTCTTTCCCTACTAAGTGAAACTGCTTCTCAAACAAGAAAAAAAGTAGGGTAGGACTTGATTTAGTCCATTGGCAATTGATTAGATCATTGTCGTTTGCTATTGCTGCGATCTCATGTGAGAAACAGGTTTTCCCGCCCTCGCACCAGTAAACAGAGAAGAAAAGAGATGTCTCTGCAAATGGAAGGGGAAGTTATTTTAATTAAAGATTATGAGGGCACATGATTTTTTTTTTTAGATAATAATGTGCACAGATAAAGCACAGTATAATAAATATTACAATATTCCATAAAAAATGGTCAATTTTGATTTTACTGTGACTGAAGAGCCTGTTATTTTTGAATTTGTCTGAAATACCACCATGTTTAATTTACAGCATTAGCAGAGAGAGAATTCATTTCTGTAAGCAGAATGGTAATTTTAAGTGAAGTACACCCAAATGAATCATAATCTGAATCTAACCAGTCTGAATTACATTGGAATCAAATTTAGTCAAATCTATTCACCCTCCACAGAAGTTATTATTAAAATGTCAAATAATAAAAAATCATACACAATTTATAATAAAACAATAACTGGCTCTCAGGTTCAGTTGCATGATTCCCCTGATTATCACCACAAGGACTTTGGATTAGATGACATTTTTCCAGTGAATTTCACCACTTCATTTTGATTTCTATCAGCAAGACACATCTTAATGACAAAGGTCCTTAAAAACAAGGCGATCTTAAGGCCAGCGTAATGGATCTCACACTAGGGGCAAGCTGCACACAATGTTACGCCCCCTGTGTGGAGAACCGCCCCCCTGCGTAAAACACATTATTCTTCGGGGGGTATGTGGAAGCGACACGACCCATTCGCCTGTGGGACCCGAGGGAGGAATATGGGCCCCCTCTTCAATCTGAGTCCCTAGGAGGGCCACCCAGCACCTGCTAACCCAGGGCAGTACTCATCAGAAAAGCATTTAGCGCGCTTGCTAACTCCAGGCCATAATTAGGGTGGGTAATTATTTACAGGCAGCACTGGGCAGAACTGGCCTAGCATAAACAAACAGGCGGCTTGGAGACACATGACAAACATCGTTAGCTCTTCGCTCATTTTCGCCCAAACGGCAAAAACACTAGCAGCATGTAGACTCACTCCCGGGGAAAAGAATACCCAAAAACTTCTGGTCTGAAAAGCAATCGTTTCCCAAATAGCTAGCACATTTGAGACACACAAGTAGGCTTATTGTAACATCTGTAATGTGCTACGCACACACACACACACACACACACACAAACACAAACACACAGATACACACTCAGACTCACACGCTCATGAATATGATAACGTGTGAAATGACAGATTTATTTGTGTGTGGCTCCAGGGTTTTATCTCTAGCACAGTTCATCAACTCCTCAGCACGAGGACTGCTAACCAACGCAGCGCCTGCACATGCTAATTACTGGACCATGGTTAGCTTCAAACCTCAGATCTGCTCCCATCATAATATGTGCCCTGCTTTTTGCTTTTATGAGATTTTTATCTATCTGTAAGAATGTGGGAAAAAGAGTAAAGGTTTAAAAGTTTCAATTACTGAGAGTTTCTGTAGCCTGGAGTTTATGCTAAAATGCTAATGAGCTAATCACATTGCCACCAATCTGAATTTTCTCTTTTTACACACAAACTTATACTATTATTCATGTTTAATTGCAATTACCAGATGAAAATGAACTTGAATTTTCATAAAGGTGAATGTTTATTTCATTATAATCATTAATCATTAATCTAGTGATTCAAGCTAAGGCCAATATGTTGTGAACATTTTCCTCAGACAGGAAGGATGACTGTGTACAGGAAAAAAAACAAATCGTTGGTTAATCACCCCCGTTACACACTGACGCAATAATCGTTTCAAGGACTGTATAGTTATCAATTACACAGTGTGTGCTGTGTACATAGTGATAGTTTGACTGTAACTAATCAGCTACAATGAAAGGATTTCATTGAGTGTTTTAGTAGGCCTGGTTGTTTCAAAATCGCTGGTTAATTCTATTTGAAAGTGCAACACTATTCACTAAGCTGTTTCTCTTGTGCATATTTAATTTCACATAAGATGGAGAGAAACGAGAGGGGCTGCGAGAGCTCCAGATGGCTCCAAAGCTCCGCAGAGAACTAGGCCTCATTGTTTGATTTTTTTTCTTAAGTTTTAATTAGCTGCAAGAACAAGAAAGGAAAAACTTGTATGTTTTCTATAAAGAGTGGGTGACTGACTGTTGTCAAGTAGAATTTGTGTTCTCATTACCAAGTAAAAAGTTAATAGACGGTGAAGATTTGTCTTATGGATGCGCAATATTGGTTATGGCGTTCAGTTTTGGTTGATTGATATTGGATATTGTTCATGCTTATTTATCCTATTTTTACTTTTAGATTGCTTTTATATTCATGTAATGCTCACTTAAATTTAAAGGGATAGTTAACCAAAAAAATTGTAATAAAAAATCCTCTTTTACTCATCCTCATATCATTCCAGACCGTTAAAACATTTGGGTAACACTTTATTTGGTGACGTGACGTAGTTACACGTTACTACATGTACTTACTATAGTAATAACTGTAAATATTGCATAATTACAAGTAATTAACCCTAAACCTAGTTACTAACCGTAACTCTATAGTAAATTAAAGGGATTTGTATTTAAAGGGATTGTTCACCCAAAAATGAAAATGTTGTCCTTATTTACTCACCCTAAACTTGTCCCAAACCTGTTTCTTTCTTCTGTTGAACAAAAAAGAAGATATTTTGAAGAATGTTGATCAGACAGTTGATGGTATAGCCATTGACTTCCATAGTAGAAAAAAAAATACTATGGAAGTCAATGGGAACCATCAACTGTCTGGTTACTAACATTCTTCAAAATATTTTGCTTTTGTGCTCAGCTGAAGAAAGAAACTCATACAGGTTTGGAACAACTCTTTTCCAACAATTGTTGGAACAACAATTTTCAAGCTTGAAAATGTTGATTGCGTGAATAGATTCAATGGATAGAGAAAAATTTGGAGCGAATATCAAAAAGATCTTCATTTGTGTTCCAAAGATTAACAGAAGTTGAATGGGTTTGGAACGACATGAGAATGGAACTAAATGATGACAGATTTTGTTGTTTTTTTGTTGTTGTTGTTGCATGAACTAACCCTTTAATCTTTACAAACCCTAATAATTTGACACTGTTAAAAGTGATCTCAATTTGATTTTCTATTTTCATACAGATATTTCAATGTTGTGGTGCCTAAATGTACTTGTTAAGAAAGATTGATTTTATATTTGAGTTTATTTTTTAATGTATTTAGACAAAATACTATCAGCAATTTATCAATTATCAACATAAAAATATGTATCAGCTTACCGGTATCACTGAATCCTACTAAGAAACAAAATACTGTCTCAGCTTAGCGTGTTTTATGGCCTTCTAAAGTACTGCAATCTTGAGTTAGACTTCCATGGTTATTGTCACACTTGACTGAGCAAGTATCATTCTGCACAAACACACATGGACACACACACACATTCATGCACTAATCAAAGCAAGCTTATTTAGTCCTTTGTAAAGCATTTACGGCCTGATCCTAAATGCTGCGCTCGTGGCTTTGTTCTCTTCTCAAACACAATTAGAAGATAATATATAAATATATACATACTGCAAATGACATGCATATGACGGCTTCATTTGAAGCCCGCTCAGGTCATTAGTAACCCAACAGGGCGCTACAGAGCCGCCGGTCCCTTTCTGCCAGTCGACCAGTGGAGATTTATTTGATATTAACTCCCTAATGGCCTAGCTCCTTTTCTGGTAAAATATGCACAAAAAGTCCAACACGAACACTGCCATTCAGTTGAATGCTTATTTATTCACTAAACGAGGATCTAATGTTCAATGTTCCCTGGACGCTAAGGTAGTTCTGGGGGAGGAAGGCTTCCCCCTACAGCTATATACATCATTTATTTTACACATATCCCGGTATCACACACTGGGCAGCTTAGAGGAGAAGAACGACTTTATGAAAATCAGAACAGTGAGTGTTACGGGGGACATTAGGAGTTGGAGGGGGAGAGCTGTGAATGGAAGCGGAAGAGGGGCGAGCGAGAACATCGTCGCTGGAGAGAGACGATGTCTCTCGCCCGCCACCCACAAGCATAGCGGGGCCGTGCTCGACACCCCTCGGATAGGAAGCGGGCTTTCGCTTACCGTCTCTCTTGAACTCTGAGGCCCTCGCAGCCCCGACAAATGGTCGTTATCGCACAGTTCTGTTTCCACATGAACTTCTTTCACGCATTAAGAAGGATGTCTATCTTTCGCGTTGTTAAACACATTGTTAATTTAGTTGTGGCGCTCGTGGTTGTGAGGCTGGGGGGAGATTGTGTTCAGTTGTCTGTTTTCTTGTGTTTACCCAAGTCTTGTAGGATTCAACATGTATGATAAGATACTGACCTAGTGGTGGTCACTGAAATAAAAAACTCTGATCAGCTCTCGTTCGTTTCTCACAACCTGCTAATGCAAAAAATGTCCATCAATGAATTGGATCAAATTCATATCAAATATAGCCTCTACAAAAATAGCCTGAATATAGCCTATTTTTTTCCCTCAAACTATAACCATATCGCCTATTGAAGCTCAACAAGCTTTGAATACTAGTATTACTACTGATATTAATTTTGATTATATTATCCCAGACAGCAACATAGTGTCAGCCCAGATCCGGCCCACATCTAATACACGTGTGTACCAGATGTGGGCCGGATCTGGGCCGGCACTGTGTTGCTGTCTGGGATATTTAGTGTCCTTGCTACACGTTACATGTAGTTGTACATAATCACATGCAACTAACCTTAACCACACCCTACTCCTAACCATATAGTAAGTACATTGTTAATTATTATTAATCAGTACTTAAATGTATAATTACACTGTAACACGACACCAGATAAAGTGTAACCTAATATAATATTAAATAATGCATTATTATTATTATTAAAATATGTTTATTTTTATTAATGGTTTTGATTCACTATATCACATACAACCAATAAAACAACACTAAAGTTTTTTTTATCTCAAATAATAACACAAAATAATAAGCCCTGAAGCGTAGCACATTCCCTATGTCGCTAAATGAAGTTCCGCTATAGCTTTAAATAATAGTATTATTTTTAATATAATTTTTTATTGTGTTGAAATATAATTTATTTTATTGCAATATCATGTTGCTCTTTGAAGCTCTGCTATATCATTTAATATATATTATATTATGGTATAGTATATTATTTTATAATAACAATTAATATGAATAATACTACTAATATTATTATTAATATATATATATATATATATATATATATATATATATTTATTTATAATATAATATAATAGACTATTCTATACTATACTATACCATAGTATAATATACTATATATCAAATTATATATTATTGTTATTAATAAAATAATATGTATTTTTTATTTTATCTGCAATAGCTTCAAATATTGGTATTAATATAATATAATTTATATTAATAGGTTACACTTTATTTAAAGGTGTCATTGTTACAATGTAATTATACATTTAAGTACTGAGTAATATTAATTAACAACATATACTTACTATAGGGTTAGGGTAGGATTAGGATTTGGTTGAAGGTTAGTTGCATTATGCATAATTTATTGTTATTATGGTAAGTACATTTAACATAAGTAACAAGGACACTGTAAAATAAAATGTGACATATTTATAAATTATTATTATTATCATTATTAAAAATTATATATATATATATATATATATGTATTATTTATTTTTTATCTACAAGGTTTGATTCACTACATCACATACAACTTATACATATAACAACCAACATTTTTTGGTGCAAATCCTTCCCAAGAAATGTTGAGCTGAAGAAGGGTCCGGACTCCAAAGTTTCACTACAGCGTGTTTAGCTTATAAAGAATCAAATAGATTTTTGAAGGTCTGTTGGGAATGAATTACAGCAAGTATGAAAATAGCAGGATTATGTTGATGCAGGTACGAAATAAGCATAGTTAATGAATTGTGGAAGGTAAGGAATGGATTGCTAAAGGGAAAGGGTTGTGGTAGGTAAGGGCCACTGACTGTGGGCCCCTGTGTCTCTGTGTGTGTGTGTGTGTGTGTGTGTGTGTGTGTGTGTGTGTGTGTGTGTGTGTGTGTGTGTGTGTGTGTGTGTGTGTGTGTGTGTGTGTGTGTGTGTGTGTGTGTGTGTGTGTGTGTGTGTGTGTGTGGCGGGTGAGACAGACTCTGCCAACTGCACGATTCACTAAGCTCTCACCAGGGGAGAGAGATAGATAGTTTTAATGTGTATGTGTGAGTGAGAGAGAAGCGAGCGAAAGAGAGAAAAAAATACAAATACAGAAAACCAAAATGTATATTCCATATTAAGTATGTGAATGGGTTTTATACTCAATTGTGTATGTCGGCCTGATCTGCAGGTAGGAAGATGAATGAGTTTGTCTGTTATAAATATATAGACCAGAGGCAATGGAAAGGAAGGACAATTATCTAAATCTACTTCAAGTGCGGCATCTTGAAGATATCGTGAGTTTATGGACAGATAAAGCATATTAAAACTTTGCTTTAGGGTTGATTCTTGAAATATCTCTTATAGCATTTCACATATAACTTTTACTTTGAGAACTCGGCATATGCCCTGATGCAACTGATCTAGAATCTATCAACTTTGAAATGCAGCACCATCTTAAAATGAAGACATTAAAACAGATCACCTTAACTTATGGGAGGACTTCCTCGTCACACTTAAAGCGATCATATGTTAATCGGCACCAATAAATCATTTGGTGGCCATGAAGTCCTCTTGCTGGTGCCAAAGTCTCATTTCCCAATAGGACCACTCTAATTGATTTAAATGCTTCGTCCTTGCGGCAACGCTATATGCTCACTTAGTAAGGGGTCTTTAACATTATTATTATTACTACCGTGATTGCGGGTTTCTCCATTTCCTATTGTACGACGAGAGTCAGAATCTCTCGCCCAAAGCTGAAAAAATAATTATTAGCATCTTGGAACAAACAGACGAAACACCCCCTCGACCCCCCACCCTCGCCTCGCGGCCCTTAGCCGACCCCCTCCTCGCGCGCTCATCTCCCCGTCTCCGTTTTTGCCACGTTCAGCCCTTAATTTATGCAAAATTAATTGATATATCTTTTATAATTGATGTGCTGTAAAATTAATGAGTAATTTATGTAATTAGTCAATTAAGGCTAATTCCAGCATATGTTCAATATGCCCAGAAGGTGCACTTTACAAGTTGTTATTTGTCCAGGAGTTGAATGCAGCGAAAACCCGTCTAATTAATTTCTTATGCATATCAGCGTGTTGTCTACTTAACACCGCGCTTTGTGGGAGCAGGTTTAATATTGATCTAAACAACACGGTGAGGAGGAACACGCGCGCTCCCGCTGCAGCCTCGCGCAGGGGCCTTCCGGTGCCAAGCGCTCCGCATGATTCGCGTGTCAAAGGCGCGTATAAACACACGTTATTCGTCAGCGGTCCGGAGCTAAAGTTGCATTTCAAAAGACATTAAGCCTGGGGGATAATGGCACCGGGTGTGAAATATGCATGCGCCTCGTTCGCCGGTGACCCTTTAAACTAGAGAAACACCGGAGCTCTTCAGGAACAAAATGAGAAAGATCTGTTGGCTAATTAATTGACACGGTTTTGAATATTCATCGCTAATATAACCACTACGCCTTTAATTATATTGTTGGACATCTCTCTCAGGAAGGTAAATCACTGAAGGCTTAATTAATGTAATGTATTCGCGACCCGCCGGGAACCCGAGTAAGAAGGCGCCTGGTGGGATCGTGCCGTGACACCTGGCCGCACAAGAGCGCCGGAGCTTTTGTTATTCTGTTTACCGGAGTACCTGTTCTCGGGGGTTGTGGGGAAGTGTTTATCCTTGTGAAATACGAGCAAAGAGCAAACAGCTTGACAGGTTGATTCTGACTCCGCTCAGCTTGGTGAAAAACTGGCGCGCGCTTGGTGCGTGCAAACGCGTGCGCCTTCAGCTTTTGAATGATTTGTCATAAATGTTTTACCTGAAATTACTCAAGAGAACGAAGTTAAATAGTATATAATTATGTTAGCAACGTTTTTATGCTGATGTCAAGTTATGACAAGGTTACATATTATGCAGTTTATGATGGATCACATTCAGGGAAACAAAATAGATTTTTTTAAAATATATTTCTGGGTAGGCCTATTTGGTTGTCTTGTTGTTTTCCCTTTCTCTCTCTGCTATCTCTCTCCACATTTCACAGTACTGGACCAATCTTGATTGATCCTGGTTGTAATTATGTTATGACAAATATTTTACTTTTTATTTTTAACACCATTTATTTGTAGCTTCAGGGGTGAGAAAAGGCCAAAACTACTAAACACATTTATACAAATTTGCTTGTAAGCAAGCAAAAAAAAAAAAAAAGCTTTATTTGATAAGCTATGTGTAGCAATCAAAAGCTAGTTATAAAACTGTGTCAGTTGAAAGACTTTGAAAGTTGCCTGCTGGACAATGTTGTGGTTCAACAAATTAACAGCTAATGAACAAAAATCTCTTTCTGAAGCTACTCATCTGTATATTAATATTATGAATTTCATAAGAGTATTGTTATTTCAACTTACAATTAATATTAGGTTACATGACCGAATTGAAATAGATTAAACTTAACAAACTGAAGTTTGTGCAATCGTAAAATATGCTGGAGAAAGTGTGTAAAGAAAAATGTAAAGATTTTTTATTTTATTTTTATTTTTTAAATGAGCATATTCTTCTCTATATTGCCTGGTTCATTTTTATGTTAAAACATATTTAGAACAAATAATAATGAGAAACCCTCATTGTAAATTTTTGTCTCATCTATAACAGAAAAAAAATATTAAATGGAATTTTTGTGACTTTATATTTCATAATCCTACTGTAATAACACAGGTGGTATAATGGAAGTTTATCAGCATCTCTTCATCAACTGTGTTGTAATGAGACAGAGCACAGTGTTCCTCACAAAAACACAAATCCCCATCAGGGTTCATATACATTAAAATAATGCTGTACAATAACCAAGCAGTGTTATATGCAAAATAAAACACTTCAATGTAGGAAAAGAAGAAACGATTTAAAACTTTTTTTTTTTAAATAAATAATGTGGTTTGCACAGGAAATATAATGTCCCTTTGTTCATAATATTTGTACTTTACACACTTTTTGTACTTGTTTTTTTTGTACGTTGAAATTAGCTCAATATTTTAAGGTGAATTGTACATTGAAAACAGTTTGACATTGCATTGACAGCGAACAACACACGTTAAATATTAAAGGCTATTCTCGTTTAAGTAAACTTCCAAAAAGTTCGATTTTATAGACATCGGGACATTTAAAACAATTCTAATAACTCTCCATAAACAGTATATGGATATTTCACATTCACATCATTAGTCTTGCAGTGTGTGTTATCATTATCAGACTCATTAGTGCGCGCGCTGCTCTTTGCCTCTGATTGGTACAGATGAATAGGACTAAACGCATATGAAGTCAGACCCTCCCCCTATTTACCCCTTATTCGTCCTAAAGTCAGTGTCATCATAATAAAACGCAACTAGCGGGGGGTCTGGACCTCTGCCATTCTTACAAAAGCGTCGCGGATCTTCTGCGAGTCAAAGCCGAGTGCGCGCATCCTCCGGGAGAACTTCTCGCGCTCTGACAGGACGCAGGTGTCACGCGCGCGTGCGGAGTATCATTTAGAGAGGTAACTTTCAAAACGGTCCCGTTTTCTTTGACATACTTTGGCTTTGCCTTAATCCTATGGATTTTGACTTTTAAGCTGTTTCCATGACTTTCGTGTTATAAAGCAGATGTAAACGTTAAAAAAAAAAAAACAGATGAAGTAAATCAAAGCAATAGCACGTTGAATGATTTTCTTTTTTAATTGAAATGGACGATATGCTGGCTTGCTTCTGAGTGTTATAGCACATCATTTTTTAAAAAGCCATGCCTCGGCCGGGCAAAAACTCCTACAGTGACCAGAAGCCTCCGTACTCGTACATCTCTCTGACTGCCATGGCCATCCAGAGCTCCTCGGAGAAGATGCTCCCCCTCAGCGACATCTACAAATTCATCATGGACCGCTTCCCGTATTACCGTGAGAACACTCAGCGCTGGCAGAACTCACTCCGGCACAACCTTTCCTTCAACGACTGCTTCATCAAGATCCCCCGGCGCCCCGACCAACCGGGCAAGGGCAGCTTCTGGGCCTTGCACCCAGACTGTGGAGACATGTTCGAGAACGGCAGCTTCCTCCGCCGCCGCAAGCGGTTCAAGCTCCTGCGGGTGGAGCATTCGGCTTGCAAGAGCGGCCCCGTGCTGCACTCCTACCACTCTCACCATTCCCAGCACCCCTTGCATCAATCCCACCACCATTCAAGCAAGCTGGGCGTGGGACATCCGGAGTACCTGGGCACCATGGGCCGCCTCTCTCACTTCCAGAGCTACACGCTTGGCGGCGGGCAGAGCGGCGGCTTCAAGCACCCGTTCGCCATCGAGAGCCTGATTGGCAGAGACTATAAAGGAGTGATGGCCAGTGGTTTGCCCATTGCGTCGGTCATGCATCACCTCGGCTATCCCGTGCCCGTGGGCGGCATGGTCAACTCCGTGTGGCCGCACGTTGGCATGCTGTCCGAGCCGGTGTCTTCAGACTACCCACCGTTCAGTGTGGCGGTGAAGGGGCTGTACCATCACCACCCGGGAACCCAGAGCATGCCCGCCGTGCCAGTGCCCATCAAACCCACGCCAACCCTGGGCACGGTCCCCTCCTTGACTGGCATGACGCCGGGAGTAACGCAGCTGTGCCCGAGAAGCGCATCACTGATGGAGAGAGACGCAACAACTCTTGTTGAGGAAAAAAGCGGGTCTCTCCATCATGCTCTCCTGCAGTCCTGAGCCAAAAAAAAGGACCGGTGGGTACGTAGAGCATGCTTTTGGGGACGGCTGTGGACTGATTTGAGATGCCGAGCCTTTTCCAGAAGATCTGCCACTGTCCGTTTAAAAAGTGTTAAATACGTTTTTATGGCTGTGTATTTCAGACTATAGTTTATTATGCAGAATGCAGGTTGTCATATTCGGCTTTGCGCTTTTCTGCTTTGTTGAATGATGAGGTATGTGTACATGTTTGAACTTCTTAAAAAACTGTGTACTGTACAAAGGACTGTATAAACTGGTATAAGGAAAAACATGTATCTGATGTACATTTTTTTAAACATGTAAAAATTAAGCCTTATAAACATTAAAGATACACAGACTGTAAAATGAATTTAAAAATTGTGTGTTTGCACACGACTATGGCTTGCAGGCTTGTATGACGCTGGTAAAACAGTGAAGAGGATTTCTGTCTGAGAGAGAGTCGTGAAAAAACCCAAAGTGAATTTTGCTAAATTATTGTATTTGTGTAAAATAGAAAATACATTTATGTTAAAATGTTCTTATATATTACCATAAATGTTATGTAAATATGTGTAGAATATAATCAATTTCAGCTCTTGAATTGCACTCGTGGTATTTACTAACACAACATCTAAATATTTTATGAAAATGAAACAATCAAATAGACAATTATAGTGACCAAAAGCAGGCCTGGTTTAAGTGTGCTGTTTTAAGGTGGCATGTGAGTTTCGAAAAACAGTATAATTGTATAAGATTTGTAAATGAAGTATTTTTAGAGTAAAATCACACTTCAATCCAGTTTCTGTGCAGTGGAATGTCTTTTTTTCTGTGACTTTTTCTCATTTGTTTATATCTGTTACTTCTCCAGGCTGTATTTACTCTTATATTAGAGTATATTTCAGTATCTCAGTATATTTATATACATTTACTCTTATATATGTAAAATTAAAGACATATGCAACGCATACGTGTAAGGTAGTAGATTATAGATAACATTCTTTAAAATATACTTAAATTAATGTATCTGTAAATTCATTTGTTTGATACAAAATTAAAAATTGTATGAATAGGAAATAGTTTTTATATTATATAATATTTATTTTGTGCTTTCACTGAATATTTACAATATTGTGTTCCAATTTGTGAATTCTTTCACCAAATCCACATTTTGAACGGTGAATCCTGACAGACAGTGGCTGAACATCCACAAGCATAAAGAGCTTAATAGTAATGGATTCTCTTCCTCGCCATTTTGGAACATTAAGACAATTGTTGCTCCAAGGCACAGAGACGAAAGAGTGTTTGTCAAACTACAGAAAACATGGTGCCGTCCAGCAGAGGAGCATTTTCCTCATAATCCATCCTGACGTTGAGTGTTGCTTTATACGTTTCTTCTTTTGGAGTCGATTCATTCTCTGAGATCAGGTTTTTTTATGCAACTTTGGCCAGGTATATATTTTAGGAGCTCCACAAGTACACTGTAAAAAATTATATGATCAATAAGTTATGACAACATATGTTTTAACATTGCTTTAACTCATCAAAATAATTCAAGCAATTTTCAACTTTTTAAAAAATAAGTTATACAGTCAATTTAATATAATTTAAGTTGAAATGACTTAAACATCCAAGTTGATTGTACTTAAAAATTTAAGGCAGCAATTTTTGTACAGTAAAGAAGACCTAACCTGATATTAAAAAGTAAAGCATATGCAGAAATGTTTTTTTTTTTTCCTTGCATAAAAATGTTCAGCGCAATATTTCCTGCATTTAAAGTATCAAACATTAATCTAAAATTAATATGTGCTGGAGATTTTTAGAGAACAAAAAGTTAAATTAAGTCAAATTATATGAACTTTCAAGAAGCAAACATTTGTTTTGTACAAGCAAAATTCCATTTCAGTCTGTTCATGTAACCGTGTCCTGTTTTTTGATTTGAGAAGTGACACTTTCTTAATATTTTGATAATATTATATTTCATGAAAATGACATTGATACACTGACCACGAATTGGGATGACCATATATTTTCTTTGCCAAAAGGTTATTCTATGTGTGTGTGTGTGTGTGTGTGTGTGTGTGTGTGTGTGTGTGTGTCTGGGATGCTGTGCTTCACATAAAGCGCCGGAGGAGACGGCCGCATGACTTCAAAAGCAGCCGTTTGATAAAGTTGTTTTGTCCTGCTCGTCTTGACATAAATTTCACCTTTGAAGTTGAGAAGCTGGTCCTCTTCACAACACAAAAGCTGCCAGTTGGGAGGCCATTTAGAGTGTCACTGTTTAGCATGGCAAAGGCTCTTTTATACGTCTTCATACGCGCGCTGCAGCACACACTCACACCAGGAGTGAGCTGAACCTGCCCTCTGAACAAATAAGATGCACAAGTGGCAGCCTGATGTGAAAACTACACCCACATCATATCTAGTCAATGAAAATGATCCATCTCTTTTTCTTGCACTTGCTTTCCTCTCTCTTCATTACTCTCAGGATTCATTACAGTCTGACGGTTGACATCTGAATTTCTTGGCATCTTAAAAGACATCAAATTCATCTTTTACCATAAGCAGCAGTGTAAATTTCAAACAAAATGTGACATTTTTGCATATGTAAGCGCCTGTTGAAAATCACGCCAAGTGATTCAGTGCACAAGAAAATCTTCCCGTTTAAAGCAAATATGTGACCATTTCTTATCGCAATTATGACTGTGCTATGACTTTTCGATGAGAAAGATATATGCAGATTTTTTTTTTCAACTCTTGAGTCTTTAATATGGATTATATGGAAAGTATGATGAATAGGAATGAGGTCATCGTGAAGTTGCTGGTCTGCGGCTTGTTGAGGAGCAGAATTTGATATGAGGTATTATTGTTAATTACTCTGACTTCAACAGGGGTGGAGGTGACACATTCATGCCCGTCTTAATGACTGCAAAGACCTAGCCTTCATAATGAACCGTTTAATTCATGAAGCTACTCGCCACCATGAGCCCCGGCAACCGCACAGCAACTTAGTACAACTGTATAATTCTTTATAAATGATAGAATTCTGGCCACAAATCAAGTGTGGATTGATGATATTATAATTGATATATTTTCTTAATTCCTCATAACACATAATTGAACTGACAGATTCAGTGTTTAATCTGTCTGTCTCCAGAAATCTTTGTATCAGGGGATTTTTTTTTTTTTTTTTTTACTGTTAAGTTGCTTTAGTGTGAAGGCTGTTTGTTCATATTTAGACATAGTGATGGAGAACGTACTCGCTCAACAACAGATAACACACACCATTAAATTTACATTGTTTGGAGTCAGGAAGATTAAAAATAAATCAGCAAAAAATGAAAAAGGGACAGTAAGGACCAGTGTTGAGGGTAATGTATTACAAGTCAAGTAATCAGATTACTTTTTTGAAGTAACAAGTAAAAGTAAAATGTTACTTTTATGTTTTCAACAAAATATCTGAATTACTTTTTCATATAAGTTACGCAAGTTTCCCCCCCCCAGTTTTTTATTGACTGACAGCTCTTCTGTCCTCATGTTGAGAGAAATTGTGCAGAGGCGTTGTGTGTAAACATAATGGTTATTGTAGTTCTGCTAATGTGAACATGCATTTACTCTTCTCACTTGCACAAACACTGATTCAGTATTCCTCAAAATGAATAAAAGCAGTGAAATGCAAACTGATGCAAAATGCAAAAAAAAAAATATTACGCGAAGCTGCAATTTATAAATATGTAAAAATACACAAATATACTTTATGCATTTAATCTCACTTTATTAATCATTGTCTTTGCTGCGGACCTTCGATAATCCAATTCAACCATACTAACAAGCTAAATTATTTTCTATCTTTTTTATTGCTGTAGTCTAGCCCAGGTGAGAAAATGTTACTCAAAAGTAACGTAATTACTTTCCATGAAAAGTAACTAAGTATTGCAATTAGTTACTTTTTCAGGGAGTAACCCAATATTGTAACGCATTACTTTTAAAAGTAACTTTCCCCAACGTTGGTAAAGACATTTATAATGTTACAAAATATCTGAACTTTATTCATCAAAGAATCTTGCATCTTTCGTATAAAAATATATCATGGTTTCCACAAAAATATTAAACGGCACAACTGTTTTCACTACATAATAAGAAATGTATCTTGCACCAAATCAGCATTAGGATCCTGTGACACTGAAGACTGGAGTAATCCCATGCTAACAGGAAACGTTCTCAGAATGGCTAATGTTTTGCAAGGTTCTCTCAAAGTTATGAAAATACACTCACCTAAAGGATTATTAGGAACACCTGTTCAATTTCTCATTAATGCAATCAATCAATCACATGGCAGTTTCTTCAATGCATTTAGGGGTGTGGTCCTGGTCAAGACAATCTCCTGAACTCCAAACTGAATGTCAGAATGGGAAAGAAAGGTGATTTAAGCAATTTTGAGCGTGGCATGGTTGTTGGTGCCAGACGGGCCGGTCTGAGTATTTCACAATCTGCTCAGTTACTGGGATTTTCACGCACAACCATTTCTAGGGTTTACAAAGAATGGTGTGAAAAGGGAAAAACATCCAGTATGCGGCAGTCCTGTGGGCGAAAATGCCTTGTTGATTCTAGAGGTCAGAGGAGAATGGGCCGACTGATTCAAGCTGATAGAAGAGCAACTTTGACTGAAATAACCACTCGTTACAACCGAGGTATGCAGCAAAGCATTTGTGAAGCCACAACACGCACAACCTTGAGGCGGATGGGCTACAACAGCAGAAGACCCCACCGGGTACCACTCATCTCCACTACAAATAGGAAAAAGAGGCTACAATTTGCACGAGCTCACCAAAATTGGACAGTTGAAGACTGGAAAAATGTTGCCTGGTCTGATGAGTCTCGATTTCTGTTGAGACATTCAGATGGTAGAGTCAGAATTTGGCGTAAACAGAATGAGAACATGGATCCATCATGCCTTGTTACCACTGTGCAGGCTGGTGGTGGTGGCGTAATGGTGTGGGGGGTGTTTTCTTGGCACACTTTAGGCCCCTTAGTGCCAATTGGGCATCGTTTAAATGCCACGGCCTTCCTGAGCATTGTTTCTGACCATGTCCATCCCTTTATGACCACCATGTACCCATCTTCTGATGGCTACTTCCAGCAGGATAATGCACCATGTCACAAAGCTCGAATCATTTCAAATTGGTTTCTTGAACATGACAATGAGTTCACTGTACTAAAATGGCCCCCACAGTCACCAGATCTCAACCCAATAGAGCATCTTTGGGATGTGGTGGAACGGGAGCTTCGTGCCCTGGATGTGCATCCCACAAATCTCCAAGATGCTATCCTATCAATATGGGCCAACATTTCTAAAGAATGCTTTCAGCACCTTGTTGAATCAATGCCACGTAGAATTAAGGCAGTTCTGAAGGCGAAAGGGGGTCAAACACAGTATTAGTATGGTGTTCCTAATAATCCTTTAGGTGAGTGTATGTTCTTCTAGTAAAATGAATAGAATGTTTGTACACAGTCTTTAATAACATTATCAAAACGTTAGCACAAAAACATTATTTATACATAGTTCATGACAAGTTTTGTTGCACGTTTGTCCAACGTTTTTTACTTACTACTCGTTTAAAAAATGTTCAGCATTAAAAAAGCTAAAAGTTTGTAAAATGTTAAAATGGAACGTTCCCTTAATATTTTGTTGACCTTCGCATAAACATGAAAACAAATATTTTTAAAACATTTAAAAAAAAAATGGAAATTTGTAACATTCTGAGAACATTTAAAAATAATGTTTTCATTACTTAATGGAAATGTTATCATAGGACATATTTGTCATGGCTGCTAAAAATTCTATTTGACATCACATGAATACTCAGACAGCAACACAGTGTCAGCCCAGATCCGGCCCACATCTGGTACACTTAGACTGCACACGTACCACATGTGGACCGAATCTGGGCCGACACTATGTTGCTGTCTTACTTTTTAAAATAATATTTTTTCAAATTGTAATAATTCACAATATTAGGCCTACTGTTTTTACTGTTTTTTTTTCATCAAATAAATGCAGCCTTGTTGAGCATAAGTGACCTTTCAAAAACATAAAAAAACAAACATTTTAATGCATTTTTCAAGGGGGTTATTTTTGCTAAATCTTTCAAATGTCAACATGTTTACTTTTATTATATTGGCCATCTTGAAAACCTTTTACTATGCCTTCATCCTTTATTTTTGGTCCCTTTCAGATACAGTGAGCGTAATAAATTGTCTTTAAAAGTATTTGTGTCATGACAACTATCAGAGTGTTTGGCATGATAATGGATATGACAATGTTGATATGTTTGGTCTTGGCGGAATAGATCTGCTACACTGCTGCTGTTATTGCTGCTGCTGCAGAGCAAGTACGGGACTTGCTACTGCCGATACATACATGACACACTGCTGTGAGCAAGTAAGACATGCTGCTGCTGTACAATATAGACCTTATGCGCCAGAGAAACAAGAATATTTAGAATATGGTCTTTGAACTTCCGTTTTTGCGGTCGCTGTATATTTCTATGGCATCGGTGTTGAGGAGTAATTAGCTGGTAAAGCAGATTTACTAAAGTTAACGAAAGTTATCATGAGGATTGTAATGTTTAAAGCAGATGTCTTAACAAATGTCATTAATGATATGATTACGAGCATAAAGATTGAGGATCTAGCCTGTGCCGTCTAGAGTTCATGACAGAACTTTGTATTTATTGTGTTTTTTCCCCTCAAATTGTCCCTTAGTTTGAGACATCATTATACTGCAACCAACAATATTACTACTAATTTAGCTTTAAAGGGGTCATTGGATGCAAAATTCACTTTTATGGTGTTTGCATACACTGTAAAAAAAAAATACATCCCCAAGTCAAACATTTCAAGTGACCGATAACATCTACATTTTTCAATTAGTCTGACGTATTATTTCTCATTGAGCCAATATTAACAGACTATTGCAACAAGAATTTCACTTGGGCCAATTGAAAAATTTAGATGTTATCGGTCACTTGAAATATTTGATTTGGGAGGGTTAGAAATTTTTTACAGTGTATAAATGTGTCTTTGCAGTGTGTGGACACAACCACCATACAATGAAAAAAATCCATTCACTCCTTTTTTTTTCGTCAAAAAGTCTAAACACTCTCAATAATCAAGCCGTTTGGATTTTCTGAGCAATATGATGTCATATTGCTCATGCTCCGCCCACGACCACTGACGGACTGTCCCGTATTAGCATATTTCCACCCTCGGCCATTTGTATACTGTCCGCCAAGGCTGCACTTTTCGTGTCTTGTGTGACACGCCCCATGGAAGAGATGGGTGGGGTGAGCAGTTGCTCATTATCATTTAAAGAGACTGTTTTTGAGGAGGTAAAAAGGGTGATGTTTTACACAACCATTGAGGAATTTTAAAAGTATATTACAAACTTTACATGAATACCCTAAAGAATCATACCAACTTGTGGAAAATGGGCATCCGCTGACCCATTTAAAACAAGTGCTTGTATGCAAACATCAAACTGACACGTTGACTACAACGAAATAGTAAAAATGACAGGTATTCAGATGTAGAAACAATGAAAATTCTTCTAAGATGCATGAATGTTGAACATTATTGGTAGACTGATTAAAACTGAGTTCTTCAAGTATCTGGAAGTGATCTTGAAGACATTATACAGTAGTTTCTTGTTCTGTAGCTTTTAATTCATGGCAGCTCTCAGGTGCTGGAGCTCAATGAAATCACATTCAGGGCTGAGCTTCATTACTTGGCATGTGCCTTCTGCCTTTCCCCTTCAACACACCTCGAGCCATAAGTCACCGACTCATAATAAAAAGCTCATCTGCCATGCATTAACAAAAGATGAGTAGAGGTCACCAGCGCTGTAGTGCTGATCACTAAATCTCTCTCTTTCTTAGTGATTCACGAATAAAAGACAGCCACGTTCGGACTGCCCTCTGGGCTAATTGAAATGGTTGGAGGTTGTCCTTTTAACAAGGATTGTTAGATGCAGCCAAGTCCCGTGTTAATGGTGCTCAATATAGCAGATTGTCTGGGGCTTGACTACTTCCTCTGATTACTTCCATGAATTCTGAAGCCATAGTGTCAGTGTTTTTAAGGCCTTTATGAAGTTTTGAAAGTTTTTCAGAACTTTCAGCTGTCCTAAAAAACTGTATAGGGGAGACAGGGACTAGTTGTCTTACTACAGTAATTATTATTATTTTTTTATTTTTTTTTACTACAGTAAATATTTTTTAAAGGGGACATATCATGAAAATCAGACTTTTTCCGTGTTTAAGTGCTATAATCGGGTCCCCGGTGCATCTACCAACCCAGAAATGTAAAAAGTGTAGCCGCAGCTCATTTGCATTTAAAGGGGTGCACACAAAAACGGCGCGTTTTTGCTCTCACCCAAAAAGGGGCAAATTTGACAAGCTATAATAAATTATCTGGGGGGTATTTTGAGCTGAAATTTCAATGTTTTTAAATGATTTTTTATTATTATTGCTTTTTTAATTAATTAAATTATTATTATTAATTCTGTATAGACACGCACAATATATATATATTCCATTAAACAACCTATAAATGGCCTTTAAACAATATATGAAAAGCAGTTATGAGACACACACACACACACACACACACACACACACACATTTTGAACAAAAACTACTTTAATTAATAAGCTGAAAACTATGAAGTAATATTATATATAATTAATAAATCATATTTTATAACATTTAAACCATCCCTGGCCTGACATTTATGAAAAATATCTTTAAGCACACAGTTCAACCTTTTAGTTAACATCTGCCTTCAATTATTCATAATTATTTTGTCTAAATGTATGTGGTTTTTATTATTTTGATTTATCAACAGCTACAGCAAAAATATGATGATATTAAAATTTTGTTACCTTTTACCAAAAAATTTAAACCTAAGAGAGTTTTAAACTAAATGTTTCAAAGCACAAAAAACACTGCTAAAACATACATTTAAGAATTAATTGGACTTTTGTCTCAAAACCTCATAGTTCCTGAGATAAACCTTGTGACAACTTGCCCCATTCTCCCTTGACTGGTTGCAGTGTGATGTTCAAGTTTACCATTTGTAATAAGTAAGTTAAACCTGAAAAAAACTCATTTTGGGAAGACAACAAAGTAAATATATTTTCTTTAATTGTGAAAGGACAATTTATTTGTTGCAGTACTTAAATATATAACTAGCTACCAGTAGAAGTCTATGTAATGTCCCCGTTTATATAGCTAAGTGAACGTGCTTATGTGTGTGTTTGTGCTTATGTGTGTGTTTGTGTGTGTGTGTCCATGCGTGCAGTCTCATTTTTTAAGCCAGTGTCTGATGAGTGTTCAGAGATGCACACACTGCTCATTTAGAGTTAATTGGCTGTTGACAGCAGTTAAAGGAAAGGTCCTGTGCTTCCTCCCTGCACATTTATCTTTCTATTAGAGCAGGCACTTGGGTTTTTATTGGACTAATTAGGACTCTCTTTCTATCTGCTTAACACTGGCCCTACAACATGTGCACTCCTGCAACGTGTGTGTTTGTGTGTGAGAGAGGAACAGAAAGTTCATACACTGTACACCTTTGTAATAATCATCTCAATTAGTCAAACACTTTGTAAAGATCGCAGTCAGAGTGCTTGAGGAAGTCAAAGCTGAGATGTGACAGAAACTCACTCTCGCCCTCTTGTGTTCAGAGATTGTATTCAGTTCATGAATAAGGGCAAATTGTCACATTGATATTGGGGCAGTTTGTCACATCTTGTTTCCACATTTGTTTTACTGTGTAGTTTTACCTGAAAAGCCATGAAATAACATATAATACATATTAAATATATATGTTTTTTTAAGTCTGTAATGTAGTATTTGTCTGACAAAGAAGTACAAATAAAAAGTAATTAGTATTTTTCTGACACTCAAATCGGTGTCAAACAGGTTCTTAGTGTGACAACATGCCCCACCAAGGTAATTTAGACTTTTCGTTTGTTATGAACTAACAATATTATCCAGTAAGAGTGGTGTAGCCTATGAAAGAAATGATTGGAATCATTCATTGGTGAGTTAATCTTTGAATGTGACAGACATCTAATGAATAAACCAGTGTTGTTATTGTCAACTAAAACGTTTACAAATCTGAGGTTCAAGAAAAATGACAAAAAAAAAAATAAAAAAAATAATATATATATATATATATATATATATATATATATATATATATATATATATATAATAAAAATGACAATAATTAAAGCTAAAAATGTAAATTATAAAAACAAAAATGAAAGTGAAAGCTGAAATTATAATAAAAAAAAGCTAGTACACACTGTACTATACTTCTTACGAAACAGAGACTAGACAGAGATAAAATCAAGAGTTGTTTCTTTATTTAATAAAGATGAGCTACAGGTAATGCAGGTGAGTAATTGCGGACAGATATGGTAGTTTGGTGTCCAGCCTCTGGGTGAGTGATCTCACGGAAGGTGGTAAGGAGGGCATCCCTGGAGACCCATGAATGTTCTTCTGGCCCCTAGCACTCCCAGTCCTCGAGATACTCTAAACGGCCACCACGGCGTCAGGATCCAATACATAGACTGTGTAAACTGCTCCATCCTCCAGAATCAGTGGAATCCGCTGTGGAGGAAACAGCCACAGGTGAGTGGTAGGGTTTCAACAGGGAGACATGAAATGAAGGGTGAATTCTGTAGTGCAAAGGTAACTTTAACTGGTAGGTGACTGGGAGGTGATCTGACAGGTGATGGTGAAAAGGGCCAACGTATCTGGGACTCAATTTCTTGCAGGGCAGGTGCATTTTGATGTCATGGGTAGAGAGCCAAACCTTCTGTCCCTGTTGGAATGTTGGTGTTTCGTCTCTCCAGACTTCCGCTTGGGTTCTTTGTCTGCACACTGCTCTCTGCAGATGGTGATGTGCAGCGTCCCAGACCCTCTCACTCTCTCGGAACCAATGATCGACTGATGGGACATCAGGTGGTTCCCCGGACCATGGGAACAGTGGAGGCTGGTAGCTGAGTACGCATTTGAAGGGATTTAGTCCAGTGATGGTGGCAGGATGACAAATAGAGTTCTGTGTGTATTAGGCCCAGCCAAGGAATTGGTTCCAAGAGTTCTGGTGGCCATGGCAAAAGGTTCTCAGGAAATGCCCTATTTCCTGGATCTTCCTCTCATCTTGCCCGTTCAACTGAGGATGGTAACCTGACGAGAGACTTACGGTCACACCTAGAAGTTTAAAAAGGCCTTCCATACCTGGGAAATGAACTGTGGACCTCTGTCTGATACAATGTCTTCTGGGATTCGATAGTACCGGAACACATGGATAAACAAGAGTTCAGCTGTGACCTGAATTTGACGGTCATCTTGTTGAGAGCTCTGTAGTTAATACTGTAGTTAATACAAAAAGGATTTCCAAGCCTCTTCTATGTACTCCTCCATCGCCTCCTGTTCTGGAAGTGATATAGGGAAGATTTTGCCATGGGGCACTGGCTCACCCAGATAAATGTCGATGGTACAGTCCCATGGCCAGTGTGGAGGCAACAGCGACAATTTTTTGGGACAGAACACGTCACTGAAAGGGACATAGCAGGCTGGAATATCCACAGATTGCTGTTCCACAGGGCTGTCAATGGACATCGAGTTCCCCGGAAGTGGCTGTACTGGTCGAGGAAGATGACGGAAACATCCTGGGACACAGCTATCGCCTCTTTTCAGGACTTCTCCAGTGGTCCAGGATAGGTCTGGGTCGTGTTGCACTAGGCACGGGTGCCTTAATATAATACCAGTGGTGGAATTCTCCAGAACCATAAAGGGGACTGACTCACTGTAAAAAAAAAACTAAGTAGTTTGCAACTAGAGGGGTCCAACTGTCTATCTCTACATGGTTTCTGCAGATGGGTTTTCCGGTTATCGACTGAACTTGGTAATGAGTTTCGGTGTGCCTCTTCTTGAGGTTAAGGTGGCAGCAGAGGCTCCCAGAGATGAAGTTTCCGGCGGACCCAGGATCATGTGTGCCTTGATAACCAATCACATTACAACCTTGACATCATTGAATTTCATTCAGAGATGTTTGACAGTCAATCACTGTTTGCGGATACCATAGAAATGAATGAGAAGTGCCGTAAACGGAATCATAGGCTACCTGTAAAGCAATTGTCTGTGACTTCTCTTATAAAACAGCATTTTTTTTCGGTATAAACTCTAAAAATAGCTAAATCCAAAATGAATGATTAAGCGCAAACATGTTGAAGATTAGCTGATGGGCAAATAATTCATTAAATGATAAGCCGTTTCCCCCCCAAAAATGGCCTCTCCTCCATTGACATCCATTCAAAAAAACAAAAACAAATTCTTCTCTGAGTACTTCAGCGTCAGCAGGCATTAGCTTTTTATGCCAACCCTGTAGGCTTGCCTTTAAGTGGCTTTGTGGACATGGTGATGTGAGGAAAAAATATGTTTCAATGCTTTTGTGTTCTCTCACACTCACAGAAGTCTCTCGGGTTAATGCAAACACTTAACTGGCAAATGCAAAGTTTCTTAGGGGAACGCAACATGTTTGCAATATCAATAAACCAGATAATTTTTGGTCATGATGTCAGTACATCATAGAATTTCTTAATGGCTCGAACACACTTATACTTGCTAATTTAGAGCTACAAACTGAGATCTATTACAGTCAAAATATGGAGCATGTTTCTTTGAGTGTTTGTGTCTCACAGTGGCAGTAGCTGACAGAGAGGCTTGATGACAATTCCCAGCACCACTCCTCTGCCCAATCCTGAGGCCTTATCCAGCACCTTCAGTCTGAGGGCCAGATCTCCCAGAATGCCCTGCTGCTCCTCTGGTTCCTGAAAGAAGAAGTCTTCATTGAAGACAGGGTTGCGGCAGTTCCTGATGATGGCGCTGTGTTGCTTCTGCAGCTTGCCTGGGGTGAGGCTTAGGGTCAAGCTGCAGGTCAAAGGTCGAGGGTCACCAGGATCTCTCAAGCCTTCCACCGAGACTACGCGGATGCGAATTGTCATAGAGCACCTGGCCGCACTGGACCTGAAGGCGGAAATGCGCACTCGGCCTCTCTGAGGAAGAGGAAGCACGTGTTCCTGATGGAAGCGTTCCTGGCAGTGCAGCATGTCCAATGGGAACTGGATGGGCGGGGCTAGTTTGGTGCAACGGGACGTTTGAATAACTTTAGCATGGTGATGCACTTTTGACATGGACTTTTTGTCAGGAGTGGAGTGAACCTTATTTTTCTCATTTTTAGAGGCTTGAATATCTTCCTGAACTGGATCTTCAGACAATGACTGTTTGCTGGTGAAATCCTCTCTTCTGATTGGTGGAGGAGTGGAATAAGGGGAGGAGTCAGCAGAGGGTGTGTCACTCTCAGTGCTGGCTGCTTTCAGCACAGCTCTACAGGAAAATTTGGGTGTTTTGATGGCCATTCGTTCTAGTGTGTAACTGGTAAGTGTCGAATGGAACAAAGACTCTTTGCGACGCGTGTTCGGACTCTCGAATAAACCGTACTCGTAGCATTTCAGTGAATATGGAATGGGTTTGAGTTTGTTCAAGGCTGCTGTAGATTTGTTTAGACTCGCTCTCAGTGGCTGGGCAGTACCAGGTCTTGACAATGATGTTTTTGCTGAGCTGAGAACTTTTTTTTCTTCGTTCAGACATTGCACAATTTTTTCAACGTCTGCCACGAGGCTGTGCTTGGTCAGCTTGGGCGGCAGAAAAAAGTCCGGAATTTTATCAGGTGTGAGGACGTTGCAGTGCAGTTTATTGAGGATGCTGGTCTTGGCTGAAATCTCCTCTTTATGTTTGCTGATGAGATGATTAATCTGCATCGGAAGACTTTCTGCTCCCGCCTGTACTTTCTGAAGGATCCACATTGTGATTGATAATGCTGAAAAAAAAAAAAAACAGTTTAAAAAAGTTCATACACGTTTAATACTATTTAACGTGTATTAACTAACACGTATACACTTATACTAAGTTTATTTGGTAACACTTTGGAATACAGTTCTGTCATTATTGAATAATTACACAGGAAGAAATGAGTAACGCACTATCAACATTTTAGTAACTATTAACTAACAAGAAACTCTGATTAACGAATTAGTAAGTCATAGCGCTCAGTTGAATGCGGTAGTTCACTATTACAGTAGCTAACCAATAACTACTGTATCTCTCAGAGAATCACTAAGAACTACTACAGGCTCATAATTAACATGAATAATGCATAATGTAATAATTCTAAAGTGAAGGTAATGGTAATCCTCTGGTAATGACTCAAGTATTACCAAATCCTTCAGAAGGAATTACTAATGATTTGGATCAGTATTCTAAAGTTAAAAGCATGATTACTCTCTATTGACTGAAGTCATTGTATATTTTTTGAGGTTTTTGTAAGGTTTTAAAAAGTAATGACTTACTACATCTTTCAGAAGGAACTACTAATTATTTTGATCAGTATTCTGGTCATTGTAACCCATTAATCATGATAACCAATTAATTTTCAGACACACTACTTGCACTATTTGTATTACTAAATGGTATAAAATACAGTAGTTCATAAATACATGAATAAGGATGCACATATTATAGAAAATATGAATCAACAATATTGTCATCACATTTTACACCAACATGACCATTTCTATAATCCTCATTTGAACAAATATCTTTTATCTTGTGCAAATTATTATAACCAGCTTAACTTATAAAATTGAGTTAAGTTTTGCATTTTCCTTTATAAGTCACACACTAAAACAAATCTAAGAAACATTTATATGTGCCAACAGTAATAATAGTCATGTATTTATATTGAGAAAGACCGGATCATTATATTGAATTTAATACAAGAAGTATTGTTACAGTTACCCCCATTAAAAGAGTTGAAGGCAATTAACTCTAGAAAAAAAGAAAAGAGAAAAGAAAAGAGAATTCTATTAAGTCACTGTATCTCAAATAAGAAAGCATAAAATTATTGAAAAGTAGTGAAAAAATCGTTTTAATACCATGTTATTTTTACTGAATATTTTTGTGGTACCAATTCTTTTTAACCACTCATTAAATCTTTTGATTGTTCTTGACTTATCAGTTGATAAATAAATACAGTATTTATATTACAGTATTTTAGTAAAAATGTATTATTCAAATAATGAAAGCTTAATTTGCTTTAAAATTAAGCATACATTATTTGAATGATACTTTTTACTAAAATACTGTATTTATCAACTGATAAGTCAAGAACAATCTTCAACTGGACACTTCAATAAAATAATGTTCATCACTTATTTTAAAAAATCAAAACACAATTCTTATTTCATATTAAAATCATAATTTACTGTTGTAGTTCTCCTAACCTCACAGTCAAGATACAATCTTGAACAAGTGACAGCTTGTTGTCTGTTGTTCATACATTTTCTATAAACTTTTAAACAACAAGTATAGAAGTAATAATTTAAACCTACAGTACTTATTAATCTACCATTCAAAGTTTTTTAATTGATATTTTTAATATTTTACATTTAAAAAAAAAATAATAGCCTAAATATTTTCAGCAAGGATTCATTAAATTGATCAAAACTGTGAGTAAAGGCATTTATGTTACAAAAGATTTATATTTCTAAATAAATAAATGCGGTTTTTCTATTCATCAAATAATACAGAACATTTTTTTATCGGTTTCCACAAAAATATTAAAACAACTGTTTTCAACATTGATCTTGTCAAATCAGCATATTAGAATGATTTCTGAAGGATCACTGAAGACTGGAGCAATTATCCTCATAATTCAGCTTTGCATCACAGGGATAGCCTAAATTACATTGTAAAATACTATTTAAATAGAAAACCATTATTATAAACTGTAATGATATTTCAAATAAATGCAGCCTTGCATAAGAGACTTTGCCTAAAGTCATAATATACTTTTTTATTAATAATTTTATTTTTCATTGTTAATTCATGTTTGTTCATAATACATTTGTGTTCATTTATACAACGGTGTATTACATGTAGAAATTCATATCAACCTTTATTAATAAAAGCTGTGAAAGTATTGTTGATCTTTAATGCATTAATAATAATTAATGTTAACAAATTATAGTGAACTGTTACCAAACTGTATTGTGATGATTTTTTGCCCTTACCTGTTTGGATGATCTGTGGTGGAGTTGCTCATCTGTGATTAACTGAATGTGTAAGTTTAAGTGTTCTGTTTGTTCTGTTCATCATTTCTTTCAATGCACAGTGGCCAATCACAGCACATTTAATGTCCTATAAGCCACCTCTCTCTCCTCTGTGTAGCGTAATAAGAATGGTTTCCTTTTGATCTAAAATCCCCACAACTGGTTTCAGACAAGCTCTCACACCCACTAACCTACCCCAAAACAGTTATATCACAGAGATCCACACTGTTCTCAGGTCAGATGGATGTGGATAATGATTTCCCCCCTAACATTTAAAGGTCAACAGTGGCATCATTTGTGTCACTTCAAAGATGAACCTTTCCTTAGAAAACAGTGTGGCCAGGCTCTGTTCTCCGGTTTAGCCTTCATGTAGAGGTCAGAAGTCCCGCTTCCCAGCTGACCAGTCTAGTGTCCCGAATCGATTAAAGGTTGACGTCAGGATTTGGGTGGGTGGAATTACCCACAAAATTTGCTTTCTTGTATGCCAGTCTGTCTGTAATGAAAATTTCAATACGATTTTTACAAAAAAAATTTTTTTACAACCAATCAAAGTTTTAAATGAAATTAATACTTTTTTCAGCAAGGACACATCATACAGTTTCCACAAAAATATTAAGCAGCAAACTGTTTTCAACATTGATAACAATAAGAAATATTTCTAGAGCACCAAACCGGCATTTTAAAATGATCATGTGACATTTAGGACTGGAATAATTGCAGTTGAAAATTCAACTTTGCCATCACAGGAATACATATTTTAAAGTATATTAAAAACAGTTATTTTATATTGTAATACTATTTCACAATATTACTGTTTTACTGTAATTTCGATCAAATAAATGCAGCATTGATGAGCATAAGAGACTTCTTTCAAAAACATTAAAAAAGTGGACAGTAGTGTATATTATTTATGCAATACTTTTGTGCAGAAATACAAAGTTCTGTCATGAAACAGATTGCGCAGGCTGAGAGGTCCTTAACTCAATCCGCTGATTGGTTCCAGCTGTATCAATAGCGAATGAACTCGCTGCTCAACCTTCAAATACTTGGTCAGCTGTAGCAGTTGTTTGACACTTTCAGAAACCCTCCACCTTCCCCAGCTCCACCTGTATAGATCTGCTACAGGTAATTAACGTATTGTTTTAAAATACAAAATATTATATTAAATACACACCTTTTTGATGATGCATAGGCTATTTTCCCCATCGAAAACCATTATAAAGAAAACGCGTTGCCTTAATTTTCCGGGCTCATCTTCTCTCCTGTATATAGTATGCATCATCAAAAATGTATAAACTGAATTTGATCTTTTAATATCACAGGGACATTAAGGCACTTTAAGGGTATGGTTTAAACACCTCCTTAGCCTGGCATCGGTTCACCCTCCATCTATGCTGCTTGATCAGCCCTGTGGTGAAAATCAAGATTTTAATGTTGTTTGTCTATTCTGACGTCACAAACTACCTTGTAACCAATCAGGTCAAACGTGTGATCGTCAATAAGTGGATCTCTGAGCTGGTGTGAGTGACTGGAGGCGGGGCTAATTTGCATATTTATAGAACTGCGTATACTAAATGAGGCAAGGGTGTCGTGTTTTTTTTTCAAGAACAAAACTTTTAAATATGTCATTTTGGTGTTGAAAGGTGGGTTTTAAGGCAAAAATGTATTGACTTCAGGGGTACTTTAATTAATTCTAACAGCATTTCTACGTAAATTCTGTAAAAATAGGGCAAAACGATAAGTTTTAGAACGCTGTTTTTAGTGATTGAAATATTGCTGCATGGATCATAAGTGCCCAAAACTTGCATTTTGTTCACATATTTTTGTTTTTAAGATGGAAAATTGACATGCTTGTGCTGCAAGTTCTATGGCTATTTTGCCCTCCAGGACTCACGACAGTCATGTGACTGTACACTATGAATAACAGCAGCAGCAGTGTAGCAGATCCAATCCAAAAATACATTAACATTGCCATATCCATTACCACACCAAACACGAGAGTTGTCATGAGCTGCCAAGAGTTGTCATGACAGAAATTATTATTATTAGTGTTTTTCACTGGTTCATATTATATGGCACATTGGTTTACCTTACACATATGTGTTTAGCTATGATAATCACATGCATTAGGCCTATTGTAGTTCATTTGGAGGTTGTTTTATTTCTATCATTGTGAAACTGGATATGATTTCACAATAAACTGAGGTCAAGTCAAAACACATACACATATCAATACAGTTTCACACAACAAACATTTGGTTTATATGGTTTGAGTATTTTTTCTTTCTTTTTACTGATGAGTTGAAACATTTTCAGTGAATTGTGAAGTATTACCAAAAGGTGTTATGTTATTTATTATGATTATTAGGACATAATCGTGTCTGTGGGGCAATTATAATGGCAATTGTACTACAATTGGCATCGAGTACAGTCCTGCAGCACCACCAGGTGGATTTTAGTATTCTTATGTTTTTTTTGAAAACTTAACTGTTTTCAAATAAATAATAAGACTATCTCTGGTAGGGGATGAGGCTTGGAATTTGCCTGTAATTGGTAAGAAAACAAATAATAAATAATAATGAATCCATTTAATCCATGTCCATTTTACATGAAATACTATTGGAGTTTCTCGGTGTCATTGTTCTGATGTGAATTAGTTTCCAACCTGTAGTGGAAGCAGCACAGAGACAGCATGATCACATAAAACCTATTACTTGTCTTTTACCAGCGCTTCTCATGATTAACCAAACACATATATTTGTGATTTGAAAATTATTATTTTTTTCCATATTTTTAACGACTTCTCTCTCTCTCTCTGATAGCCTATATATTATATATATATACACACACACACTATATATATATATATATATATATATATACACACACACACACACACACACACACACAGATAACTCATTGAGGTTGTTTTATCCGCCATTTCGAAACGGCTGGTCCGTGAATACTCGAGAGCAAGTTGACTGAGTGTCTGAAAACGTAATTAGACGCATGTATGCATATCAGATAACTTTGCCTTAATTAACAAGATGAAGACGTCAGGTAACACAACATTAAAAAGTACCATAGTAAAAACCTGTAATATTGAGTTAATACATATAAAAACACAAAACAACACGCTCTCTCAAGTGAAAGGTTATCCCTCGGCAGTTTCACAACCAGCTCTGTGCAATGTAGTGGCTGTGAGTGACGACACGCTGACCGTTCCAACATGGCGGGCTAGCCGACGTGTCTTGAGCGGTCGAATGTTGAAATCTACATATATATCTATGCTCGAATCGCCCCCTGGTGGAAAGTATCCGTCTGCCGCATGTAAATCCGTTACTGGTGTGGTCACGGACACGCGTCAGTTTGTACGTCACTCACGACATGCGGATCTTCTGTTTTGCATCCTTTCCGTGACAGTCTGTTCTGCCGGTGTCGGGTGAGCACGATAAATACGCGCCTTCAGCTTGAGAACGAAGCAGCTCCTTAAAGCGCAGAGTAAGTGTTTCTATAGATACCAGCACACGTGATGCTAGGATGAGCGGCATGTCTGTGTAAAATGATAGGCAATATATATATATATATACATCAGACCATCCACCTCTGTTCATCAACCAACTAGCTGAAAGCTTTAGCTGGCAGAGATTACCTGATCATAAAGTCATCTAGTCAAGTGGATCAAATATTTCTATTTTTTTTAACAGCGACACAACAGATTACAACATGATGCGTAAGTACTTGTCTTGAGTAATTGTACTTCATTAACGTTACTAGGCTACTGCTGCTAGTCGAGTACTGTTGAAACTGATTAGTTTTACTCTACGTTTCTAAGAATTGTTTTTAACTAATTAAAATTATATTTGAGGTTTATAATATGGATAGTTTCGTCTGTCATATTTAGCTGACAAGTCAAATTAATTCCCCCCATTTATTTTACTTAAGTTTCAAAACAGCCAATGAAATATTTTTTTTTGAAATTCATTAAAAAAAAGGAATTTCTTTTAACCTAAAGCAATGCATTTTAACATGTAATTTAATCAAATTAACTGCATGCATTTTCTAAAAAATGAAATAAAAAATAAGTCAATCCTTAAAAAAAGTGATTAATCAGGTTACTTTGCATAGTTTAGTAGTGCTTCAAATTTACTTCAGTGAAAATCTTCATTGTATCTCAGTTTTCTTTAGACAGTGTTAGTATTATTTATATACTAGTATAGTATTTATTTTATTTATTAGTATAATATTTTTATTTATCTTTTATATTTTCGTTTGTTTAATTTTGTTTATGTGCTTTTGTTGTTTTTAATATCTATATTTTGAAATGTTTCTATATAGCTTTAATGAAGTTTATTCCCATTTTATTCAGTCATTAAAGTTATTTATTTCAGTCAGTTGCCAAGGCAGCATTTGTAAGTTTTGTTCAAGTTTTAAGCAACATTTAATTTTTTTTTAGTTTTTCATTTAATATTTCTTTCATCTATATATTTAATTTAATCATTTATTTCAGCTTTATTTCGATTACCAAAAATAAATAAATTGTTTTAGGGTACATTAATGTTTACACAACGATGATATACTAAACACGTAAAAGTTTTTCCTTCGCATTTTTTTTGCGTACAGGCGACAACTTGTCAAAAAGAACCAGATTCACACACATGGATCTGCAAAAACAACTGAAAATGATGTATGCTGTATGTCACTTTGTAAAGAAACACTACGCGTCTATAGACTGAACACCCATGACGTCACTGTTCACAAATGCACGTTTTTGTAGTTTACACGGAGACAATATTAACAGTATCGTTTTCAAAAACTTGCACTTTGAATCTCGTTTTCAAAAGTTTGCGATTACTTGTATATTTTTGGCTGGATACTTTCACCTATTTGAGTAAAATTTTGACATTAGTTGCATTAGTCTCTTCTCTTCTTTTCTCTTCTCTTCTCTTCTCTTCTCTTCTCTTCTCTTCTCTTCTCTTCTCTTCTCTTCTCTTCTCTTCTCTTCTCTTCTCCGTTATGCAAGTGTGTCTCCCACCACTGTACTCGTGGGAGCTCTATGAGGTCAAATATCTCCTTGTTTGAGATCCCAGTGTAGCTTTTACTGAATGCAGGGCACTTTGTTTGGCTTTGTGATCAACCAGTTGCGTTTACTTTGGTGGGTGCGTCACTATCTGTTTGATTTGAATAAGGTTATACTTAAATGATCTGTAATCATTTACCTGTATGTGTTTTCTTTCACATTCTCCAGGTTTCTTCATTTCAGAGCTCTGAGGGAAGAGCTGTCATGTTCTGTGGGTCTACAGGGATCTGAAGTTGCAAAGTTGCCAATGTATAATTCATTAAAAGCGAAGTAAATCGCCTCTGGGCAGTGCCACACATCGAAAGATGTGTTTGCGTCATCCAGTTGTACACCAATGGATATAAAAGACTTTATAATGTCACCCGTCTTCTTTACGGACTCATTCCACATCATGCTCTGGAGACTTTGACCCTAAAAGTGCTTGAGAAAGTTGGCTTGTGGGAAGTCCACTTCCATTTCCCAATTTATTTATTTTCTTCCTGAAAGAAACAAAAAAAAATAAAAAAAATGGGCCCTTTTATTTCTCCCTTTAGTAATCTGCTATGCATGCTCTTGGGCATTTCTTTCACTTTGTGGGTCACACTGCTTTTGGTCTTCATCATTGTTCCTGCCATTTTTGGTCTGTCTTTTGGCATCCGTGGACTCTACATGAAGACACTGCTCAAGGTTTTTAAGGTGAGTTAGAAGATCATCTTGTTCCATTTCAGGATGGTTAAAGGGATAGTTCACCCAAAAATGACAAGTCTGTCATTAATAACATTGACAGCTCCGCAACTACCACTTTGACGCTTCAAAAAGTTAATAAAGAGATTGTAAAACTAATCCATAAAAATTTTGCGGTTTAGCCCATATTTTCTGAAGAGACTTGATTGCTTTATATGATGAACAGATTTAATTTAGCCTTCTATTCACATTTAAACATTGATCAGCAAACACAAACAGAAGCTCAACCGAACATGCTTGACGCACGAGAACGAACCTCATTGGTTCTTACTGAAGCTCAAACATGATGCGTAACACGAGAATGAACCTCATTGGTTCTTACAGAAGCTCAAACGTGATGCGTAACACAAGAATAAACCTCATTGGTTCTCGCACGTCAAGCGAACATGCTTGATCTTCCATTTAACAACTGATTTGTGAGTTGATTAATGTTTATGTGAATAAAAGCCTAAATTCAATCTGTTTATCATATAAAGCAATCAAGTCTCTTAGGAAATTTGGAATAAATCGCTTATCTCATATGGATCAGCTCTACGATCTCTTTATGAACTTTTTGAAGAGTCAAAGTGGTAGTTGCGTAGCTGTCAATAGAGGAACATAAAGCTCTCAGATTTCATCAAAAAGATCTTCATTTGTGTTCCGAAGATGAGAGTAATAGGTTTGGAGCGACATGAGGGTGAGTAATTAATGACTCACTCAATTAATCAATGAAATTTCATTGTTGGGTGAACTATCCCTTTAAGAAAATTGTTTTTCAGACTGATTTATTTGTGTTTTTTTGTTTTGCATTTGTTTACCGGATACTATAGAGTTGACAGTAAAGTTGGGGTGAGAGATCTTTTGTGATATTTGCTAAAGATTACATATAAAAGTGTTATTAAATTATGCACGTTTTTAAATATCAACTTTCGTCTGATAACCGATATGATATTACACCTCGATTTGATATATACACTGCGAAATTATCCCGCTTATGCGGCTACTTGCCACATAAGTAAATAATTGAACACAAAGTATTTATTTGACATATTTTATTACCTCAAGATGACTCTCAATACCTGCTTGAGCGCTCTGTTACCAGTTGTAGTGGATTTTTATCATGCAAAAACAGACCACAAAATTGAGTATTGCAGAGAATTGTGTAAAAATATAAATTAATGATGAATGGTTCCAAAGCATGGACAAAGTTTGTTAAAAAGGACTGCCAGTGCCAAGTAAACTTAAGCAGACGATGTATCTACTCCACAACTACTGAAACAACTTGTCTAATACACCCGACTCGAGTGGCGGGACCCGAAAAAAGCAAATAGAACCCATTATAATTTATATTAGTGATGCGGTCTACACTGGATGCGACAAATCCCAGTTGGTGGGGGGGCTTGAAAATATTTTACTCTAGAAAAGGGGGGCCTGGCAGAAAAAGTTTGGGAACCACTGCTCTAAGGTATATAAATGATAAGGTATATAAAATAATATTATTATGGTACTACCATGATGCATGTCCAAAAAACTATGGTACTAACATGATCTTTTTTGAAACTCTTTTATTTATGGAGTGCATTTGGGTAGTGTGAACTTCTCATGTGCTTCCAGAACACAATGATATTTACATTTAGTCATTTAACAGACGCATTTATCCACAGTGGCTTACAAATGAGGAGAGCAATATAAGCAATCAAACTAACAATAGGGCTGCAATATGCAAATGCTGTGACCAGTCCCAGTTAGTCTAGCACAATACACGTAGCAAGGTTTGTGTGTGTTTTTAAAAAAAATTATATACTGTAGAATAGTAAGTGTTAGTATTAATGGGTCAAGTGTTGATGAAAGAGATGTCTTCAGCAGTTTCTTGAAAATGGCTAAAGACTTAGCAGCATGGTTTGAGTTAGGCATTCCACCAGCTTGGAACAGTCCAGGTAAATGTCTGTGAAAGTGATTTTGTGCCTCTTTGAGATGGCACCACAAGGCACCGTTCACTTGCAGAACGTAAGCCTCAGGAGGGAACATAGGTATGAAGAAGTGAGTTTAAGTATAGGGGTGCAGAGCCAGTGGTTGTTTTGTAGGCAAACATCAATGCCTTTCATTTGATGCGAACAGCGATTGGCAACCAGTGCAAGTTTATGAGGTGAGGTGTGACATGGGCTCTCTTCGGCTCATTAAAGACCACTTTTGCTGCAGCATTCTGGATAAGTTGCAGAGGTTTAACAGTGCATGCTGGAAGTCCTGCAAAGAGAGCATTACAATAGTCCAGTCTGGATAGTACAAGAGCTTGGACAAGGAGTTGTGTAGTGTTCTCTGATAGGAAGGACCTGATTCTCTTAATGTTGTATAAGGCAAATCTGCAGGACCAGGCAGTTCAAGCAATGTGGTCTGTGAAGTTCAACTGATCATCAATCACAACTCCAAGGTTCCTGGCTGTCCTGGATGGAGTTATGGTTGATGAACTGAATGGAGAAGTTGTGATGTAGTGTTGGGTTGGCCGGGACCACAAGCAGCTCTGTCTTTGCAGGGTTTAGTTGAAGGGGGTTGTCCTTCATCCAGCAAGAAATGTCTGTCAGGCAGGCTGAGATGTGAGCAGCTACCGTTGGATACTGTGTCATCAGCATAGCAGTGATTGGGAAAAAAAACATGTTTCTAAATGACAGATCCTAGTGATGACATGTAGATGGAGAAGAGAAGTGGTCCAAGCACTGAGCCCTGAGGCACCCCAGTAGCTAGATGTTGTGACTTAGACACCTCACTTCTCCACAACACGCTGAAGGACCTACCTGAGAGGGTTCCTGAGATGCCCTTTGTCTTGAGGGTTGACAGGAGGATCTGGTGGTTAATTGTGTCAAAAGATGTAGACAGATCCAGCAAGAGGATTTGAAAGCTGCTCTTGCCAGTCTCAGAGCTTTAATAACCAAGAGCAGGGCAGTCTCAGTTGAGTGTTTGCTTTTGAAACCAGACTGGTTGTTGTCCAGCAGGTTGTTTTGTGCAAGAACGGTAGAGACTTGGTTGAAGTGTTTTAGCAATGAATGGAGGAAAGGGATATCAGTCTGTAATTTTATAGATGTGCTGGATGTGCTGGTCTTTTTAGCAGTAGAGGCATTAGCAGAGAAGGAAGAGAGGAGGAATTGATATGTTATGCATATTCATAGTCTCATTCTATTCTGGCCATCTTGATTTAAATGGAGTTGGGAGTTCACAGAATTTTTTTTATTGGTTCTGAACCTACAGGAAGTATGAACACCATTTCTGTGTAAGTAAGAGGCCAGGTTCAAGAAATGCGATCTGGCTGATGAGGATATGTTGCTCAAGTGCACATTTGGTTAATGTTTCTAAAAAATGTCTGATTTGTTTTTCTTTTGCTGACACTTACTATAGGCTATATCATTATCATAAAGAAGTTTAGAGACAGGCGTGGAGGTGAAGTGAAGAGCTGAGGGGCTGCTTCACTCCAGCTGTGGTTGATTTATTTCAACATTACCTCACATCCGTCTGAAGCTGTTATGTAACTGGTGTGCAATCTCACTGCGTGTGGCTTTCTTTTTTCTGCCTGCCACTATGGCTCTTCTGCAAACGAGTGACTTCCCACAATCCTTCAATAAACGGGTTCAGTGATGCAGAGAAATTCTTGAAATAATTGCGAAATTCTAGTCAAATTTCATGTTATCTGGGTATTAAAGACGTACTACCTATTATGCCCCTTTTCACAAGATGTAAAATAAGCTTCTGTCCCCAGAGAGTGTATGTGAAGTTTTAGCTCAAAATACCCAAAATAATTTTTTTTACAGCATGTTTAAATTGTCACTTTTTGAGGCTGAGAAAAACGCACCGTTTTAGTGTGTATCCCTTTAAATGCAAATGAGCTGCTGCTGCCGGCACAGGCGGAGCCTCACGAGCTCGCGCTCAGTGTCAGGACAATCTCACGCAAATGATAATATCAAAACAGAAACTCTCAGTAGCGGTGTTCATTTCGACCCGGATCGGACAATAATACCCACAGCGCCCGAGAATAAATGCTGTATGGAGTTAAAACGGGTATTGTTTAGTTCAATTATGGTTATAACTTATTTTTCATCTTGCTTTTATCCACTATTAGTACAAGCCTGTTATAGTGGACCGCGTCCGAATGATGGCCAAAAATGTACTGATGATTTTTATGAAGTTTATTGTACATCACACAAAAGATGAAGCGTCAGTATTACTCCAGAAAATCACTGTAAGGGCTGAATAAACACAGTATAAGAAGTGTGCATTAAAGTCTTATTTATAAACTCTCTCTCTCCCTTTCATTATCATCAACATACACAGCGAATTACACATAACACTCATTAAAACTAACAGTAAACAAATATATACACAGCTTTTCAGTGGGTGCTTAATAAACTGGTAAACTTTATATCCGTAAAACGACTCAGATGAACTGTAATAAACTGCACGCTCTCCATTCCATTACTGCCATGTCCAGTAACGTTAGGCCTATCGCTCCGGAGACTATAAGCTGGATCACAAACAGTTGGTACTACAGATCCATCCTCGAATAACAACGAGAGTAAATGAAGACTGCTGCTTATTCTTACATCTTATAACAAAACACCTTAATCGCTTAGGAAACATTGTTATCAACAGCTCGTGGGAGGGGCTTGTGCAAAAGTATGTCACACTGCCCTGAATCTGAGAACGGGTTGTTCTGAGACAGTGCTTATGATTTATGGGGATTTAAATAAAAGCACTAGGTGGATTTGTATCATTCTAGGGTGGTTGTGTACACACACTGCCAACACACATTTATGTTCAAACACCATGTAAAAGTGAATTTTGCATAATATCAGTCCCTCCAGAAAAACGCGGAGTTTTTTAGTGATTGTTGCGGGCAAAAATCCTTGATTATGCGGCAAGATTTCTTAAAAAATGCGATGGAATATGCGGGATATTTATGCAATTTTATGCGATGAAATTGCGGGAACTTGCGAAAATTGCGGGAACTTGCGAAAATTGCGGGAACTTGCGAAAACTGCAGTTTGATGAAAAAGAGAAAAAAAAAGTGATTGCCCAACACCAATTACATTAATAGTGTAATAAATGTCTTCATTTTAGTTTGAATGGGAAAGACGAGGTGTAGGCTATTCACCCTGCTTAGGGGGATGCGATCAAAGCCTGGAGTGGAGCAAAAGCATGTTCCTCTCTCCACTCTAAGCGTTCTTTTATCACTCCGCTCATGATCCACTCCGGGTTTTCCAGTCCCGCTCACGGAAAAACTGCTCCATGTTCACTCATTTTTAAGAAAGTTACAGAAAACAACTTCTACAAACAATTTTAATTTGCCAACATTTGATAATAATAAATAAAAGTGCATGACGTGCAAATCAGATAACAATCAAGTGCAATAAACATGTTTTGTCAGGGCATCACTCCCGAACCAGCATCAACACTCCATTTTCAACATCTGCTTAACTTACTCCTTCACACCACAGACACGTCTTTTTGCCTTCTGTGTCTGACGTGATTTAACTTCTCCCCAGTTGTTCCATGAAAACATGCAAAGCACGGCCTGCGGTGTAAGATACGACCGGATTTTTGTGAAATAGGCCTATCGCGGGGTTTGCAGCTTTTCAATGATGTCGCGTAATTACGTCACTTCATAACGTTCCCATGGCAACAGGGGAAATGGCTGCGCTTGTGTGAAGTAAACCCAACATTTGTCAACTTTCTGCTGACTTTTTGCAACGAAAATGCGGGGATTATGAAATCATGCAAGCCCGCATATTTTGCACGCGGAAATCTGCAATTTATGCGGCAAAAGTGCGGCGTATTTAAAAAAATGCGCCCCCCGCATAAATATGCGGACTTTGGCTGATTATGCATGGAATCATGCGATCGCATAATCGCGTTTTTCTGGAGGGACTGGCATAATAGGTGCCCTTTAAACAACATTCAGCTATTAAAGAGATACTTCACCGATTAGCATTAAGCTTTGTATCAGTAGAAACCCGGTAGTATTTTCGAATGACCAAGCCTCCCTCCCTCATGTCCCCCTGAGATGAGAGATTTCCGTATTGTGTGTCTGGAAAAAAACCCTCAGATGACGCAAAAATCGTCATTTTGCGCCATCGGAGGCTTTTTTGGCCAGAGGCGAGAGACTACAGCCAGTAGTAGGAGCTAGTTCCGCATGTTTTCAACCCACCCATAGGGGATGGGATCTCACGATAAAACGGCGTCTTTTCAGTTTCGAGTCAACTAGTTGCCTAGTTGTATCATTTTTTCCCATACTGCCCTATGTAACCGGTAGGCGTGGCTTGGGAGTGGCCTCGTAGGGCAGCGAAGCAAGTGCATTCTGGGAGTTGTTGTCTTTTATCCACATGAGCCAAAAATACATTTTATGGCATTTCTTAGTCTAGAAGGCACCAACTTCTAAAGTAATTTCACATTTCTACTACATAAACGACCCAATTTTAATCTTTCCAGCAGTGAAATATCCCTTTAAAAGCTATTCCATTTGTCACATTTACATGTCAGTGATGCAACTTGGCCAACCTAGTAACGGTGAAGTATGATAGATACTAATGTTGGACCCCAGATAAAAATGAATACAAATAAAAATGTTTTACCGTGCTGTTAACTGTACCAGTCTTTACCAAGAAATCCTTTAAAAAATGATTTACAAAATCTTCTGCATGACAGTTAAATTCTTTACAATATTATAATAAGGTATGAAAAAAATTAAGCTGTTACACTGAGATGGTTTGGGAAAACCATAAAGTGTTTTTGTACAGTTAAATGATTGTTTATTGCTTATGAATTTCCAATATTTTCTTTAGCAGGGAGTTTCAAACTTTTTAATGGCAAGGAGCCCTAAACAATACCCTTGTGAGATCAATTCTTTATTAGGCTTATAATGTAATACAATATAGGCATAATATAATATAATATAATATAATATAATATAATATAATATAATATAATATAATATAATATAATATAATATAAAAAAACAAAACAAATTGAAGTATTTGAGGTGATATAATATATCAGTTTAAATGCTTCAATTTGTTTTCATATTATATTAATATAATATGAAAATAAACTGAAGCATTTAAATAGATCTAATAGCTAAATATTTTCAAGAAAAGTGAATGTGAACTGTTTTATAGTAATCTAACCATCCCTGAAACCCACACACACACAAAATCTATTTAAACTAATGTAAATGTAATGATGTATTTTGATTTTGCACGTGGGTGGGTGTGTAATTGTTACCGTTCTGTGTCCATCATCTGTTATTTCCACCACTTAATCAAACCACTCTTCTATAAAACATCACTTAAACTACAATCAAATGGATTTCTCCACACATTTCACGTGGCATTTTATCACGTGGTTATTGCTGCTCTCCCTGCTCTTATCCATGCTAGGCTGCATGGATGCGCAGGGAGTTCTTGCCCAGAACAGAACCATACCGCCAATCCTAACTGTATGCTAATTGCCAATCGTATTTGACGATAGTGGTCCTGACAGAAAGAGTCAAATTTAATTTAAATGCTAAAAAGTACTATTCCTTGCTGTGTGTAGCACCTACGGCTCTGCAGGATCTGAAGCATCCCAGCTTTAGAAACAAACATCTCCAGTTTGAGCTGCACATTTAGGGGCCGTTTACACAACACCATTTTCAACTTAAAACTTTGGGTGCATTTTGGCTGGTCATTTACAAGGGGCTTGAAAAATGCAAACTTTTGAAAAAGGGTTTCAAAGTGCAAGTTTTTGAAATTGATACCGTTATCGTCTTTGTATAAACTACAAAAACATGTATAACATGTGTATAACTACTCAGTCTATAGGCGCGTGTTTCTTTACAAAGTGACATCGCCAACCACTGGCCTGGCATGCATATAGCGTTTTTAGTCATTTTCACGGATCTGTGTGATCGGGGATCGTTTTGACAATATTGTCGTCTGTATGCAAAAAAACGCAAAAGAAAAACGTTTCAGTTTTTATTACATCATTGTTGTTGAAACAAATGTACCCTTAAGATTGCAAAGTTTTACTGTCCCTTGAGTAACAGGAACAACATTATGACATTTGTGACGTGTACATTCTGTCCTTAACCTCAAAGTATTACATATTAGAAGAATATGACATTGAAACATTGAAGTTCAAGCAAAACCTGTGGTAAATTTTGCAAGATATCAAAACCAGCCCCTCAGTGTTTACTGATTCTCAGTGCAAGTCAGTTGTGTGTATTGTGTGCTCCACATGCCTGAATTAACATGCTGACATTATTCCTCCTCCCACAGCTTTTCAATAAAGTGCTTGTTGTTCCTTGGGGGAACATTCAGTGTGTATTTGTGTGTGTGTGTGTGTGTGTGTGTGTGTGTGTGTGTGTGTGTGTGTGTGTGTGTGTGTGTGTGTGTCTGTGCTGCAGTCCACCTCAATGTGTTTTCAAATCACGAAATAGGCAGTTTTATTTTAAGGGCCATTATGATGTAATCCACAGAGGAAATATAACTGATTTATTTTGCGGTTTATTATTTATTAATGACTGGCTGACTGCACATTATCTGCTATATTACATAGGCTACTTGATATTTTCCCCCATAATTAGATTTTTCATGCATTATCAGAGAGTTAAATATGAATATAAATATTTTAAATTAATAGATGTATACAATAAAATATTTAGATCACCCCTAATTGTATACTATTGAACAATAGTATGTTGCAGTGATTACATTAAATTGAGTTTGTTTTTCTTTCTTTGTTTTCCAGTGGGCCACAGTGAGGATGGAAAGAGGAGCCAAGGAGAAAAACCATCTTCTGTACAAGCCTTACAGTCTTAATAGTAAGTATGTCAGTGTCTGTGTAAACACTGTGTACAATTACACCTATGGGAAAATGATCTATTGCTCCTGTGTGCTCATCTGCTTATTAATCTGAGTGACATTGCTTGTTTTGGTGTGTCTCCTGTGCTTGGTTGATCTCACAGGACTTGTACCGTGGTTGTTTTTGTCAGTTGACCTATCCACAGAAAGATCAGACAACAATTAATTGCGGTCACACTACATTTGTGTCCCATTTGCTTGTGTTTGCATTTGCTTGAGTTGTTGCACGTCATTATATAATGTCTCTTAACTTTTTTATTTTATTCAAATAATTTATTTATTTACAAATTGTTAGGGAATTTACAGTTAAAGACCCAAGGACCAGATATGATTAATTAAGACCAGGAGTTAGAAGTGCAGTCAATTTAAGACAAGAGTCAGAATTATAATAAATTAAAGAAAAGTTTGACTGAAGATAGTTTGCAGTTTCATCAGGCAGAAGTCAGCTTCAAGACTTACAAGGAGGGTGGTGGTAGTGGCGCAGTGGATAAGACACATGCCTTTGGTGTGAGAGACCCGGGTTCGAATCCACTGTGAGACACCAATGTGTCCCTGAGCAAGACACTTAACCCCTAGTTGCTCCAGAGGCGTGCGACCTTTGACATATATAGCAATTGTAAGTCGCCTTGGATAAAAGCGTCAGCTAAATGAATAAATGTAAAATGTAAATGTAAGGAGTTCATAGGCCGCCCTGTTACAGTTACTAAGATCACAGCAGTTATACCCTTCACCAAGGTCTAAGCTACATCATTGCTTCAGGTTGAATGATTCTGATTGGCTAAGAAATAGATCAACATAGTACATTTCCACACATGGACTGATAGGTAGTAGCACATCTCCACAGTCTGTACGGCTGCCACCAGGACCCTATGTTAGGTATGAATGGCCCTCTGAGGTCACAAGACTGTGTGTCTAGGCGTCAGCATGTCGAAGAAAACAAGTCAGTCAATATCCAATAATGCCACTTGTTCCTTGGCCTGTAACCAAGAATACTAACACACACATAGACACACAGCTTCTTCAAGGTTGGATTTGGTGGGCTCTTACTATAAACAGGAGATTCTTCCCAAAACATCAAGATAACATGTTCTTTCTCTCAATGAGAGGACACTTTAATATAGAACAGGAAAGTAAATGCTAAGAAACGGTCTCTTAAACTATTGGTTCCAATGACCCTTGTGACCTATAATCGTCAGGATGAGCTAGAAGAACAGATATATGTTTTAACACATGTTGAAGACCTTTCTCAAACAAAACGAAGCCATATTTCATTTCTGGAAGCCGGGCTAAATGAGCGAACACTGTTACTGCTTTCCTGGCATGGGCTCAGATATTTAATACAGACATTAAAGAATACATGAAAAGAACATTTCAGTAATCACACTGGTAACACTCTATAACCGAAGTAAAATCTCATAAGCATAGAGAAGTCATTCAACTCATTTGATATTTAGAAGGAAAAATATTGATTAATACCTTGATTATAATCACTCATTAGATATACATCAAAGCAGCAGTGGATTCCAAAATTGACTTAATTACACCCTAGACTGTGACATTATGTGCTCTGTTATGTAATGTTCTGAATTTTGCTCTTCACAAAGACACTGTATGTTTGCATTATCATTTTATCTCAGGCATTATCGCTAAAGAACCCACGTCACTGGAAGATGAGCTCAAAGAGATTCGGCGAAACGGGAGCAGTCGAGAGTTGGATGGCTCCGCCTCCGCCGCCACAGGCCCCTCTCCTTCCTCATCAGAGTTTGAAATGTCAGACACCTTCTACTTTTGCCGCCGTGGCATTGAAAGCATCGTAGATGATGAGGTTACCAAATGTTTCTCGGCAGAAGAACTTGAGTCGTGGAACCTGCTGACTAGGAGCAACTATAACTTCCAGCACATTAGCACCAGACTGACCGTGCTGTGGGGTTTTGGCGTCATCATCCGTTATGGGTTCCTGTTGCCCCTCAGGTGAGCAAGAAGAAAAATGGGGCTCGATAAAAGTCAGAGATATTAAGATTCAGGCTGATGCTAATTATTATTTTTCGTTTATGGCCAATAACCCATAAATGGCTGATATTATAATTTTATGGGGTTTTGTCTAACTAAATAAAAAAATTAAATACTAAAATTAAAGTAATCACAAATTTTTTGCATCACTTCATTTTAATGTACAGTATGAAAAATGGATTTTCATTTTGAGGCTTACCAAAGATTACATTTGATAATGTTATAAAATTACATTCAGAGAGTCCAATCTCTCATTTTGATAATAATAATGGATGTGATACCAATATATTGTGCATCCCTTTTAAAATAATACAAATAAACCCTTATTTATGGAATAATCAAATGTGAATATTAGCGAGAAGAATTCTAAAATAATAAATAATAAAATGAGGCCAATGCTAACAACAAACAAGTGGTATTACCATTGTTTTTTGACACGTGTACCATGCTAATATTATGTATTTCTGTACATGTACCATGGTAGTGCCTTGGTTATCTTTGAAGTACCTTGGCGTGCAAAGTAACACCATGGTATGCAACAAATGATTATGTTATTGCCCTGACTGAGCTCTAACTGCCACAGTATGTTTACACAGTATGAATACCAAAAAAAAGTATTCAAATTAGAAACGGCTGCTTCATGAAGAAAGGAGCAGAGGGCACTGCTGTTACTCTCATTTACATGTCTATGAAAAATACATAAAAGATATGGTATTGTTGGGTACATTAACTACTTTTTGAGGTCCACTGTATGTAATATAGCGAAACAGAAAAGAAAAAAAATTCTGCAGCACTTGTAAACTGTCAATGGCTTTGTAAAGTGCGGTCAGCATAAATATTAAATATTAGTTTTGGTTGGCTGATGTTATAATTTGACATCATTCTAATTGGTCCATTCTGAGACGTTTGCTCTGCTTTGGCACACACGTCTGAATTTAGTGTCTTAAAATACAGGCTAATTCTGCTGCCCCTCAGGGCCATATGGAGCTTCTGTAGGATTAATGTCAGTCAGGGCAATGGCCTTAACCCACATCCCTTAATAGAAACACTTCACCATCCTGTGCGCACATTTGAGATGAGGAAGAGTGCCTGATATCTGAGCTCTGTTTAATCAGATGTCCCCACCTGGGTATTGTGCGATTAATTGCACAACTGCATCCATTAGGTCAAAGTTATGGTGCAGTGGGTAGTGCATGTGCTCCTGGAGTTATGATCATATAACTAATGTAGGATGTAGGTTTGAATTCGACCTGTGACAAATTCCAGAAGGGATGGGTATTGTTTGAAAATGAATCAATTCCGATTCTACTTATCGATTCCAATTTTAATACCAGTAGACGCGATTAACTGGTTGAAATTTGTCAATATCGTCTCTATCGCGGTTACGGTCACGTGGTGTCGCCTTCACAAAAACGTACTCGGTTACTTACGTAACCTCGGTTCTCTCTAGAGAGGAAACGAGTACTGCGTAAATCTTACGCTAGGGGAAAATCTCTTTTCCGCGAGATACTGAAGCCAAAAATTATCCTTAATTTTGAAATAATGTAAAACGCGTTGCGGCAGCATGCAGACACAGGCGAGACGGCTTGTGCGCCTATTGGCTGCCCTGCGGCAACTGCAGCAGCCTATCGATAAGGCCCACTCGTGACGTCAGCTCCAATGGGGGTGCTTCGCGCCCAATACGTCACGTCCCGCCAGAATGGCCGTGGTCTAGGGCTATAAACATAGCTTCGAGCGGCTAGCTCACTGGTTTTTCATCGCCGAAGCGAACCAGAGCGTGTGCAGGCACGGCAAGATACGCAGTACTCGTTTCCTCTCTAGAGAGAACCGAGGTTACGTTAGTAACCGAGTACGTTCTCTTACGAGAGGTACTCTCGTACTGCGTAAATCTTACGCTAGGGGAAACAGTGTAAAACGCCGTGCATGCTAAGATCCAGCACCAAAGTCCCAAGGGCAAGTGCCCGGGCTCATATAGTACATGATCATAAGGGACTCACAGAGAGCCCAGGAAAGAGTGGCTAGAATAGCATCATTCCTGTAATAATATAACATCTTATAAGGAGCAGTTATACTGATGATGTGTCGTACAGTCAGGGCGACCCCCGGCCTGGACTGACGAATATAGTGGGTCTTACACACTGCCCATAGAGCTGCGCGATCCAACAGCGAGCATTTGCTCAAGCAGTTTCAGTATTCTGGCCCGAACACATCAGGGCAGACAGTACCGATTTTAGACCGAAAGCAGCTTAGCCTGCAAGGCGGGAACCTCTAGGTTATAAAACCTTATAAATGTAGACGGGGAGGCCCAGCCTGCCGCCATACAGATATCTTGCAAGGCAATCCCACTAGACCAAGCCCACGACGAGGCCACGCCTCTCGTGGAGTGTGCTCTGACTCCAAATGGGCACTGTAAGCCCTTAGAGGTATAAGCCAGCGCTATAGCATCAACTATCCAACTGGATAGGTTCTGTTTCGACACGGCAAGTCCCTTAGAACGTCCGTAGAGTGAAAACAAAGAGCTGCTCTGTCTGTCTGAAAACAGACGTGCGAGACACATAAGCTCTTAATGCTCTGACTGGGCAAAGGAAGCTTGCGTCTCCTTCCTCGTCAGAGACCGGTAGGGCTGACAGGGAATGACCTGCGCCCTAAACGGTGTGTTGAGGGATTTTGGAACATAACCGTGCTTAGGTTTGAGTATAACTCTTGAGTCATTAGGCCCAAACTCCATACACGTCGCGCTTACTGAGAGCGCGTGTAAGTCCCCTGTGCGCTTCACTGAAGCGAGAGCCAGAAGAAACACTGTCTTGAAAGACAGGTGTTTAAGATCAATCGTCTGTAAAGGCTCGAATGGGTCACCTTTCATGGCTTCCAGCACTGTAGAAAGGTTCCATACAGGGACTGAGGGAGGTCTGGGAGGATTCAGTCTCTTAGCTCCTCTAAGGAAGACGATGACTAAATCGTTCCTTCCTACTGACTGACCCAGCGTTGTTTTTGAGAACGCTGCTATGGCCGCCACATACACTTTGAGCGTGGAAGGGGTCCTGCCCTTGTCCAACAGCTCTTGTAGGAAGGAGAGAACCTCCGTCACCCCACAGTCTAGGGGCGACACGCCACGAGCTGTGCACCAGCTGGAGAACACTGACCATTTCGAGGAATAGAGACGTCGCATAGACGGAGCTCTAGCCTGCGTGATCGTTTTTAACACTCCGCTTGGGGAGGTCAGCGGGTACCCGTTGATGGCCCAAACATGAAGGGACCACAGCTCTGGGCGCGGATGCCAAAACGAGCCCTTGGCCTGAGAGAGGAGGTCCCTCCTCACTGGCACTGGCCATGGGGCAGTGCTTGCTAGCTGCATCAGAACTGGGAACCAGGGTTGGTTTTTCCAGAACGGCGCTACGAGTAGCACTGAGCATCCTTCTCTGATCCGTTCTATCACCTGAGGCAGGAGAGAGACGGGAGGAAAGGCATAGAGCGGGCGGCGGGGCCATACGTGAGCCAGCGCGTCCCTGCTCTTGGAGAAAAATTCCAGACAGTGAGCGTTTTCTTGAGACGCGAACAGGTCTACTTCCGCTCTGCCGAATTTCTTCCAAAGCAGCTGGACTGTCTGTGGGTGTAGAGGCCATTCGCCTGTCGGAACATTGTTCCTGGACAGTCTGTTCGGTCCTACGTTCAGGAGCCCTGGCACATGCGCTGCTCTCGGCGAGAGCAGGTTGCGCTGAGCCCACACCAGGAGGCGTTCTGTCAGCCTGTGCAGGTTTCGGGACCTGAGGCCGCCCTGGCGATTTATGTAGGACACCACTGACATATTGTCCGAGCGGACCAGGACGTGGTGTCCTCGTATTTAGGGACAAAAACGCGTCAGTGCGTTGTCTACTGCCAACATTTCGAGGCAGTTTATGTGTAGAAGCTTCTCCCGTTCTGACCATTGGCCGAAGAACGGTCTGCCCTTGAGCAGTGCTCCCCATCCCAAGGTGGAGGCGTCCGTAGACACTACCTTCACACTCGAGGAAGTCCCCAGGCTAACACCTGATTGGTACAAGTCGTTTGCTTTCCAAGGTTTCAGAGCTGCGATGCATTTCTGATTGACCTTGAGACGAAGCAGACCGGAAGCCCACGCTCGGCGCGGTACTCGCGCTTTCAGCCAGAACTGTAGCGGGCGCATGCGAAGCAAGCCCAGCTGAAGTACTGATGATGCTGAGGCCATGAGACCTAGCATCCTCTGAAATTTCTTGAGCGGGATAGATGCGCCGCAGCGGAAAGAGCTCGCTGCGCGCTGAATGTCTAGTACGCGCTCTGGTGACAGTCGCGCTATCATAGACAGCGAGTCCAGTTCTGTGCCCAGAAAAGATATTATCTGTCTGGGAGACAGAGAACTCTTCGCCCAATTGACCCAGATTCTCGAGGTGATCGAGCAAAATGGTCCTGTGCTCTATGAGCACCGAGTGAGATTGAGCTAGAATCAGCCAATCGTCCAAGTAGTTCAATACTCGCATGCCCTGTAGTCTGAGGGGTGCGAGCGGCTAGAGACAAGCCGAACGGTAGGACTGAGCACTGATATGCCTGGCCCTCGAAGGCGAATCTCAAACGTCGCCTGTGACGTGACGCTATTTGTATTTGAAAATATGCGTCTTTCAGATCTATTGACACAAACCAATCTCCTCGGCGAATCTGCGTGAGGGTTTTTCTGGTCGTGAGCATTCTGAACTGTTGCTTCGCAAGCACTCTGTTCAGTTGCCTTAGATCTAGTATGGGTCTGAGACCCCCGTCTTTTTTCAGTACCAGGAAGTATCTGCTGTATAGCCCTCCTTCACTCTGAGCTTGAGATAAAGGCTCTATGGCCCCTTTGCTCAACAGTTTCAAAATTTCGGCTCGAAGTAGGTGGTGCTACTTCTGTTTTTACCGTAGCTTCGACGCGCGTCACATAGCGGCGAGGGCGTCGGCGAAACTGTAGCGAATAGCCTCTTTCTATAATGTCTAGCACCCACTTCAAAACCCCCGGGTAGCCTTGCCCATGCATCTGCACGAATGGCTAGGGGCTGAATGCGGAGCGCGCTCTGGTCGCTCAGCGACAGAGGGGCTTCGGTGTGCTGTAACATAAGCGTCGCGCTTCGAGGCAGGGGGCGCGCTGATAACAGCGGGCAGATTGCCCGCGCTCGACTCCTATGCGGTGGTCAACCGAGAGGGGGGGGCTGGGCGAGTCCCGTAGGACCTGTCATGTCTATGTGTGAATGTGGGCGCGGGATAGCGGGCACATTTACAACACTGAGAGCATTGTCCGCCTGAGCAGAGCGAATGCACGTTGGTTTTGTTTTTACAGAAACCTTGAGATATGCGGAACGTAGTGTTTGTGGGCACTGGGCAGTGGGCACATTTACCACGTTTAATGCGCAATCGACCTGGGTCGATTTCATGTGCGCGAGCCCTGTGTGACGGGCTGTGTTTGTGTGTAGGAATGAGCACTGGGCAGTGGGCATTTCGTCTACATTCGTAACACCATCGGCCGTGGCCGGGACACCAGAAAATACACTCTTATGGGATTTATCTGGGTAGCCGTAAAAGCGGCGTTTGTGTGCAGGCAAGCGGGCTGCTTCGCCGACTTGTTTACTGCAGAATACACTGGAACAGTCGCATTTACTGGAACTGAACGAGCGAGAAGTTGCCATAGAAACAGAGAGCGTCAACATGCTGGCGTTTGTTTGCAGGCGTGCGTGTATTACAGCAGGCTTGTTCACTGCAATATTGACATTTCCAGTCGTCTGAACTTCAGAGGCGGAAACCATAGAAACAGAGTTTGGGTGCAGGCGAGCGGGTTGTACCACGCGCTCGTTGGCTGCAAAATACACATCTGCAGTCGCCTTTTCAGGGAACTGCCAGAGCGAGAATTGACGGCAAAAATGTGTTTTGCCGGTAGACCCGGGATTCGATCGCGGGTCTCTCGCGCGAAAATCTGATGATCTACCACTGGACCACAGAGGAAGACACATAGACATTCAGTAGCGCGAGTATTATCAAAGAGCGTCAACATGCTGGCGTTTGTTTGCAGGCGTGCGTGCAAAACAACAGGCTCGCTCACTGCAATATTGACATTTCCAGTCACCTGAACTTAAGAGGGGAATGAGAAATGTGTCAGGAGTGGAGGTCGGCCCGGCCGCAGCGGGGCTAAAAACACCCTTTTCTCCTTTCGCCAGTGACGCACGGGAACCATAGAAACGGTGTTTGGGTGCAGGCGAGCGGGTTGTACAGCGCGCTCGTTGGCTGCAAAATGCACATCTGCAGTCGCCTTTCAGGGAACTGACAGAGCGAAGCATTGGCGGCATAATATATCTGCCGTTAGACCGGGATTCGAACCCCGGTCTCTCGTGCGAAAAACCTAAGATTCCACCACTGAGCCACAGGGGGGAACACAAAGGTGTGTAGATGCATGAGCATATAAGAGAGCGTCAACATGTTTTCTTCGGCATTTGCTTGCAAGCGTGCGTGTTACAACAGGCTCGTTTGCTGCAATATTGATATTTCCAGTCGCCTAATCAGGGAACTGAGTTCTCTTTTCGCCGGTGAGTGACGCGTGAATGGGGCGCAAGGGCAGGGTAGCTTTCTTGTAACGTAAAGAAAAACTAACCCCGATCGTCCGCTTCCAGCCTCCCTTGTGAACGGCGCAGTTTGCGCGGCTCGAACAGAGGGAGAGAGAAAGCTAGCCCCGTGACCGTCCGCTCCTGACATCCCCTGTGAACGGCGCGGTTTGCGCGGCTCGAACAGAGGGAGAGCAGGTATCATCCCCCAAGCAGGCAAGGCAAGCGGGCGCACCGGCGAGCTTTGCGGGTTGGGGGGGGCGGAGGAGCAGTCTCGGAGAAGGATGCCAGGTGAGTCCTCAGAGTCACCATAGGCAGTAACTGGCTCGCAGTGAGGGCGGTCGCCGTCAGCGAGCGCGAGAGCTGCGTGATCCTCAGGAAAGGGGCGTCTTGAAAAAGACGCCCGGCTCTTTTAGTGCAATGAGAGTGTGTGTCGCGGCGGCGAGCACACACACATACACAAAACACAGTAGCAGAGAAAGGATATAACGCCGGATAGCGCAGCAGGAAGGCGACTGAAGGCGGCGCGGCCAGCGGCTTCAGAGTGTCGACTCGTCCCGCTGAAAGGCTTCTTCAAACGGCGCGGCTTCTCTCCGGATCCAGCGATGCGAGAGCTTCGCTGAAGAGATGAAAAATCAGTGAGCTAGCCTCTCGAAGCTATGTTTATAGCCCTAGACCACGCCCATTCTGGCGGGACGTGACGTATTGGGCGCGAAGCGCCCCCATTGGAGCTGACGTCACGAGTGGGCCTTATCGATAGGCTGCTGCAGTTGCCGCAGGGCAGCCAATAGGCGCACAAGCCGTCTCGCCTGTGTCTGCATGCTGCCGCAACGCGTTTTACATTATTTCAAAATTAAGGATCATTTTTGGCTTCAGTATCTCGCGGAAAAGAGATTTTCCCCTAGCGTAAGATTTACGCAGTACGAGAGTACCTCTCGTAAGAGAACGTATCATATGAATGTGTTTTTAAGCCTTGCAGTTTTAAAACAAGTAGTAATTTTAAACCGTTTTAAGCGCAGGTCCAATACACACACACTTATGTTTCAAAATGCCCCTCTTTGCAAGTATCCTCATAAACACAGTCTTTATGCATTAAGTGAACAAGAATGCGCATATTAGTATATTAGATCTGTGCATTCGGTCTTAAAGTGGCAGCAGTCACTGTGCCGTTAATGTTAATCAAATAATCTCATTGCTCGGGTCTTTACTGAATTACTTTTTTTACTTTAATAAGAATATATAATATAATGTATGTTTAATTTACACTGTGAAGACAGTGCAGTGTAATTTTGATTACTTCATACAATTTATGTAGTAGCCTTTTTCTGTAGTCCTATCTAGTGCTTGTAGTTTTTCAGGTTGGTCTATTTAATTTGTGTCTGTTCTATTGTAGCTTTTTTGTCCTATTGCTTGTAATTAGTTTCTTTGCTCCTATTTTATCACTGATTGTTTACCTATCTTCAGTAAGCATGAGTTTTATTTATTTTTTATGTTGGTTTGGCTAGTATTAGTTTTTTTTTTTAATTGAAATTAGTGATGAGATTTATGAAATTTCAGTGGCATCAAAAAGTGTGATGATATAACTTTATTTAAAGCAAAAAATAATTATATTTTGATATTTATCATTATCGTGAAATAAAATGACTCATATTGTGATATAAGATTTTTTGTTATATCGCCCACCCCTAATTCCCAGTTTCGACTAAAAACATTGAATCAAACATTTATATATCAAACATATTTATTCTACATGGAGCATGTCATACCTTCTTACGTTTAACAAATCCAGAGAAATGCAAACAAAAAAGGTTTAATGGGTACATTTTGTAATGATTGTTCAAATGTTTGAGTTGAAATGTCTTGTTTTTTGGTTTATCAGGCTAACATTAGCAATCACAGGAATAAGCCTATTGGTTGTCTTCACCACCATTATTGGTCTTCTGCCCAATGGGAGGTAAGAAACTTGATTTTATATTAAAAAAAGCCTTTTTTGTAATTTGTTTTGCTTTCTTATAC